>NW_024962287.1:479862-513492 GCF_019238085.1 Lagopus leucura
ATCCAACCCAAACCTCCCCTGTCTCACTTTAAAACCATTCCCCTTGTCCCATCACCACCCACCCTCACAAACAGCACCCCTTGACTTGACTCAATCTTTAATGACTCTCGGTCTTGAAGGTCTTTTCCAACCAGAAAAATTCTATGGTTCTATGAGTATGTGCTCTGCAGAGAGAAATGCTTCATCTTCTCAGCATAAAGAAGTAAAGCATTTTTCAGGTTGATTTTTGAGTTGCCGTGTGTGTATGAGAACTTGGAGAGAGCTGTTGCTTATTGATTCATGCGTTTATGAGTGATGTCCAGAGCTATGAGGAGAAGACTAGGAATTGTCTCTGTTAAATCAGTGTTCTTTTGGCTTAATTAATATTTAACAATGCTGAGTTAATACCAATAAAAAGTAGGGATAGTTTCCCAAGTGGGACATAGCAGGCTTTGATAAGTTGACAATTTTACACAGTTCATATGTATCAATATTGTAACTTGATGGTGAACAGCAAGGCAGAGATGAAATGATGTGTGAGGAGTAAACAGAGGCAAAATACGGCCCTGGACAACGTGTGGAATGGCAGCGACGGAGGTTTTGTCCTGTTTCCAACAAAGCCTTTCAGCACACTCATAATTCTAAACGTGTGCAGAATCCCACTGAAATCAGAGCATATTCCTCACCATTTAGTATCAGATACGTTAAGTGTTTTGAAGGAAAGAGTATTTCCAGTTTATGGACGGACACAGCTGGACTGTGCTTGGACAGGATGAAAGGAAAATAACTAAGGACTTGGTTGTGGAATGAAATGCACCGGAGTATCAGGATCAGGAAAGTAGATCTTATGACTGCCATGGAATTTGAGGCTGCTTATGAAATTCTGAAAGCAATATTGCATTTGGAACACAGTCATCCTTCTCTTTAATTGCATACCAGTGAGTTTTGAAGTAATTTTTGAAACTTTGAAGCAACATGCCAGTGTTTCTGAAGAGCCTTTCGGATTTCACTCCTTGCCTTCAGTTACTTTACCAGTCACCTATCTCCTGCTGTACTTCTCTGACCTTCCTCTCAGAACACTTATCTGCTCATTGAAGACTGTATGAAATCTTATGAAGACACCAAGGCTTTAAGTATTAAACAAATGCCTTACACACAAAACACACAAGAGTACAATAAATTACAATCAACTTACACTTAAAAATAACCTGCTTAAAAATGCACGTGTTAAAATATAAAACATACGTAGCTTTGAAGAGGAACAATTTTTTTTTCTTTTTTTCCCCATTATATCCAGTTAATTGAAAAAGGGATGATATACTTGCAAGTCTTCACCACCTGGTCCACTTAGTGGGGACGTGGCAATATCAGCTCAACAGCCAAGGATCAGAAGTTACACATTAAGCACGTTAGCTTTTATTTCTCACATTTCTCAAACTGAGCAGGACCAGGGTAGCAATCCCTGACGTGCGTTAGGTGAACTCTGTAGGCCTGCTAATGGAAGTGCAGGGGTGTGCAGCCAGGAAAGCCAAAGTAGCTGCTGAACAGAACCAGCTGTGATTGCCCTGCGTTCATGCGGAGATGGCAGCTTTCGGCCAAGGTACACACACACATCTGTGCACTGGTAGAAGTGAATTCCACGGTGCTCTGACAAGCGCAGACTGGTGCCCCAGTGGCTACTCAGCATCTCAGTAATGAAAGCCTATCAGTAATTGCAGTTATCGTTTCTAATGAAACACAGTCCTCTTTTGCTACCCTGCTTCAGCTCATTAGCGGCCATAGGCTGTTTCTGCAGCTGCTGGCTTTTCAGGAGGCCGGACTGCTGCACACCTGAGATTGAACACAAAACAACAAACGCTTAAATGAAGGAGGGCTGTCAACACCGGGGGCACCAGCACGACCTTATGTTCCACTGCAGTGAGACGTTCACTCAGCAGTGACCTTGGATGTGGGTAGCATAGAATCGTGGAATCATTAAGGCTGAAAAGACCTCCACAATCCTCTAGTCCAAGAGACAGAGGGAAGTGTGGCCTTTTACTGAATAACCTTCTTGCTGCACATGCCTGGGGCTGCATGCCATGGCCTGAGCAACGCGATGGTGCCTGTGGGAAGACATGTCCCAGGCGCCGGTGACTGGTGTGAAACACTGATGGCAAGCACATGAGATGTGGGGAGGAAGGGAACAAGCAGAGGTGCTGGGAAGGCCCAGAAACGTGTGCTGGGGCTTGAGTGCTGCTGGCACACGTGCAGCAGGTGAGGCCAGCTCATTGCGGTGACCAAGCCACGCACGGCGGCATCGCTGTGGGACGGGCGGTGAGGACTGGCGGCATGGCCAAGCAATCGGCTGTGACATCGCTGTGCGATGCACTGTGACTGCTCAGCCCACCCTGCTGTAACGCGGTGCGACAGCCCAGCCGATCAGTTCGTGCCTGGCCTCGGACCGAGCGTGTGTGCGAGGACTGCAGTGGAACAGGGCAAGTTTGGAGCTGGAACGTGCACTGGGTGCTGCCAGCGCAGCTCTCAGCCGCCATCTCAGAGCCACTGGTGCTGCACCCTGACCCTGCTGGGAGCAGGCAGACGGGATTTGTGCAGAGCCGCGTGCAGCAGCACAGGTAGGCAGCGTGGCGATGCCTCATGCTGGCAGCCGGGGGGATGGGATGCTTCCTGAGGAACCCTCCCCAGGTTGCTCTGTGCCCGTGGCTCTCTTGTCCTGTTCCAATGGGACACCTGCTGCCACGGGTGGAAGCGTGGAAGCGGCTTTAGGAGCCCACTGCCCCACGTGCCTGGAGAACTGGGACAGTGTGGCAGACACCATGCCATGCTGCCACCAGTTTGGTTTCCACTGCATCCAGCGGTGGACCAGCAGCAGGCCCCAGTGCCGCTCTGCAAACAAGGCACACGGTCCATCATCCACACAGGGCGGGCAGGCAGGGACTTTGAGGATCTGGTCTTCAGGCCAACCACAGCCACATCCATTGCTGCATGTTGAAGCTGCCCAGCTTAGTCATGTCATCTTGTGGCACCATCTCATGACAAGTTGGTTACCAGTTACACGTGCAGTAGACACACGTGCAGTTTTTATTTCCCCAAGTATATTGCCATTACAAAGGAAAATCATGGAACACTGGAGGGTGAGGGAGGCCCAGGCTGGTGCCCCAATACATGCAGTGATGGACTGTGAGGTCACCGACCACGGGGCTGTGACGTCAGTGAGAGACGGCTGTGACCTCAGCAGCCCTTGCTGAATCCATTTGGGTGCCAGTGGGGGCCACAGCCTGGACTCCAGCTGAGCGTAGCTGCCAGAATTGGAGCACGGAACGAATTGGTTGTGTTGTGCTGTGGGGCTACCAGCAGAAGTTCTTGCTGCCCATCCCTCAGCACAGCCAGCATTTCCCCCAGCCTTGCCTGGCTCAGGGCTCTGCAAGGTGCACTTGCAGCAGCAGAGGTGAGAGGTGCAGGACGTGGCCCCTGCGGCAGCTGGTGGGGAACAGGGACCGGGAGGGTTTCTTGCTGAGGGACTGGGAGGGCATCACTGCTGCCCGTCCCTGGAGCAGCAAGCGACCGTGGCCTCTCTTTCTCTTTTGCACTTTGTAATACCTTCTGCCTGCTGCAGCACCTCGGCTCTCCCAGCCCACCGCAGAGCCCGGGGCCATGGACGTGCCATCCAGCTGGACCTGCCCCGTCTGCGGGAAAGTCGGGAGGATGTCGCCTCCGTGATGCCCTGCCAACACCGGCTCTGCTACGGCTGTGCCACCTGGCGGGCCGAGCACAAGCCGAGTCACGCCGTATGCGGGCACAACATAACCGGCGTCCGCTGCTCCGTGAGTTCGGATGACGATGATCTCGAGCGCTCCATCCCGCAGCCCACGGACACTCGGATGACGGCCCGCAGGACGAGCAGGGGCCCGCAGAGCCGGCGCTCGCTGCACCCGAGCACAACTCCCCAGCCGAGGGCCGGGCCGCGGTTTTCGGTCGACATCCGGCAGACCTCGCAGCCCTGCTCCACCGGCTGCAGGAGATCCGGGCCGCGTCCGGCGGCGACCGGCGGGAAGCGCAGGCGGGACCGCGGGCCACCGTGAGCCGCCTCTGCGAGCACGGGCTCGACCGGGCGACCTTGGTGCGGGAGCCGCAGGCGATCAGCGACGGCGACGCGGCGCCCTTCCGCGGCGCCTCCTCGGCGTCGCCGCAGCCCCGTACGGCCCCCGATCCGATGCGGGAGCGACGGCCCCGCAGCCGACCCCGGCGCCTCCCGTGGGGATCCTCCCGCCTCCGGCACCGAGGGGGACCCGGGCATCCCGCGACGGCGGAGGTGCCGCGGGAAGAGCCGGGCGGGCGGCGGCGGCGGCCCTTCCGTCCGGAGCGGAGAGCGCTCGCGCGGGGCCCCGGCGCGCCCCGAAGAGGAAGAGCCGCGGCAGCCCCCGGGATTCGCCCCCGCCCCGCGAGTGCCCGCAGTAAAGGCTCTCGAGAGAGCAATGGCAGTCGGTGCCCCAGTTTTATTTCAGCGCGGCTGTGTGCGCGTGAGTTGGCACGAGGCAGCATCAGAGTTGGGCTTTGGGCTCTGGTTTGCAGGAACGCCCTGTGCTGCAGGAAAAAGGCTGCACTCGGTGCTTAACTTTGCATTTGTGCTGTTCAGAGAAGCTTTCAGCTGCTCCCTGAGTGCACCGCTGAGACACATTGCTGATACAAACGCTCTCTCCCTTTCTGTTGACACGTAATAGAAAGATGCAGTTTCCAAAGGATTCACTGTGCTGTGGAAATGGTGGCCCTGCGAAAGGTGGGATGAGTCAGGGCTCCCAGCTGCCTGCTTTACTTCTGCCCTGGTTCTCTTCCCACCAGCCTTAGGCCTTCAAGGTCATTTTGCAACTTCACCTCTGCTATCAGCACTTTCTTCTCTGTTTTTTTGAAGGAATTACTGAAAACTCAAAACATTTTTCATGTGATTTTGGGGTATCTAGCGATGAGGATGGGACTTTAAGTTACCAGACTGGTGTTTGGTTCTGCTGGCTGAGATAATTAAAAAGCTCACGATGTATTTAAGTATCTGCAGTTCCATATCATGCACTTGGTCCAGAAATGGCATTTCTCATGTTCAGGAGAAATCGTTCATATAATGAATTCATGAGTCTTTATATTTTACATAACTGAACGTGACAGTGCCATGTGATGTGGACAATTAATGTAGTATTGGTGAGCAAAGTGCAATTAACACTGTGCCATTTTGGAGTTTGCATTCAGTGAGTTGAGGAACATTGCACAGCTAAAAATGCAATTGAAAATATATCTTTAATTTACTTCTAGCCTTTGGAAATAATCTCTTCTAAGACAACCGGATTAAAAACAGGATATTCAAAACAGGATAATTTCAGCTACGCTGCGTATTCAGAACTCCCCAGTTTTTAGGCTGTTTCAGTTGCAGATATTGTAAAGACATAATGCAGCCAACAGAAGTGGATTTTGTGAGTTCATAGGTACACAGTTTTCTTTGGGAGATCCTGGGGAATTGAATTTCTTGTTGTAGGTTCTGTGCCTCCTATTCTCTGTCTGTCAACCATTGCTTTGAAATTCCTGAACGCTGGGCTCCAACTGAGCACAGTTGGCAATTTTGTGATGTTAAGATCTCTGTGGACTTTCTCTGCGGCCTGGAAGGGTAAATCATCCGCTGCGGTGTGAATACTTCAGTTTCCCGTGCCCACAGACAGGAGGCAGAACCTTTTCCTCTCAGTTCTTTTTTTCTGTTTGCTGAGTGCTCAGATTGCAGCTTCTTTTGGCAGCTGTTAGGAACATCTGGAACGTTTTCCGCATCTGAAAGTAAGAGAAAAACTGTGGTATATAAGGAAGGGAAAATTTATATCAGAGCACCAGAAACGTGCGCCACGCTGAACTGACTCCATAGGGTGTAGGAGGTCCAGGTGCCATTGCTGACTTTGCAAGTCGCCGACTTGGTAACGTGGGTCCACTTCCTGGGAGCTCTGTGTTTTCATTTGTCTGTAAATTAAAGGAGATGATACAATTTCTAATGGCGTTGTGCTTTTTGAATGCCAGTGATGGCATCTAAGAGCTGAGTAAAAGTATTTCATGCTTAATGAAGAGATCTTGATTCAAATTACTGCTGATCTTCTGAGCCCCGGAGAAATAAATACTGAGGAAGAGAAAGAAAATTATGTTATAAGCGTTTTAGGAAAAAATAATAAGAAAATCCTCAAGTAAGAAAGAGAGCAGAGGTTGTTATATTACTCCGAGGGAATTATTCGTGCAGGCAGGTAAAACAAAATAGCTCATGCTGCTTTTCCAATGGAGAAATGGCATCTAATTGTATTTACTGCAACAGTGATAGAAATGTACTGCAGAAATTGCATTCCAGGCCTTGTGACAGCAGTTAGGAGCGTTCAGCACACAGCCTGCATTTTCACATATTGCATCTCCAAGATCAGGTGCAGGTTTCTGCCCAGTGAGCTCATAATATGTAGGTCATATTTGATCTTCTGATATCTGGCTATGAGTAATTCTTGACTACAGGGCTCCCAGATAAGATGGGTTAGCATTTAATGAAAAGTAACTAAACAGTGATCAGATACTTGAGATTCCACATGATAAAATGTAATAAATGAAAGAGTCAAGGCACCCTCGCGAAACATTTTTCATTCTTTTTAGCATTAGGGTCTCCAGTAAACTCAAATATCCAAAAGATATCCAAAAACTCCATTCTTTGTGAAACTCAGGAGTGATTTTAGCTGATGGAATAAGTGATACTCAGTTCTCACTGATGAGCTATTGGACCAGTTCTTCATACCAGAATGGTTCTGTCCCTCTTTCATCACTCTTATAATTTCATGTGTCAAACTGAGTAGCAAAATTTTACAGACAAGGTAAAGCAAGGTGTTGAAGGAACATGTGGATGTGCACAGAGGGACAACTATTACAGAACCACAGAGTCACCAAAGTTGGAAAAGACGTACAAGATCACCCAGTCCAACCATCCACCCATCACCCATAGATCTCACTAATCCTTGTCCCTCAACACAACGTCCAAACACCGTTCCTTGAACATCTCCAGGGTCGGTGACTCCACACCTCCCTGCACATCCCATTGCACTGCCTGACCACTCTTTCAGAGAAGATGTGTTCTGTGGTGATGTTAGGTTAATGGTTGGACTTTTTAATGATCTTCATATCATAGAATCCCAGCATGGCCTGGGTTGCAAAGGCCCACAGCGCTCCTCCAGTCCCAACCCCTGCTGTGTGCAGGTCGCCAACCAGCAGCCCAGGCTGCCCAGAGCCACATCCAGCCTGGCCTTGAATGCCTGCAGGGATGGGGCATCCACAGCCTCCTTGGGCAACCTGTGCCAGTGCCTCACCACCCTCAGGGGGAAAAACTTCCTCCTCATATCCAACCCAAACCTCCCCTGTCTCACTTCAAAACCATTCCCCTTTGTCTTATCACTATTTAAGCAAATATTAAGTGTTCCCAAAAAGTGATTTTCCTCTTTAACTCTAAGAAATGATCATGCTGACAGGTTCCAGTTTGCATTTCCACCCTGTAGACCTTCATCCTTTTGTGTATTCTCCATAGTGCCTCGTGAAACAAGTACACAGCCTACCCTATTGCACTGCCTTACAGTGAGGACAGCATTACTGCAAACACAAAGAAATTCAAGGAGAAGGATTCATCTGAAGGTTGTCCTAAAAGTAATGCCTCCTATTTTATGATTTCAGCCCATGATGTCTGAGGAGGATGTTGGTGGGACAGCAGCAGGGCTGAACCTTCCTACCAACATCCCGTTTCACATTGTTGCTGTGTAACAGATGGCAGCAGAGCGCAGGCTGACAGAACATCTGACATGGGAGTGGGGATGGAGCAGTGGGGTGGAATTGAACTCCTCCATATGGAAAGAATGACATCCACTGGCATTCTCTGATGCCTGTGAATGTTGATAGAGATGAACCAGTGCATGTGAGCGCAGTGAGGGTGTGTTGCATTTCAGCAGTGGTGGCAGCAGCAGTGGCACCTCCGTGGGTGCAGATTTTTATGAGTGTGGCACGCAGCTCCTGTTCATTGCTGGTGGAAATGCACAGCTCACCGTGGTGATGTTGACAAAGAGTTTTGTAGCTGAGAGTTTGCTCTATCAAATATAGTGCTCTTTGTATCTTTGTATATCAAATATATTGTGCTCTTTGTAGCTGTGGTAATTTCCACTGTGCAGGCATTACTTTCAGAGCAACATACATACAAGGATGTACACTATTGTGGAACTCCTGATTGCATGTTTGCCCCTAATCAGTAAAAAATGCTTCATAGTAGAGTGTAAAATAAGAACAATCTCATCAGTAAGGCTGTGGACAAATTTAGCACCCACAGTTGAAGTCAGATCTGCAGTCCACTGAACCCAGTGAAAAAACCTCTTGAAGAGTTGAGCATGGCCCTGATTATGTCAGCCTGTGATTAATTGTGTCCTGGTAGTATTATAATGCTTAGAATTAGAAATCGTCCAGATGAGTCTCACTTATTGAATGCTGTTTTTTTATATCTTCCTTCTGATTCAGTTCTGATTCAGGGCATAAAACCTGCAGCCACAGATTCTCCTGGAGGCTTTGACAGAACGCTGCAAAAGAGCATTTGATTTTGTCTTTATTGCGGCACACATGAGTGCCTCCATCTCATTAATGTAGGAAATGTGTTATCTGAGGGAGAGCAGCCCGGAAGCTTGGAATAGCAGTGGCATGTTTCAGAGTCTCTGTTTTTTCATTTGATCTATTAGATGGCACGGCAAATTAAATGTCCCATCTCAATAAAACAGCAGCATCTCCAAATGTGCCCATTTGAAAGAAAGCAGTGTGTTTCTGTTAGTGCACCAGTCTCAGTCCCATGGGGACCGACTGGCTTCCGAGCTGTGGTATGGGAGGTGCCAAGCTGGGCTGTGTGCTGCGGGCGCTGCTTTTGTGCTGCAAGCATTTGTTTGTTTGCTTTCATCGGGGATTCCTCCCTGCAGACCTCATTCTTTGGAACTCCTTTCTTTGGAACTCACTTCACTCATAGAATTGTTAGCTGAGGAAGGAGCTGAGGACATCTGCATTGATTGCTGCCCCTTTTACAATGCTCAGTCTCCTCGTGACCTTAATTCCTTTTACAGAGTCCCTCACAGCTGAACAAACTCCAGTACTAATCAATGGTTTTCTACCACCGCTACCAACTGCTAATGCTCCTGTCAATAGTTCATTACCTTAGAATCCCTTGGGTCTGAGAAGATGCAAAGAATTCAAAGAATGAACCACTAATTCTGCAGTGCATATACTCCCTTGATCTATCTGTGTTCTCTGACACCAAATTTTCCATTCTCTTACATTAGGTTTCTTCCAGAAGATATTTACAAGGCCAATCCAATGAAGGGGTAGGGTGTGGAAATGCAAGAAGCATCTGATGTCTTCTGTGGTCTGCATATGTTGCACATGTACCAGGATCAGCCTCTACCCCTCTACTGACTGGGAGGTGAAGTAAAGGTTGAGTGGGAATCAGACTGCATAAGGAGTGTGCTGGGGATGGACTGAGTGGGTGCTGAGGAAGGGGGAGGAAGTATGAGCCTTAGGGCAGCCAAGCCCATGACAGAATGCGATGGAACACAAATTTTCCAAGCTGATATGCAGTCCAGGGCCACGATTTAGAGGAGGGCTGTTAGAGTTAGGGCAGTATGGTTATGTTGTAGTTGGACTTGATGATCTTTAAGGTCTTTTCTAACCTGAGCAATTCTATGATTCTAGTGACTGGCAGTGCAGCACAGCCTATCCAGGGATGACTTTATCTTTGTCAGTGTCATGGCAAGCTCTTCTCCCAGTCAAGGATATCTTTTTTGTGAGGGCTTTAAGTCCTGGAATCGAAGCCATTGCTTTGTCCTCCACTCTCTCTTCCCAACAGAATGTTCTTTAAATAGAACCTGTGTTACATCTTGACTGGACAACTGCAGCAGACTGTGTCTAAGACCCTATAACCCCTATAAAAACCCTATCTAGATGAGGGTTACATAACTCCAGTTTTAAGACTTGCCCTCAACTTGCTGCTCTGCTGCACAGGGACAATACAACAGTGTGTCAAATCTGAACATCTCGCTCTTTATCACTGAGATAATTAGGACATGCCTGCCCTGCGGATGTAAAGAAACCTGAACCAGCTTTGGAGGTAACTCTGGATATAGAAATACTACATGTTGATTTGATGCTGAGAACTTCAACAGCTTTGCCATCTCTGCACCTCGTTCCAAAGCATGGTTTAAAGCAGCACTTCATGAGAGACAAGGAAAGATACTTAAAAGACTGCAAAAGATTCTTAAGGGATTTTTTTCAGCCTTGCTTCTGTGTCACAGCACCCCTAGAGTGTCTCAGGGATCAGTATAACTGTGGACTTAAAACACATCTTAGCTCTGGCCCACTTCAGGGACAGACAGAATCGTGGAGACTGGAAGGGACCTCCAAGATCCCTCAGTGCCACATCTCCATGGTTCTGGGACACCTCCAGGGATGGGGATGGCACCATGTCCTTGAACCCCCATAGTCATTAGAGGCAATGTCACATGTGTCACTCTCTAACATCAAAACAACTTCTGACGGTAGCTTTTTTAGCTTCTCTTTAGATAACATCCAGTTTCATTTGATATGTATCAAATACATTTGATATGGATCAATGAATTTATCTGGATTCCATCCTCCAAAACATTTGCTAAGATTTTAATTTAGATTAATTTCTTTCAACAGAAATTCTAACTATCAGCCTGCATGAAACGTGATGCTTCATTTTGCCCACAGCCAAGGAGTGAAGGTCTCTTGCTTGGCAACACACTAGAGGTGAGAAAATACTTAAAAATGTATTTTTAAATATTATATTTCACTATGAAGAGGACAATAGAGACTATCTAAAGAAGATAATCTTTGTTTCCTATTACTTCATTGGACTGTGTGCCACCTTTATTACATCAGTCCCATAACATACACACAAAAGTTGTTTCTTTAAAAGGGCATCAATCTTCAGAAGCAACAGAAACTTTGTGAATCAAGTGAAATATTCAAGTCCCCTTTAATAAATGAAATGAAGGTCTTTGCTTTTCTGTCCTTTCAGAGAGAAGGAAAGTGACTGGGAGCATCGATGCATGTAAGGTTTTTACTGGTTTATGACACACTTCCTTATTTATTGTGATGGCAACTCTTTTAATTTTGGAAGAACTATAATTTTTTATGATACTATTGACCGTTTTTAAAAATTGGCCATATAAATTGTGGTGAAGTTTTTGTATAGATCTATTTAGAAATTTTAATGACATATAAAGCTTCAGTGGGAAGAGAAGCATTCAGTGCATGTAATATTACTGAGCACAAGGATGCAACTATCAATCCATTCTCCTGAGACCTCCTCTGTAGCAGTGTTTTAAAAGAGGTGGAATGAAGTTATTTCTTTGACAAGGTAATATTGACAGCCAGAATGAATCACAGTTACAGTCATATATGATGCTTCCAGCAGCCCTCCTTGTCCTCCCAGTCCTATTATCTTCCAGCTGACCTTGATTTACAGCTAGTCGTCTGCTTTTTAGAGTTAAATAACTCAGGCCAATTAAAAAACATTCCAACTTACATTATGAAATTGGCAGCACCAGAACTCATTTGAATACATATCTCTTTTTTACTGGAGACATCTGCAATGACTTTACTGAAACATTTGTCCAACATCAGATTAAATACTCGACTTGTTCTGACTTGATTAGAGGACAACTATTTTTTGTTAGTAAGGAAACAAAACAATTTGTATTCTGAAATTGACTTGAAGATGGAAAACGTATCCAAAAGGTTTTATTTATTCAATATGAAAGTGGATTTTTTTTTAAATGAGATAAAATCTAAGAAAAAAAGAAATTTTTAAAAGCAAGAAAACACTGTTTTAAAAAATGAGAAAACATCTGAACATCCCAAATGGTTTGGAATTGAGGGAGGGCAGATTGGGGTTGGATGTCAGGGGGAAGTTGTGTGCTGTGAGAGTGGTGAGGTGCTGGAACAGCTGCCCAGAGAGGCTGTGATGCCCCGTCCATCCCTGGAGGTGTTGGAGGCCAGGTTGGATGGGGCCCTGGGCAGCCTGGGCTGCTGTGAAATGGGGAGGTTGGTGGCCCTGCATGGCACAGGGGGGTTGGAGCTTCGTGATCCTTGAGGTCCCTTCCAACCCAACCATTCTGTGATTCTGTGATTGACCATGGAAGCTGCTTCCCCCTGTGAATCTCTTCAGCAGGTTTTCAGAAGCCTGAGGATATTGCACGAATCTGCCTTGACAGTGAGATCTTTCTGATATGCAGAAGATATTTTGGAAAAGAGTGGCTTGAAGAGGCCATGGAGGAGGTTGTGACATGGGGTTTGTATTTTCCCTTGCTCCCTGTTTGCTGTTTCATCCTATTCTAGTTACTTCTTGCTCTTCCTGTCTCTAGTACAGCAGCTGAGAGAGCATTCCATGTAACAGCTGTCTCACACCATGGTGAGTTGGGTCTCTTACCAATTTAGCATAACAGCTTTATAAATCAAAAATAAGTGAGCAAACAAATAAATAAGGATCTCTCACCATTCAGTGTAACAGACTTATAAATAAATAAACAAGGGATCCTGGGCTCCATCAGGAGAGGGGTGGCCAGCAGGGACAGGGAGGTGATTGTCCCTCTCTACTCGGCTCTTGTGAGGCCCCATCTGGAGTACTGTGTCCAGGTGTGGAGCCCTCAGTACAAGAAAGACATTGAGATTTTGGAAAGGGTCCAGAGGAGGGCGACTAAGATGATCAGGGGGCTGGAGCACCTCCCCTATGAGGACAGGCTGAGGGAGTTGGGCTTGTTCAGCCTGGAGAAGAGAAGGCTGCGGGGTGACCTCATTGCAGCCTATCAATACCTGAAGGGAACCTACACCCAGGAGGGGAGTAAACTCTTCAAAAGGGCTGATAACAGCAGGACTAGGGGAAATGGATCCAAGTTGAAGGAGGGAAGATTTAGGTTGGATGTTAGGGGGAAGTTCTTTACTAGGAGAGTGGTTAGGCCCTGGAACGGGCTGCCCAGGGAGGTTGTGGATGCCCCGTCCTTGGACGTGTTTAAGGCCAGGTTGGACGGGGTCCTGGGCAACCTGATCTGAATGTGTATGTTTGGTGGCCCTGCTAGGCAGGGGGGTTGGAACTACATGATCCTTGGGGTCCCTTCCAACCCGGGTGATTCTGTGATTCTGTGATTCTGTGAAACAGAACTATAGATAGATAAATAAATAAATGCCTTTTGGTTTCTGATAGTGGCTTAGCTCTGTAGCTCAGAAGTTGCCAAGCAAGGCTTCTTGTGGTTAAAAATTCACATTCCGACTAAATGTGCAACTTTTCTGGGAATTCTCTTCCAGCACAGATTGCAGTGAGCTCTAATTAATAAGTAAACAGCACGCATTTCCTATTCCTCCTGGGCCTGCTGGTAAAAGGGATGCACAGAAGGTATTTTCTAATCTGAACTTATGTTGCTCTATTTGCTATGTGTACGCATTGAAATAATGATTGAAGAGGGTTTTGAGTTAAAAAGCAAGAAGTATATAATGGTATGTTAAAGGAAAGATGTGGTTAATGATCACATTTCAAGTGCAACTTTCTACTGTGAAAGCATCACAAGGTATTTAAGTAATGAGACTAGAGTAAGAATCACAAGTTTATTTTCTCACTTCCTTCTCTTATCCCAAGGCAATGCAGATGTCACATTTTCACTCTTTTCCTGCTCCCTGAAATTGCATCAACATTAAGAGGCAAATATCTACTTAATATTTATACAAAGAAAGACATGGACTGGTAACATCTCATCTGAAATGCTTTCTTGTTGGAGAAATTGCATTAGGAACATAATTCCCTGCAAGTGTATCTAGGCCAGGAGTTTAATCAAATTAACACCAGTGCTAATGAGGACTGCTAGTCATTCACCTTAATTAGCCATTCTGTATAAATATATTTTTAGCACTGTACCATTTAGGTAGCTCAGATCTACGATCCCTTTCGATGTCTCACGACCTTAGCAATGAAGTTACAGAGCAGAGGGGATGTAGCAGGTGAAGAAGGGGAGAATGGTTTTAAAGTGAGACAGGGGAGGTTTGGGTTGGAGATGAGGAGGAAGTTTTTCCCCCCGAGGGTGGTGAGGCACTGGCACAGGTTGCCCAAGGAGGCTGTGGATGCCCCATCCCTGCAGGCATTCAAGGCCAGGCTGGATGTGGCTCTGGGCAGCCTGGGCTGCTGGTTGGCGACCTGCACACAGCAGGGGTTGGGACTGGAGGAGCGCTGTGGGCCTTTGCAACCCAGGCTGTTCTGTGATTCCATGATTCTGTGATTCCACGATTCTATGATTCAATGAAGAAGGCAAGATGCTTCCTATGCCCTCCTAAAAAAACCAAGTCATATCCTTGATGAATGTGTTCTGAATATAAAATGCAGATGATCACAGTAACATCACTATACATGAAGCTTTAAATGTGACTTGCAGACTGGGATCTGCGTGGTCGCAGGGGGCTTTGTTCATAGCCCCTGCAAGTGGCTAATCACACTGGTGCAGCAGCAATGAGTTGGATGGCCTGGGAGCATGGAACTGCCTGCTTGGCTCCTGTTTGTTGATGGTTTGCCTTCAGAAAGGGGAATTTTGTTGCTGTACACTTTCTATGCAAATAAATACAGTGAATGCACATGGACATTTGTTCCGTGTTGTCCAGGTAGCTTGTTAGAAACGAAGAAGTAAAAATCCTCCATATTCTGAAATGTCAACATGTGAGAGTTTGGTTTTCTTTGGTGATATCAATTACGTTTGGAATCTTTTTAATGGTTCTTGGATTTTTTAACATAAAGGAGCCAACATGCAGACTCATCACGAACAATTACAGGGGCATCTCATTGAATTTAGTCTAGATACTACAT
Source organism: Lagopus leucura (assembly GCF_019238085.1). Taxonomy (NCBI): domain Eukaryota; kingdom Metazoa; phylum Chordata; class Aves; order Galliformes; family Phasianidae; genus Lagopus; species Lagopus leucura. The sequence goes on from NW_024962287.1 coordinate 494,768, forward strand.
ATATAGTATATGTTGTGTGTGGACTAGATATCAGGAAGAAATTCTTTACTGTGAGGGTGGTGATGCACTGGCACAGGTTGCCCAGTGAGGCTGTGGATGCCCCCTGCCTGGAAGCACTCAAGGCCAGGCTGGATGGGGCTGTGAGCAGCTGGGATAGAGAGAGGTGTCCCTGGGTTGGAACATCACATTTCCTCTCTTCATTGAGAATAGTCATTATTACAGATAAAAGATATTCCACTGTTTGTGACCCAAAGACTGATTCCATAAATCCTTTAATCACTGTTTTCTGTGTGCCTTCCTGTGGAAACACAGTCATTATCCATAAGATCAAATATATGGATAAGATTTGCTAAACTAAAATAAAAATATGATTATTTAATGATTTTGATACAGAAGGAGAAATAAGTTTCCTTCATAAATTTCCTTTAGCAGTAAAAAAATTACAGTTTGCCTTATCATAAACAAATCTTCCCATGCAAGTCTCTGAGAGCAACTGTAAGATATATGGATTCAGACTGCTGGTCTAGCATGAATTTAGGTACTAAAAGTTTACTCACAGAGAAAAATATATAGCTGGGGGATCAGCTGGTAGAGAGTCGGGAGAGGTGCTCTCATTTTTGTTGTGTACAGAGATTCAGAACTTTGGACAAAAATGTCTTCATTTTTCCTCAGAGATCACAGAGCAAATGGAGGAAACCCCCCTGTAAGACCTGCTTTGAAAATAAGTGAGAAATAAACCACAGAACCATGGAATCACAGAATGGTTTGGATTGGAAGGGACGTTGAAGACCATCACCTCGTTGCAAGCCCTGCTGCAGGCAGGGACGCCTCCCACAGCCCAGGCTGCTCATGGCCCCGTCCAGCCTGGCCTTCAGTGCTCCCACAGCCTCAGGGGGCAGCCTGTGCCAGGTCTCACCACCCTCACCCTGAAGAATTTCTTCCTGATATCCACTCTAAATCTGCCCTCTTCCACTTTAAACCCATTTCCTCCATAACGTCTGCATGGTGTCTCTATAGCTTTTTCTCTGATCAGTGCTCACAGTTCTTGCCCTGCTGCTGACTCGCTCGTGGTTCTGGAGCCCATCTCTGTGTCTGACATCTCAGAATTGTCCCGGTCCCTGGTCTCCTCCGTGTCCAGAGCTCTCAGATAGCTGCTTTCTGAGCTCCTCCACATGATGCTGCTTTCTGCCTCTAAAACCTGGGAGTGTCAGCCACCATTTCCATATTTGTTCAATGACTTTTTCCACGCATTTCGGGGTTGCCACACTGAAACCTGTATGACATTCCCTCGCAAGAGTGAGCTGTGAGCTCAGCTGAGCTTGGAAACTGCTCCAAATTTAACTTAATTATGTTAGTCAGACAATTTCAGGGAAATGGATGGTTTGTATCTGAGCAGAGTGGGATTTCTAATCAGAATAGAAGCAATCATGTTTGTAGCCCCTGCGGTTTGTAGAGATAGAAAGGCGGGTAATTATAGCAGTACAGTGAGGAGCTGGAACGAGATCTGGGGAATTTACCTTGTGTCTGAGCTCAGTGTCTCTGTTGATACTATTACTCTTTACATCCAATGCAGTTATGATCGCTTTTCCAGGCACATTTTTGGAGATCATTTGTAAGTCTTAAGCAGGAATGAGAGTTTCCTGTCTATATACAGGTGGCAGTTGTTTGTTTCAGAGAAGGGGCCTACGGGTAACATGGTGCTTCTTCCCCATAGCAGCTGCCTTGCCCTCCTCCACCGCGGTGCACAGCAGTGGGTTGGATACAGCCGTGGTGTATTCATGGGATGCAGTGGGTGAGATATTTCTCACGTTTTTTTTCTTCATCGAGGATATTCAAGGCCTTCCTCCTTCACTAACAGGTTCTGTAGGAAAAGTCCATGTGCAGCTGAAGTAGCATCATTTATTGATAATTATTGATAAGTCCTTCCGCTTACAAGTTCATATCAAAATTACTTAAATACAGATATATTATTTTAGTAAGTTTGATAGCTTCGTGTACATGTGGACAGCACAGAAGTACAGACTGCATTTTACAGGTTTTCCTATGACTAGTGTAACTAATGATGCCTAATTTCCTAATCTTGTGCACTGTGATTAGGATTTCTGCTATTCACTAAGATGTAAGTCTGTACTGAATCTTTCCATTCTCCAAGGCCTTTGCAGTTAAACTGTATGAGATATTAAGCTTTTACTGCAGTCTTCCCTAGGAAGCATTGATGGTCTCACTAAAAGTGATGCCTATTTCATGAAAATCCCACGAGATGAATATACCTGAAAGTTTTCCTCCTTTCTCAAATTTGGGTGAAGCTGATCCTAAATGTCAGTTACATTTAAAAAGATGGAATAAGCAGAGCCATACACTGACAGTATGACTGTGTTAACCCCTTCCCATCTGCGGGTGGCAACAGCCCACTCAATATAGACATGCCAACAAAACGAAACCAGGAAAAGCCTTCCCCTCAACGCCAAGGCTACTTCATTGAAGGAGAGGAGATAGGTACTGGTTGTAGGTGATTCCTCCCTACAGGGAACTGAATGTCCAGTATGCTGAGCAGACCCTTTTCTTAGAGAAGTCTACTGTCTTCCTGGGGCTCAGGTGAGAGATGTCACTGGAAAACTACTTAGCCTGATATGGCTGACAGACCAGTATCCCTTACTGCACCTACCTGGGGGCTGTCAAAAGAGACTTCAGGGCCTTGGGATGTTGGCTGAAGGGACTGAATGCCTCCCTGTTCGTTCCAGGGGAGCTCTAAGGATTCTATTATTCTGTGATTCTAAAGCAAGCTAACATTCAAGGCACAAACGAAGTACATGAGTTACCAGTGCTGGCCATCCCCTGAGTAGATGAGTAGACACGGTTAGGCAAAAACAATGGCGCCCTCCAAGTTTGTGGGGTGGACTGACCACCCTAGGTTCCATCTGAGAAGGGATAAAAGAAAGCTCTATGAAAACCAAGAGCCTATTGGCAGCCAATGTCACCATGAGAGCCCTGAGATAAAGAGTATGGCCAGTTCAGGATGAAGCGGTGTTGGTAGATCACAATACTAGAGCATCATTGTGAACCTTCTGGATAGGTTCTGGACCCATCCACATTTTTCAGAAAAACTAAGTAGAATCAAACACTAGCTATTATTTATATTGTTGTATCATGCAGACATCCAATTCAGGGCCATTCACTGTGCTTGAAGCAACATCTGTTTTTTCCCTGAGTCTCTGCAGCCGAAGCAGAAAGCAGCAAAATACACAGGGCATTGATAATTGCAGAAAACAGAAATGAGAAGGGACAAACAAAACAAACAGGAGACATGGACAGCCAGATCTGAGAAGCATTACTGGTCATATGATGAAAGAAAGTAAAGAGATCAATGAAGCCCTGTGAACATTTACACATCATCCTGAGAGAGGGAAGTGCTGAGAAATCCCAAAGGTGTTTTGTTTTTTAAATGTGTAACTGTTTTCTTTTGCTGTCCATCAGAGAACAGTCAGGTAGGATGTGTTAGTTATGGAGATAGTAGGCTCTTTGTTCCTGTTTGAAAGGAATATCATTACAAGCTCCAGGGAGCCTAAATGACAGATACTCAGATTTATGCATTTATATGGAGGCAAAAAGCCAGAATGGCAATATGATGTGGGAATCTTACAGAAGAACAAGCACGAGGAGCAAAGGAGCACTGACAGATGCAGAAAGAGCACCAAGAAATGCCTTACAACATTTACATTCATCTTAGCACTCGGCACACTGCCTAATTTGTTTGTTTTTTTTTGTTGTTGTTGGTTTTTTTTGCATGATTATCATCATTCTCTGTGTGCATTAAACATTTCAGTGCTCCTTCAAGGCTACAGAGGTTGGTGAGGCTTAGGTATTACCAAAGAGTGGCAATGACACATGGGATGAAGAATGTTTTAAGTATTTATGATCACATTTTTGTGTCAAATTGCCTTATTTTAATATCTTATCATTGCAGAGGTCAATTCCTTTTAGCTGCATGCATAGCACCAGTAGGACTGCAGGGAGACCAGTGTGGCATTGTGCTGCTTGGGTGCTCATATCCCAGAGAAGAGGAGGAGGGCTTCAGTATGCACCCCTGAATTTCTCATACCGTGCAGGTATTGACATTCAGAATTTAGAGAAACAGCTCACATGTGATAGATTGAGATCATTCTGTTAAAATGCTTGCAGGCAGACCACTTATATTTTGCTGAAAAATGGGGTAATTCATGGATTTGTAAAGTATTTTGGAGGCTTTTCCACACAGCCTGTGCAGCTTCCTGCTCCTCTGGTATAACGTGAGCTGCACCAAATGCTGCAGACAGCATACTGCAAAAAAACCCACAGATTGACTTCAGTCTTTCTTTGAATTTGGCCAAGCCCTTCTGAGGTGGGCACTGTCCCCTCTGCTCTGCCCTCATGAGGCCCCAACTGCAGGGCAGCATCCAGGCCTGGGGCCCCCAGCACAGGAGGGATGTGGGGCTGTGGGAGCGGGGCCAGAGGGGGGCCAGGAGGATGCTGAGAGCAGCTCTCTATGGAGAAAGGCTGAGGGAGCTGGGGGTGTTCAGCCTGGAGAAGGGAAGGCTGTGGGGAGACCTCACTGCGGCCTTCCAGTGATGAGGAGCTCATCAGCAGGAGGGGGAGAGATTTTTTACAGGGTCTGACAGTGATAGGACAAAGGGGGGTGGTTGGAAATTAAAAGAGGGGAAATTCAGATGCTTAAGGCAGAAATCCATCAGAGAGCAGTGAGGTGCTGCCCACAGAGGTACCTGAGGTCATGGATGAGCCCTGAGCTGAGGGGCACCCAGCCCATGGAGAGGGGAACTGGGGCTGTGAGGTCCCTTCCAGACTGAGTCATTCTATGGTTTTGCATGCAACTGTTTCCCCTTTATCACTTGTGAAAAGTAGAGACGTGCACTTGCATGGGTGTTACTTTCAGAAACTTTGTGCAGCCACCTGGAAAATGCAGGCAAGGTTTGTGAATGCTTCCTTCCACGAAGAAACTAAAGCTATGCTGTACTGGGGTGAGGAACTGGCCATGTATAACATAGACTGAATGTTTAAAACAGCTGATGCATCGAATAATATACAAGTACTTCCCAGGCTGAAAAATATTGTCAGAAGGCATTCCCTGTGTAACAAATAAAGTACAAAAACCAGCCTGCACAGCTCTCATCTGGTGTCAGAGCACTGAGTGCATCCTCCCCTCCCTGGGGTTTGGCTACGGGGGCTCAGAGCTTCAGGAGCTGAGCTGGTGGCTGTGGAGAGATCTCCTCCAATGACATCTGTGGGAAGACAGTGTGGGGAGCTGATCTGCTTGGGGTCCAGTCCTGACGGCCATGTTCCTATGCTCAGCTCCCAGTGGAGAATACAAGAAGGAAAGGACATGCTCTTTGGGTAGCAGCTGAAAGATAACCAAAGCATATAGCATTTACAAAAGGAAGAATGTCAAAGTCATTCCACTCAAACGTTCTACCCATTATAGGGCACATAGGTAGCATCTACAGGCACAATTTCAAATCCTGTGTTAGAAGCTAGCCCAGCACAGTCTGCTTCAGACTACCTTAAGCATTTCTGAAACTGGTTAGCTGTAAAATAATTGCATTTCATGGTGCAGAGCAAAGTTAGGATTAAACTACCTTTGGGACTGTAGCATCTTGGAAGGATGCTCACCAGTCACTCTGCAGTATGAGATAATGGTCTCATTTTGAACTCACATGTAAAGCCTATGCTGCAAAATCACCCATGCACATGTATGCCAGTACATTGGATTGAGAGAATAATTTGGTTTTGTGAGGGGAGACAGGTACCCAGTCAGCTATGACAAGGTAGCTGGAACAGCCGTTATCACAGCAGGCAACCCTAATTTTCACTTTAAATAAAATTAAATAAATAAAGTTAACCCAGATGGAGAACTTAATTGGTGCTTGAATCCGATAGCTGAAATAAAGGCCACCTTCACATTCTGGTCTGGGATGCCTCCCCTGACAAATATGAAACTGGAGCCTTTGTATATCAGACTGATCCTGGCGTTAGGATGTGCTCGTTCACCTGATTAACTGATCCCAACAAACTGGTTTTACTGGCCTCTGGGAATAGAAATACACTGGCTCAAAAGCCAGCAAAGCTTAATTTAAAATGTAAATTAGATATATATAATTTTTATTTCTATGTATATAAATTTATGGACTGAACTTCGTAAGTGTACTCTTGCACTATAAAGAATTAATTGGAAGTTGCAGAGGAGTAGTCAGAGGAACTGGGCTGAAGTGGGAAAAGCCTGATGCCTACACCTGATCTGGCGCTGTTCATCTGAGTGCCTTTCATAAACACCTTCATTTTCCTGTTTCTCTATTTTTTTCTATTACTGCTCATGGCATAGAACTGGTGGGTTAATTGGGCATTCATCTCACCTATCCTGTTGCCGATAGTGTTGATGTTTATATCTGAGCTAACCCTTCAGGCTTCCTCTCTAATCAATGGAGAAAAATAGGTTATTTTTGTCTGCATTTCATTTGAGCTATTTTAGACAACAGCTAAGGATGATGAGATAAATTCTCTCATAAATATGCCTATTTCTCTCCATTAGTTGTGAAGGAATCCTAGGGCGGCTGTTGTGGGTGGAGGTGTCTACATTTAATGGAAGAAAATGACACCCGAATTCATGGATGGTCTTGTTCAGCTTGGAGAAGGGAAGGCTGTGGGCAGACCTCACTGCGGCCTTCCAGTAATGAGAGAGTTCATAAAGAGGAGGGGGAGTGACTTTTCACATGGTCTGATAGTGATAGAGCAAAAGGAAGAAAGGGAGCCTACAGAGGGGAGGGGAATCAACTCTTTGAAAGGGTTGATATGTGTAGGACGAGGGGAAATGGTTTGGAGTTGAGGGAGGGGAGATTTAGGTCGGACATCAGGGGGAAATTCTTTACCCAGAGAGTGGTGAGGTGCTGGAACAGCTGCCCAGAGAGTTTGTGGATGCCCCGTCCTTGGAGGTGTTCAAGGCCAGGTTGGATGGGGCCCTGGGCAGCCTGGTTTAGCATTAAACGTGGCCCTGCAGGTGGCAGGGGGGTTGGGGATTCATGATCCTTGAGGTCCCTTCCAACCCTGGCCATTCTGTGATTCTGTGATTCTGTGAAGAATGGATTTAAATCAAAAGAAAGGAAATTTAGGTTAGATATTAGGAAGTGATCTTTTACTCGGAGGGCGGTGAGGTGCTGGCACTGCCCAGAGCTGTGGTCCCATCCCTGGAGGCATTCAGGGCCATGGATGAGCCCTGGGCAGCCTGAGCTGGGGGCACCCAGCCCGTGGCAGGAGGTTGGGAGTGGATGATCTTTAAGGTCCCCTCCAGCCCAAGCCATTCTATGATCTCATCTCTCCAGATTTGTATCTGAACTCTCACAGCAGATATTGCATGGATTGTAACAAAAACAGCACTGTCCCTGGCAAAGGACAAAAAAGCAATAACGTGAGGGGTAGCTGACTTTTGGCTACAGCATGTACAAGGGACAGCAAAAAAAACAGTCTTTTATTTTCTTCTGTTAGTCTTTTATTTTCTTCTGTTTGGAGAACTGTTTTAAACGAACAGTGATGTGGAAGACAATATAATAAGAACTGATTTCAGAATCATTGAATCAGACATCAACTGCACTGAGCTGAATAAACAGCCCAGGTCTGGTCACAGAAAGCATTCCTACTGCTTTGGCTGAAATCTTTCCAATTTAGGTCTGTCATAAATTAGCAGGATTTGTTCTTGTGTGAGATTATTAGTGTTCCAACAGATATGTTTGAGGTGACATCCTCTGTTAAATTTCACTGCAAAGCCATGTTTCGTTGTGGTGGTGGTGTCTTTTTACTGAAGTTGGTGGTAGATGTAATGGAAATCAGACAAGCAAGAAGAATGCAATGGAAGAGGAATTGCCCTCAGTGAAGCGGTGGGTGTGATGAACAGCTGTCCTTGCCTAAGCAAAGAGAGGAGGCTGCTGTGAGCACAAACATCTCAAGTATCCTCAAAATCACATCCACTTGACAGTGGTTTTGAACACAGGATTTCCTGTGCTGTGCCATCAGCCTGGATGTGCAAGAGGGAAAAAATAAAACTAAGTTTAAGACATAAATTTAGATCAGATTCATTTTTTATATATCAAGACAGCAGTGACTTCCTAAAATCACAGAATTGCGAGTTGCAAGAAAGCACACTTAGAAAGGAAGGAAAAGAAGGAAGGAATCAAATGGGTAAAAAGGGTAAAACAAGAACACAGCTTCACTGGAAGTGAGAACTGTGGTGTATCTCACACTGAGGAGATGCAATACAAACCAAACCACTCTCACTGGCTTAGTATAAAGTAGTGCCTTTCAGAACAGCTGAAGACTGATGACACCATAGACCATCCTGCTATCTCTGGAAATAAAGAGTATTCCCATTTCTTCTTCATTCACTCAATCTCAGTGTCAAGTTAAGTCCTCTGGAAGGACTGCAAGGCAGAACAGCAGCTGCTCATGGAATCATGGAATCACAGAGTTATGATTCCAAGGCTGGAAAAGACCTCCAAGATCATCCACTCCAACCATCCACATACCACCAATATTTCCAACCAAACCATCTCCCTCAGTACAACATCTAAGCATTTTGTGAACACCTCTGGGGAGGGGGATGAGGGGGGACACTCTAAGCCCCTAGATCTAAATGAGAAAGCTGGCTGCACCTCATCTTTCCTATCTGAACAGCACAGACTGTGTTATCTTTCCAATCAAGCCCAAATTCTACTTAGAGAAGCAGAATAGGACAGCCTGCACCTTACACTTGCACAGCTGACAGCCATGGACAAAGAGGTGAATGCAGTGAGTGACGATGGAGGTGTGAGAGGAGCAGAGTCGTCACCCACCGAGGACGGAACTGACCACGTTTGTATCTCTTGCAGGAAAATCTCCCCAGTGAATTCAGGCACATTGTGCTATTTCTTTTTCTCTTTGAAAGCCTGTATTTACTCTGCACAGAAGGAACTGCCAGGCACTACAGATACCCTATGGCTCAGACAGGTGACTGATAAATTGTTGAGATACTTAGGATTTTCTTGTGCCGAGTTCCCAGCTCTGATTTTTAATGCAACATGATTGTGACCATATCTGCTGTGGTCACCAGAAAGGCCTTGGAAAAGAGGGGAAAACAGCTAAGCACTGAATCCTTGTAGATCTGAGAGGGGTTTCTTTCTGCTGCTGATGAGAGCTGCACTGACATCATATTTGTTATAAAGAAGAGAGGTGTTTCTGTTGTTTTGCGGAAAGAAGTGTGAAAATCCTTTTTAGAAGCATGGGGGTAAAATCATTTCACTCTAAATAATGGAGGTGAGTGCACTTCATTAAAACATAAGGTCTGTGAGACTCCGGGGGCCTATTACTAATTTTACCATTAATTGGTGATAAACAACACTCTCATTGCTCTAGTTTTCTCAGTTTAAAATGAGCATTATGAAACCTTCTGCACGGAGATTGCTTAATTAACTGACAGTTGTAGAACACTCTCAGATCCGTGGGGGAAAATGCTGGAGGAGAGCTGGGTCTGCTGGCTGCACAGAGCCTGCAGGACTCAAGCTGCAGAAAGAAAACAGGGGAAAAGACAAAGCTGTAGTGAAGTACTGTGGTCATTATCATATTTTTCTCTCATTTTCTTCCTGCCTATTAATTTTATATTTAGTGAGCTAGACAAAAGATAAAAGAGAGGCTGTGGAGCCTTGCGTGAGGAGAAGAAAGATAGTTGTTTTCACAAGATCAAAGGTTTAGATGAAGAAGGAAAAATGAAGTAACAAATAAAGAAAAGGCAGTAAGTTTAGAACCCAATCTGGCAGCCTCGTGTTATACCTATCCTCTGCTTCGCCCAGAAACCAGGACACAGATATAGCGACCAACCAAAGCACAGCCTCCCGAGCACGGGAACAGGGCAGGAGAAGGAGCTCTGGATCTGACTCAGTGTTTCTCCAGCATCACGTGCCCTTCTATTTTTAATGCAAGGAGAGGCTGCTGAGAAGATGGTTTTAAAAGGAAGTTAAACTCTTTCTTCCTATCTGTGAATTATTATCCACAGTGGAGATGTTCCAGGTGTGTTTAGGTAAGGGGAAGGGGATGGATGACGAAGGCACAGGGTGTGCAATCTACCAGCCTCATTTCCCTGGCTTCATCAGATGGGCCTCTTCTGTCTTTGGCTAAGATTTCCTTCATTCCCAGATGAGCTGTGGCATGAGGTGCAGCTGGTCAGCATGACAAGGAATTTACTGATTTGACTCCAGAGCCATTCCAGATCAGTAAGGAAGCTGCACTCTGCTGCCTGTCGGACAATACCTGAGAAGTGATGCCCTCTGAGTGCTCAAATAGGTGAGTGCTGCCAGCAGGTCAGGCTTCTTCCCTGCAGCTGCCAGGTCTGCATGAGGCAGCGTGGTGATGTGCACGAGTTCAGAACGTTGATTGTAGATGCACTTCTATCCTCCATATCTGTTCCTCAGGTGTAGAGAAGACGCCTGATGTCCTCTAGATGTGTTATGGGGAAAAACAGACAAAAAAGGATGAGTAGAACATTTGAAATGGACATGGAATGTGCTGATGTGCAGGAACAAATGCTGCTGCCCCATGCTGCAGAGCAATCCTTTCCTCTCAGGCTTGCAAAGCAGAGTCAGAAGAGTGAGTGTGCTGTTTGTCTGCCAGGGACAAAGACACCAGAGGGATACTGCGTGTCCACCTTTGGAGGTGAAGCACAGCCTTGGGGGATGCAGGACGTACCCCCTTTGCCTCTCAAGCCTTCAGTGTTCCCCCTCTGTTTGGAGGGTTGATCATAACAGCAGCACTTCCATGGCAGCACAGGCTGCTATGATTTCTGCTCAGTGCTCTCTTCTCCACCAGCTCTGAGATCCACACCCTTTCCTCTCATGGGCTTTTCCCTTTATCCTGCACTCACCCCGCTCTGCCACACTGCCCTTGCACTGCCATGGTCCCACTGCTCTCTCCATTACCAACCGGGCAAAATTCCAGCACTTCTACAGGCAGAGCATCACAGCATCAATCTGCTCATGCTGCTGTTGTTCCTGTTCTCATCCCTCTATTTCCATCTGAGTTATTTGGAAGAAGTTCTTGCAGCATGGACTGTTCACCTTAGCTTATACAGCAGGCTTGTATCCTTGTTTATCCCTTTATGCTTTTGTAATAAAAGCCATTCATTCTCCACTGATACGTGGACAACAAAGTACTGAGGCTTGCAGTAACAAGGACTGTCTTGTTTCCTACCTATCTTTTCAGGACATGACTTCAGAGTTGGGATTGAGGTTCTTTTTTCTTTAAGTTGTCTCAAAGTGGTTTAAATGCAGCACATTCACATGTCAGCTTCACCCCAAAGGCATTTGTTGCATTTAAGCAGAGGCTGTCTGTTATTCCCAAATAGTCTGTATATCCTGAATCAGTCTTACTGAAAGCAGGAGAGTTGAAATGTGACAAAACTAGATCAAGGACTGCATGTACAGAAATACAGCTCTGTGGTTGGGTATTTACAGTTCTCTGGAAACCTCAGCCCAACACTTGGCAGCAGTCAAAGGAGCGAATGAAATGTTAGGATGCATCAGAAGAGGAATGAAGAAAGAATTGGAACGTTCTGCCACTGTACGGATCTGTGGCTTACCTATAGCTTCAATAGCAATGCTCTTGTCTTTAAAAGATGATTACTGCATGGAACAGTAGGAGAAGGGGGCATGAGGGTGCTTAGAAATGTGAAAATATGTTATGCAAGGAGAATGAAAAAGGGTAAAGATGCTTCATATTGGAAAAGTGGTAGCTGTTGGGAAAACATCACAGAGAGACCTGCAGTCGTGAGTGCAGTAAAACTGAATTGAAAATTAATGTTCATTATATTTTATTTCAGAAGAATGGGAAAAAAAAACCAACACAGTAATGATTAGATTTTGTTGTTGTTCATTTGGTTTTATCTAATGCATAATAAAACCAAATATACTATTATTGGAGAATCAGGATGCCAGAAATAGGCTTTCATGTCTTAAAAATGTTTGAGTGCATCTATGGAAAGGAGAAAGGACTGGAGAGCATTGTTACATGTGGTAACAGGAATGCTTTTGGAAGTGAGGAAGTCCTCACATAGCTGGAAGCAAAGGAAGAGTACAAGGTTGCTGCATTACCTTGCTCATGTTACGGGCTCACAAGGCACCTGCTGTTAAGCAGTATGAGCTCTAGGCAGCCTGCTCTGGTGGTTGACAACCCTGCACATAGCAGGGGGATTGAAACTAGATGAGCATGGTGTCCAAGGAGACCAATGAGTTCCCATCTAAAATGCAGGCAAGATTTAGACCATTAATTTAAACCTCAAAATAAGTCTTAAGTCTTACACTTTTGTCTTTTAAATTTAAAACTGTAGCCAAGTAAAAGAAGCTGTGAGGGAATCTTGCTAAGGTATGTTGTATTTCAATATTAATGTAATTTTTCATGCTGGATGGAAAGTGGTATATTCAATGTAACAGAAGGAAGAGATGCCATCCAAAAGGACCTGAATGAGCTTGAGAAGTGAACCCATACAAACATAATGAGTTCCAACAAAGGAAAGAGCAAGGTGTTGCACTTGGGTTGAGGCAATCCCAAATACATCTACAGACTGAGTGAAGAACTCATGGAACACTGGAGAGAAAGATTTGGGTGTCCTTGCAGCCCAGAAGGACAACTGCACCTGGGCTGCATCAACAGAGGGGTGGCAGTGGGCAGGGGGGGCTGTCCTCTGTGCTCTGCCCCTTGTCAGGCTGCAGTGCCGTCCAGACCTGGGGCCCCCAGCACAGCAGGGAAGTGGAGCAGGGCCAGAGGACAACAGCAGGACAAGGGGAAATGGCTTGAAGTTGAGGGAGGGCAGATGGAGGTTGGATGTCAGGGGGAAGTTGTGTGCTGTGAGAGTGGTGAGGTGCTGGAACAGCTGCCCAGAGAGGCTGTGATGCCCCGTCCATCCCTGGAGGTGTTCAAGGCCAGGTTGGATGGGGCCCTGGGCAGCCTGGGCTGCTGTGAAATGGGGAGGTTGGTGGCCCTGCATGGCACAGGGGGGTTGGAGCTTCATGAGGTCCCTTCCAACCCAGGCATTTTCTGTGATTCTGTGATGCTGAGAGAGCTGGAGCACCTCTCTATGGAGAAAGGCTGAGGGAGCTGGGGGTGTTCAGCTTGGAGAAGGGAAGGCTGCAGGGAGACTTCATTCTGGACTTCTAATACTTAACAGCAGGGAATGGAACTGGGTGAGCTTGGAGATCCCTTCCAAAGCAAACCATTCAATGATTCCATGAAGTCCACAATACTTTCAAAATATTGAGTATCTAATAGATAAGATTCTCACATGTGCATCTATCTATCCATAGGTAAATTTACCTTCTGCCTTTCTCCTCCTTCCTCTAGTCTGTACTGTGCAGACTGAAAGGATTCGAGGGGGCTCAGTCAGATGCTGTACTCAAACCCCTCCACATCAAGAGGCAGAAAGAATCCCCTACAGCTGGGAAGGGGGGAAGACTGAATTACTTCACAGACAATCATGGAGAATGAAGGCTGCATTGCAGTGGAGCGCTCTTTGTTCCAATATGAAAACTCTTTCAGAGCAGCTGTTCTGTCCTCCATCGCTGTTAATGCCTGACGGATTTTTGCCAGAGCACTGAGACCAACATACGTCTCATGAGGTTTATTCACCCATTCACCTTCCAGCAGGGAGAGATCTGCATGCACAGTGCCCTGTTTTGTTGGAAAGGGATTGGTTTGGGATTTTCTATAGGCACAGAGGACTTCACATGGTATCACATGGTATTGTTTTCAGAGTAGCAGTGAACAATCCAAATTGTGCATCTCCAGCAGTAGAGATGTCACACCCAGGTATCTGCATGAGCTGCATATGGACCCTCTCGTTTTCCCCATCCTCCCTTTAATTCTGTGCAGGAATAAGTAATACACTTTGGGAGAACTAATTAACAAAGTAATGTAAATGTAACACTTCTGAATAGTGTGAAAGCCTCATTCTGTCATAGAATCATGGAATGGTTTTGGTTGGAAGGGACCTTTGAGATCACCCAGTTCCAACCCCCTGCTGTAGGCAGGGACACCTCCCATAGCCCAGGCTGCTCACAGCCCCATCCAGCCTGGCCTTGAGTGCTTCCAGGCAGGGGGCATCCACAGCCTCACTGGGCAACCTGTGCCAGTGCATCACCACCCTCACAGTAAAGAAATCCTTCCTGATATCCAGTCTAAATCTGCCCTCTTCCAGTTTAAAGCCATTTCCCCTTGTCTTGTCACTACCTGCCCTTATAAACAGTCCCTCCCCAGCTTTCCTGCAGGCCCCTTCAGGTCCCTGGCACAAGGAAGGATTCAAGGTTCTCAGTTTAGGTTTGGTGTTGAACTGAAGTTTGCTTCTTTCCAGGCATCTCATGTCTTTCAGATGCAATATCTGGTTGATAATGGGAAAATCCCTTGCCTCCGACTTTAGTTGGATAGCAGAAAAGCTTGAAGCAGAGAAAGAGAGCTGAGGGGGAGATGTGACATAGATGTAGTAAAGGGAGTGGGTGGTGTTTGAAATTCTTAGTGTCTTTTTTCTGGGTTTTTTTTTTGGTTTTTTTTTTTGTTTTTTTTTTTTTGGTAGCTAAGTTAAGCTGCTAAAATGAATTTCTGAGGGGGACTGAATTTTGGGACCTTCATTCATGCTCTGATTTGGATCTAAGCCAGCCTGTGGGTGTTTCTCCCATATTTTAAGTTACTGGATTCCTCAGGGTATTCTCTGCTCTGCTTTACAAATATATCACTTCTCAGCTGTGTACAACTCAGTAAAATTTACCAACTTCAGAGCTTTGCAGCCCTCCAAGAAGTTGTGGCTATTTTTTTCCTACAGATTTTGCTCTGGGGCTGCTGCTTGTCAAAAGACAATCTGTGACACTGCAAGAGCAGCTCTAAGTCCAAAACATGATTTTTGCTTCCCACTGACTGCAGAATCAAGCAGGATCTGCACAGTGAGTATCTGAATCAGAAACCTGAAACAGCCCCCAGACACCTGTGATAAGGGTACATTCATCTGTAGAATCATGGAATCCCAGCATGGCCTGGGTTGCAAAGGCCCACAGCGCTCCTCCAGTCCCAACCCCTGCTGTGTGCAGGTCGCCAACCAGCAGCCCAGGCTGCCCAGAGCCACATCCAGCCTGGCCTTGAATGCCTGCAGGGATGGGGCATCCACAGCCTCCTTGGGCAACCTGTGCCAGTGCCTCACCAGGGATGGGCCCAAGGGAATCTCCATCTAAGAGGGTGTTTGTCAAAAGGTTCTACAGATCTCAGGCCCTTACTTGGCAATATCATAGTTTTGGATGTGGTCAGTGTGGTAGCCCACCACAGCCTATCCATGGTTATACAGCTCCGTATGTTGGCAGCTGTAGTATGAGCAGTATGTAGAAGTAGTCTGAGAATGGATCGTGTAATTAAAAAGGCAACAATACTGATTAGTTTTGGCCTCGTTTGGTATTGAAATGGAAAACTGAGCCCATAAGTCTGCTTTCTCTGTAGTGCTGTCCATCTTTCCATGAAGAGAAGATGGGATGCTCCCAGTCAGTAAGGCTGCGCTGTCTGCTTTCCATGAGCATCTGTCTCTGAACTACTTGAGTAACCATCCACAGAATGCTTGACAAAAGAGGTTGTGTTTATGCATACTGGGAAGTGAAGAAGAAAAGAGACTGGCCATCCTGCCTGCCTTCTTCTGATGCAAATAAATCATTTCTCTGAGGCAAATAATGTGGTGACAGAGCCATGCCTCTGTTCCCAATCTTTAAAGAGTTGTTCTCACCAAAACAGCGTTAGAAAAAGATCCGTACTACGGCATATGTAGCTAAGGGCATGTTTACCTTATAATTTCTCTCTTCTAAAGGGGATTCCTGTTACTATCAATGTAGTAAACCACAGGGGGCTCATGGAAGTCTTTTATTATTTGATGAAACCTTACACACTTTATGAACTTGTCCTCCAAAACCACAGAATCACAGAACTGTAGGGGTTGGAAGGGACCTCCAGAGATCGTTAAGTCCAACCCCCAAATCTGGGCATTATGGGCATATATACCATAATCTCCATTATGGTGTTAGAAAGTGGCATTCTTTTAGTCCTTTATTTGTACTTGGCAATGTGACAAACAAGTGCAAACTCTGAGTTCAGGTTCTACATTTAAACAGTTAAGATATACATATGCAGTACATTGCCATACATATTCAATCCCTTTCAAGGACCCATTAATATATGCTAATGTCCCTTTGGGCATGCTCTGTAGCATCTGGGGCGGTCAGATGCCCACCTACTTTATCTCCATTTTCCATCATCACTGAGACCTCTGACTCACTTTCTACTGCTATTCTCCAGTTTGGAAAATTTCCATTGCTTATTGGTCCATAGTGAGCCACTTCTAAAACAGTACAGTGGAATCTGGGGAAGATGTCCTTGCACAGATTGGGTGAAAAAGATGAAAGTATTCTATTATACTCCTGTGCTTCTTGTGATGCAAAGTTGTTGAGGCAGAAGATGAAAGTATTCTATTATGTCCCTGGCGCAAAGTTATTCAGGAAAACAACACAACAACACTGCTCACTCGCTGAAGTTGAAACAGAAATTTTACAGCTATCAGTCGTGGGTTTGCTAAACTAGTATATTGGTTCTTAAGTTGCTGTATTAATCCCTATTGCTAAACAAACCAACCTGTACCGAACTAGCAGTAGGATCATCTGCTGTGTGAATGGAGCTGCTATGCTCACTGAGTTTATGTACCGAGCTCCTTCATTAATGGATAATGGCACTGTGTTGTGCTCTATCTGTAAGAGTCAGTGACTGGATAGTTCATGCTTCTGTTAAAAGAAGTGACAGACCACGGTATGGAATAGAGGCCTTTACTCCTTGAGCTTGAATGTCTATCCATATTTCAGTAACAGGAGTGAAATCTCAAACACAGCTCCCATTCTCTTGCACTGCTCAGGGAAGACATAGAAGAGGATGAGGTGGGGGAAGAAGTTTTTAGCTTTAAATGCTCCAGTCTGATATTAAAAGGCAAAAAGTTACATTAATCTCCCTCAAGCTAAGTCTCTGTCGTCTGTAATGGTAATTGGTGAGTGGTCTCTCCATCCTTATTTCCACCTGTGAGGTTTTTTTGTTTTCATCAAATGTTCTTCTCCCCTCCTGCAGAGGAAGAGCACTGAATGAGTGGTGTGGTGGGGCTGAGCTGCCCTCTGCTGTGAGCCACCCCAGCACTTGCTCTGCCACCGGCCCTTGTGCTGTCTCAAGAAGAGCCACGTCAGCAGTGTGCAAGGTGCTCTTGTACCACAGGGCCTCAAGAAGCACGTACACATAAAGCCAACTTGATTCTGGAAACATGCATGCCAGCTTCCTACTTCATTTCGGTGTAGTCACCATATTCCAGGGCACAGAGCATACTGTTAGTGGAACAATTTCCAAGTGACTGCAAACACAGCCAGAGCTGTCTTCCAACAAGCCACAGCTACAGAGCAGGCAGATCTACTACAGTGCACCAAAAACTCCTTCCTTGCAGGATGCTGCTTTCCCCTCAGGTATTTCCCTTCCTTCCTGGTGCTTTTGCTGTCACTGCTATCATTGCAAAGTGACGACACAACCACTGTCTGAACCCAAATTTATTTGCCCCTCCTTGATACTCTACAGCAGGAGGTGAGATGTCTTCTCTCTCTGCGCTTGCAATCCTTAGGGCTACAAGGGAGGGTTAAAACCCTTCTCCACAGTCCCCTTCCCCGCATTACTTCTCCTTTTTCCTCTTCTCTTTGTTGTGACCCTGACCCATTTTAAGGCTGGTAGTAGATCTCTCCCTTTGGGCAACCTTTCCAGGCTCATGTGCTTTGTGAGCAGAGCCCTTCTAAATTACGGTTCTCAAAGGAGAGCCGTCCTGAAGGAGTTGCATAATCCTCCCTTGCACTGTCCTGCTGATGAGCTGCAAATTGACAATATGTAAAAATAGTCAAAGTTTGGCCTCCTTTCTTCATCTGAAATAGTTTCAGAGAACTTTTTTCACAGCTTCACTGACAGATTTGGTTATTTGTACATGACATTAATAGCACTTACTACCTTTAAATGTACTTTTTCTCTCTTTTTCTCTTTTTCTCATTGCTTGTCTTTACTGGCTTTAGTGTATAGAAGATTCCATTTGGTCTTTCAAAGGAAATTTGCTCCTAAATAATGCAGTGTGACCTTTTCAGTAATAAACTCAAAGCTTGGTTGAGGTCTAGGTCAGGAGCTAAGGGTGTGGTTTAATCACAGTCTGACATGTGCCTTAATTCATGGGCTTCCAGCCCTTTGGCTTGCCTGGGCCACACTAAGTGAAGGGCCGCATCTGCGAACGATGCTCTAAAAGTAATGCCTCCTAATGATTTCCATGGAAACTACATGGATACAAAGAGAACAATAACACTATTTAATAGAACAAATTCTCGCTCTTTTTCAACATGGTTACCACCATTAGCTGTGAGTTTTCACCAGCAGTGAACAAGATCCTGCATGCTGTGCTAACTATCTATCTGCACAAGCACAGGTGATCCACTGCTGCCATCAGCACTGCTGAAACACACCATCCACCACCTCCCTGTGCTCACATCCGCTCTTTGGTCTCCATAAACATTCAGCAAACATCAGCAAAGGTCAGCTCACAGCCTCCTCTCCTCTCCTCTCCTCTCCTCTCCTCTCCTCTCCTCTCCTCT
>NW_024962287.1:513502-550047 GCF_019238085.1 Lagopus leucura
CTCTCCTCTCCTCTCCTCTCCTCTCCTCTCCTCTCCTCTCCTCTCCTTCCCCCTTCCTTTTCCATTTTTTTCTTCCTTTCCAACTGTCTGTGTTTTATTGCAACCCATAACCTAAAGGCAGTGACTTACACAATCAAGTAGATACAAATTTGATACTTCAAGAAAGGAAGCAGGCCAAAACTGTTGGCCGTTGTTATTTGGAAATAATCACAAAGAGTATGAGAACATGTTTACATAGTTCAGCAAGGCATGGTGAGGCTACTCTCCTCTGCAATAGAGTACAGTGGAGAGACAGTACTGCTTTTTCTCCTTGCTACTTCCCTCCCTTCTTCCCTATTTCACTTTCAAGGAAGCAGGATGAGCTTAAATAAACACAAAGGCTCCATCTGTCTCAGCTTTTTCCTTTCTTTTGCCCAAAGGCAGTTTGGGCCACTCATGTCAGTCGGAGAGGAAAAGCAGTGCTGGTTTAAAAACCAAATGCCCTATTTTATGTCCGCTTTGTTTTCCCTCTGTTTCTGTTTTTGGTAAAGGAGGAGTTATTTTCAATGTTGACTATTTCCTGATAGATTAAGGAAGTTTGTATGTACAGATTTACAAGCCATGTCTTGTGACCGTGCATCCAATAACAGGATCTAATTACAGCATTTCACTTTTGGAGTTAATCTGTTTAATTAACATTAGTCTAGCAGCTAGTACTTTGAATGGCAGCTAGTACTTTGAATGGAAGTTTCGAAGGAATCTTCAGACTCCTTCAGCTGCAGTTGTGTGTCAATTTCTGTCAAATACAAAACTGCAGACGTATTTGGGCTAACACTCCATTGCACGAGTAGCTACCAGTGTCTGGTACACAACCAGGCACGTGAATGAGGACCCTGACACCATTCACAAGTAGCAGATGTCTTTTGCTATTTGCCCTTAAGGTTTCTGGAGGTTGGATTTCTTCTTTAAATTCCCATGAATCTTTTCTGTATCTTCCAAAAGGAAGTATTTCTTTTCTACTTAATCATGTGATCCTTCAAGTTGTCTCTTCAGTGTTGAGAGTAAAAAATGAGGGATTTATTTCTGTTCTAAAGGAAACTTTTCAGTGCTGCATCTCTGTGCTCCTTAAAGCAGAAGCTGTAGGAGAGCAACCAGAATACACACATGCCCTCCCTCCCTGTCTTTTGTGATGATCTGAGCAATAAGAGAGGTTTATTGATGGGAAAGCAATTTAACAGAAGAGATAGGAACAAGTCTGATCTGATATGAATAGAACGACAGGAACCCCAGCAAAAGAATAGGAACAGAAAGAACAGAGAAATGAAACAAAGAGTGAACTTCTTAAAAACCATATTTCACAGTTCTTTATTGCCTTCTGCTCTCTGGTCGATATGTGCTGGGAAGGAAAAGTAGGAAAACTGCGAGTGCAGTGATAAATACTTCTGTGTGCTGTAAATGACTTCATAAGAACTCAGCTTCTGCTGGCGTTTTCTTATCCTTTCACCAGCCATCCCTGATGTCTATTTGTAGCTGCTCAATTCACAGCAGCCTGTCAGTTATCTCATAGGGCATTTCCCAGATGTTGGCTGGGGGAGAGCAGAATAGCCAAGCTGAATATTGAACAGCATCTGCTGTAACGTTACGGTGTGCTTGTAAATATGACTTTGTTGCAGGCTGCCTATGGCTGTGATGGAAATGGTGAGATAAGTGGGCAACAGTTTCTCTGCTTTCCTGCCTTTGCCAGAACACAGATAAGATGAATGGAGGCAAAAAAAAATTCTCATCTTTTTCTAAGCAGTGTTTACTCCAATTACATTGTTATTATTATTTTCTTCTCTCCAAGAATGGAAATACATGAAACTTCAGACAGATTAAAATGCTGAGGTAAGAATGAGTTTTTCCAGTTTTCAGTGCAGTCCTGGCTCAGTTCGGGCCAGTTTAAACCATAAACAAATTATTGGTTCTCTTCTACAACTGTAATATTTCATTTTTCAAGACATATTTTTAAAATACACTAATACATAGACAGAAAACTTTTTATTAAAAAAAAAAAGGAAAGGTATGTATAGGGGTGTCCCATTGCATTCATGCAACATAGACTTAGACCTGAAAAGTGAAGATGATCTTTGGGTTACTTGGCTTAACAACCTTAGTGCACGGATGACTTTGACTAAGGTATGCCTGTGTAGGATCCAAATCTTAGCTTTATTTTACCTTTTTCCTTCACAGAACCTTCAAGGTTCTTTCTTCACCTGGAGAAACACAGAACAAGACCAACCACCATTTACTAAGAGCCAGTCCCAGCTGAATGCTCACTAATAAGTATTCAGGCCTAATTGCTAGAATTTCTGATTTCATCTGGCATCATATAAGCTCACTTTCTTTGTTTCTGAAAGTATGACCTCACAGTACTTTCATTTCCCTCAACCTCATCATGTGTATTTCACTATTACTGCAGCGTGGGGAAATAAAAAATACACTGCAGCATTCCAGTCTTGGTTTTTACATATGTACAGTTGAATTCTCCTTCCTGAACTTCCTCATTGCTCCATGTTCATCTGACTTCTTCAGGGGCTCCACTGGCTGTATGTCTGCTCTGTGGCCCTTGATCACAAAAGGAATTTGGGAGAGCCAAAGAAAGGAGAAAAGGAAAAAAGCGATCTGCATCTTTCTTTTAGCCTGGCTGCAATGGTGAAGGTATTTGCCTATTCTTATTGTGCTTATTGTCAGCGTGTTTATGCTTAATAAATGTGTCATTCCAATCTCATTTAAAAGAAAAAATGCCCCATCCCTGGAGGTGTTGGAGGCCAGGTTGGATGGGGCCCTGGGCAGCCTGGGCTGCTGTGAAATGGGGAGGTTGGTGGCCCTGCATGGCACAGGGGGGTTGGAGCTTCGTGATCCTTGAGGTCCCTTCCAACCCAGGCCATTCTGTGATTCCATGATTAAAAATTTCTTCAGAGTTTTCTACAGTGCTGAGTCAAGTGCCTTGAACAAATCTGAGCGCATTAGAGATCTGCTGACTCCTTCATCGGCTGAACTTACGGTGTCCTGAAGGATGGAATCACGCTGATGTGCCTTCATTTATTTGTCAAGAAACAGTGTTGAGAGGCAGCACTTCTCCCTCAAATACATGAATGCTCAGTCAGGTTTTTCATTAATTTATGCAGGATTATGGCAGGTTATTCAGTTTCCTAAGATATTTCTAATGTTCTAAGTAGTAGGATGTTAACATTTCTCCATTCTTCCAGACTGTATTTTTCTCAGATACAATAAATATAGACAGCACCTGGCCAAAATGCCCTAAGACAACTCTTTTCAGTCCCTTTTGCATTTGCTGATAAAAACCACGCTTTTTTCTTATGGTTATGATGCAATATCCTGCTGAGACACTTATGGACTGGAAAGTACTTTGTCATGCTCAAGTGATAACTGTAGATCACGCTGCCTCTTTCAGAACACAGTGCGTTTTTGAACATATCTGTCTTTTTTGCATCATTGACTGTTTTACTCCCTCCTTGTCCTTGCTAGTGTTTCTTTATTTTCCCCTGGTGTATTTGAGTATTTCTTTCAACTGTGCAAGCCATTCTTTTTTACTCTAATATCTCTCTTTTCAATTTTCTGCATTTGGGAAACAACACAGAATTTTCAGGCACGTGTCAAACAGACATTAGAAAGCTAACAGTGCCAGCACCTCTGTTTTGGTTTCTGTTTCCACTTACTTGCAGCAATAAATCCATCTGTTCCCTTTACTGTGCTAAAGCCACAGTTGGCCACACACGGGTGTTTTTAAGAACTGTGACATCAGTCCCTTCTGGCTAACAGAAAGCCCTGATTAAGTGCCTCCTAATTTTTCAATCATATTTTCTTCCTAGATGCACAGTGTCAATCTGACAGGCACCTTGCAGGATATTTTAACAGTATTCCATATTTTCTAGCAGTATGGTTGGAGGAAGGCCCACTGCTGCTGTCTTGTTGGCTCCTTCTTAGGCACCCTTTGCTCAGCTGAGATGCTGATGTGTTCATGCCACTGGCTTACTGCAATGTGAAGGCAGATGGATTTGTGTCAGCTCCTATCAGATGTAGTGCTTCTACTCAGCCCCAGACTTCTGAGACAACTGGCTGAAAAATTTCCTTAAAGTTCTCTGCTACTTTTGTTTAATTCATTTCAGAAGGGGATCTGGCTGTTTGAAACCTTCCTCTTGCTTTAGGCGGTCACTGCCTTCTTGCCTGCTTCAGACAATTATCAACCAAGCATCCCGTCTCTGAGATTCAAACTCTTCTAGTATGAGCATGTGATCCAGAGCTTCACAAAAAATATTTCCTACCATTTATTGCAGTTCATTGCTTTACCTTTGCTATTGCCTGCTGTCATTGTTTTACAAAACAAGAAAAGCTCCAGAACTGTCATCTGGATTTCCCTCACTGGCTGAGAAGATTCCAGAAGACTTCTGTATCCCTACGGTTCCTTGAGATGCCACAATCCAGTCCTACCTTGGCTTTTCTTTGTGATGGACAAAGGAACACAGAAAGGGCCTCCTCCAGGTCACTGATAAAGGTGTTCAATGCACAGGTCTCCAGACAGAGCCCATTTGTCACTGGTCTGCAGTTGGAGCCTGTGTAACCCATTAGCCCATTAACCACTGTCCTATAAGCCAAACACCTTGTAGCCATCTGTCTGCTCATCCAGACCTGAAATGCCTCCATACTGGGTGAGACAGGGCTGAAAGCCTTGCAGTCTTGAGGCACGTACATCCAGTACTCTTCTCTGACCACAACGCCAGACATTTTATCTCAGAAGGCCCTCAGCTAGATGAGCCATGATTTACCCTTGGGAAATATGTGCTGATGGTTCACAGTCAACTTCACCATCACAGACCCAGAACTTTGTTTTGAAAGGGCTCGCTCCATGCTTTCCCCGGGAAATGAATTCCTGCCCAAGAGCTTGCTGTATGCTTTCAGCTATTTCTCTCTCAGTCTGCCATACTTTTCCCAACAGCACTTGCTTTTCTCTTCTACCTTCACGTTAAATAACTCAGCTAAGTAAAATAAAATATTTCCCATAATATTTTGGATTAGGCCTTTGGGACTGCATCTTCTTTCCCTCAGTACTGTCATCTGTACACCTCAGAGGAGCATAAGCAATTTTGTCTGCTGATGGGGCTTCCAAGCTCCAAAGCTGAGTGTCTGAAAAGCAACTAGAAGTAACTGCTATTAAATCTGCTACTAAAGAAATGAACCTAAAACAACCAATAAAAAATAGATACAAACCCACTTTAAATAGGACAAAGACATTTGCAAAGCTATGCTCGGGGCACAGCAGAAATTTGGCATTTGTTCTATTTGGTGGCTCATCTAGAAATGTTTTTGTAAATAAATTATGTACATCAACCTTGTTTCCAGCTTCTGCTTCCTTTCATATATTTTTTATTTATTTCAATATATTTCACAGCATAATTGTTGCTCCTAGAAGCTTAACTTTGGCAGGGGGGTTGGACTTGATGATCTCTGGAGGTCCCTTTCAACCCCTACAATTCTGTGATTGATTCTGTGAACTTAAGCTTAGAAGCTTAACTTAAGCTAAGAAGCTTAACTGAAACCTCCAAAATTTTAACTTTAACCCTTAAAAAAAAATTCTTCATTTTCAGTGGAGGGAAGTTTATTAGTTCTTTACTATGTTTTATATATATAACATACATACCTTGTGATGTTATAATTGCATCCCATATTCTCTCTTGTACCCACTAGTCTTCCAGGACTGCCTGTATATCTGCAGCACACAGCAGCCAGGGCACTGCAAACACCTTCTGTATGATGAACAGCAGAAACTACAGCTTCTATAAATTAAAAACTTTGAATTCAGTTTTTAGATGGGTTCGGTTTCCATATCCAAAACTTGGAGGCAGGTATTTGCCTTCTCTGGACTTTGTGCTGATGTTTCTGTGTAAATGAAAGGACAGTTGGTTACAGAAGCTCTGTGCCAGTGAGGGATGCAATTTTAATGCTTAAAATGTATAACTTAATTACTTCAATAGCAAGAAGTTTCTAGAAGCGGGCCCTGAAATCTGTTTCTGTCAATAAGAGAAGCTACTCCCTTCTCAATTTTCCTTTTAAAGAGGTAAGAGCTAAATGTAAATTTTAACTAAAGGGAAAAATATTTGCACACAAAGTGCAGGAAGCACCAGTCTAAACACCTGGAAACAGAAGAGAGTCTGAAAAGCACAATCAATTAAATATTCCCTTGGGTGCCACACGTTGATGTTGCTGTCCAATGGGAAATCTGGTCATTGCAAGGACGAGTTCGTTTGTGCCTATATCAAGTGAGTTTAAAATGAGAAATAAGGATTCACTGAAGATGTGAGATTTGTTTATGAGTACAGTGAAATGTTGGTTTTGGACATTCATGCCTTCTGCTTGTGATGCTTGAACTGATGTCAATGCTCTTTGAATATTCTTTCTGTTCTCTGTCCACCTCTTTTTTTTTTGCTTCAGCTGAAATGTGCAGACCTGGTGTCACTCTTCCATCCTTCAGGTTTCATACATATACCTGGAGGTGCAGTTTTATCTGTGGAAAAGCACAACGGGAACTTTATGGCTTTGCAGTGCTTTGAAATTATGTTTTGCAGTGTTTGGTATCTGCTCCTCGAGTTTTAACATCATCCTTTCCACATTTAGAGAGGTTGCCTTTGCACTCCTTCATGCCAAAGCAAGGCTTGTTTTCTTTTGAGTAGCTGTCAAGCTGCTAAGATAAGAATCAATCTATCTATACGTGTGAAACCTGCAGAAGAACAGATTTTGCTATGTTAGTGAAGATATTATTTGTGATACAGAAGAATAGAATCGGTAGTGTGGTCATGGCTGAAGTCTCCTTGTAAAAGACGTGATAAGGACAGGTAAGGAGGGATGTGTGATGTAAGAGGTGGGGAGAGGAGAAGGAGAATTGGAGGAAGAGATGCAAAATATGGGATAACTTCTTGGAGCTGATGAGCCCATGGCATTTGTCCTTTTGCAGTTAACAATATGGGAAAGGTGCATGGCTATGAGTGAGTCACCTAAGGCAAGGAAGAGAGGCAGTGAGGAGACAGCGATGGCAGGATGAAATGCAGATCAAAGGCAGCATTTTGGTGGTGTTATGCAAGCAGCTGAGTGGCAAGACGAGGGCTCAGCACATACACGTGCTTTGGAGAAGTTTGTGCACTGAAGCTATTTGTGAAGAGACAGAAGAATCTAATTTGTTTGAACTCTACCATCTGTGGTGTAATTGCCTTATTGCCAGTGGGATTTATATGAGTAAATGAACATTGGAAAGAGGAAGAATACTAACAGTATAGGGTTTTATTTTATATCGGAATATCTCTGCTCATCTGTGTAAACTATATAAAAAGAAGTCAATTCATATCTATTTCATATAGAATTGTCTTATTTTCGTCAATTAAATAATATTAAAAACCAGTCAATTACAACTCAACTTGTCAATTACAACTCAAAAAACCCACACCATCAAGAAAAGAATCTGATTGCTCTCTAATTACAAAGAATAAAGAAATCAGTAACATCAACTCTAAAATGCATCTTCAATTGCAGAACAAAAATAAAATTGAAAACTGTCATCTTCTTTTACAAACAGTTCCTCTAAAAGCTGCCGGTTTGACAAGCTTCCAAACTGACATCTTCTATTTATACATAAAGGCACTGCGTTTTTTCCCCAGCTGATATTTGGTAGCAGGGCCCTTAGCAGATGGTATGCAAAGTTGGGTAATTTCTTTTGTGATACTGAAGTCTGTTTTTTAAACCCCTTTCCCATTTAAAATTACGGGTCACATTCTGTAAGGACTGCCACTATGGCTAAAAGCATTCCTCCATCTTTGCAAGCTGTGCCAACTAATAAATCAGGCAGCTGTCGATAATAGGTGAAGTGGGTTTCATCGTATAGATGGTGAAACTTTGGCATGAATTGACACCAGCATGTATACGGTACTGCTCTGAGGACAGACTGATATCTTGACAGGCTTCAGCTACACATGACTTCTAGGAAGTGCTGCTCCATAGCTAGTCTTCAGTACAGCAGGAGAGTGGGCAGCGTTTGGTAAAACCTGTGGTATTCAGTTATAGGAGATATAACAGTCCTGCTGAAGCTCTAATTAGAACTGATAAAACTAGATCGAGGTGTTGGTATGGAAAAGCTACATCAAATTGAACTGTTTATAAGGCGGTGTCCTCCTTTCCTTCTTCGGCTTTGGTTTACTTTCTGGATTTGATCTGGTCATTGGGAAGAGGCAAGGTGTGCATGCCGTCATTGTGGGGTATTCTTAATTCCCTGTTACTGCATTTAGCAATCACTGTTTGTCATCCGCTTAAAAGATCCATCCCAATAGGACATTTCACAGATGTTTTTTGTTGTTATACTAACTCCAGGTGAGACACAGAGCATCACACGCCTGAAGCTGAAAGAGATGACAGAAGAGGAAAGGCAGAGACGTATAAAGATAAGACATTTGTGGGGTTCACAGCTTAACAGCTCTTTTTTGATAATTATTTTCTATTTCACAAGGGAATTAATGATATGACGGCTGTCCACATGATGATGGCAAATAAATGGGCCTTGGTTCCTTTGCTGTCATGCATATACAGAGCACCAATGGAGTCTTTATCCGTTTACGTAGAGCTAGCAAGGACTGGGGGACGTATCCCTGCAAAGGCCAGGATGCATGACTTGGAGCAGTTCAAAAGGCTTTACATCCTTCCTGATATCTGTAACCTCAATGCATTTTTTTACATAGAGTTTCTTAATGTACTGAGGTCACACTGTAAGACCTGTGATAGACCAAATTTTGTCCAGAAGGACAAATTTAAAGAACAGTAGAAGTAGCAGTCTGTTGGTCAAATAGTAAATATTAGAAGGCTGGCAGAGCTCACTGAAACTTGCTACGTGTATTCCCATAAATAAATACAGTAGTACATTCTGGCATGGAAATATCCTGGTACACTTTTCAACCCATACAGCCACATATATGGATTAGGATCTCAACCACCAGTTCTTTCACTGTCTGGTTTCTGCTAAATCTTGCACTTTGAAAAAAAAGTAGAAGTGTCTCTATTGCCTCAGGTCTGTTGCATAACCCTGCTGCAGACCTCAGAACAATAGGAAGCCTTTTGTGACCATGACTGTTGGCTCAGTTGATAGAAACCTCTTTACACATTGAAGGTAACTAATCTGAGCCCAGCTGATTTTTGGTCAAACTTCAGAAGCCCTGCCATGGCATGCAACTGCCTGTTCTGTCCAGACACGTCTTTCATCAGGACCGCTCCCCCACTTGTGTCTTCCTATCCTACAAGGTCAACAGTCAAGAGTTAGAGATCATCTTAGTGTCTACAAACTGAAACTGCAGCCCTCCTCATCACAGAACGTTGTGCTCCTTATCCCTTTCCTCCCGCTATGTTTGACAGCGCTAGGAGTGACTTCCTGTTCATTAGCAAGTGAGGATTTGATGAAGATGAAGGCCTATGAATAATTAAGGCTCAGCACATTTTGGGCTGAATGTATAAAGCAAACTATGTTGTTACGTAGGCTGCAGATTATTTTGTCCTCCATTTTCAATTTAGAAATAATGGGAGGGACTGAGTTGTGACCCTAAATAGTATAATAAATTCTCCATCGTGTGAGCAGTTGTCCGCTTTGATTCCAGAGAGGGCATAATAAAACCCCAAATTTAAAATGTAGACGTTTACCTTTTTGTGCAGTCTTAGCAATTTTGGTGAACACGCTTTTCATACTGAACAACTGGAACAAAATCTATTTAAAGGGATAGAAATTGCTGTCTAATTATCACCAGTGCTTCTACTGAAACTCTTAGACTGTGAAGCTGCTTGAAGCTGTTCAACTGAAACATTCCTCTGTTAAGAACAGTGAAGCTTCATTGCCTTTAAAATTTCCCAGGGACAGCATGCCAGTCTAGGCAGGATGCCCGCGGGGGGCACAGGGAGATTCCTAGCAGTACATTTAAAAAGGCATGTCATTAATTTTAATTTGTCTTTTCTAATACAGAAATAACTTTTCTTTTTGCAAACACAATTAGTGCTTTGAACAATTTTCTTTCTGTGTGCAGTCGCCCAGTTCTTGATGATGTGTTATGGAGTGGAATTCAGGAGCAGCATGATGTTTCTGACCACAATGAATGCGTGTACCTTAGTGCTAAAGACTATAAAGGGGGAAAATTGTGAATATAAGATCTGAGATGTGTGACAAGCACACACTGGTTGTCTGCGATGCCCAGGGTTCCATTACAACCAATGATGGATACGTTCAGTGATTTTGGAAGCGGCTCACCTTACCTGGGTTATGAGTTCATTTTTGTACCTAGAGACATTTAAGTGTCTTGGGGCGCCTACCTGGCTGCCAGCACCCAACCCAGAAGGGCAGGCATCTCCTATGGCTCCATACCATATTCACCAATGCTGTGCAGGTGCTGGGTGCTCTGAATACCCATTTTGTAAAGTGAAGTAACATTTTTGATTCTCCACTTCTGTTTAAATGTCAAAACCTCATCCACTGACAGAATTGGTGCTCCACAATGATGAAGAAGTTGGCCCTTCTGCCTGCTCACATGGGCAATTGGAGAAGACCTCCAGATGTTGATTCTATGATTGTTGACTCTATGATTCTACTGCTGTTACTTCCATGATTCTATTCTATGTTCCTCTCAACCTGTAGCACTCTGTAGATCTAAGGGAAACATATGTAGTTGTGTATGTCTAACATGTAACTGGGTCATCCATATAGCTGTCACGGAGTTGACCAGATCAATCTATGTCCGTGACAGGGGCGACAGGCCTCTGCCCTCCCCCCCCACCCCAGTCCCACAAAAATGGGAAGGAAGGAAGGGAGGAAAGGAGCAGCGGCAACAATCTATGGAGGAAAACTTATTTTACTATAATATCGGAATACAAGATAACACAATATATACAATTTAATTGAAATTGAGATTAATAAATCAGACAAGATGAGAGAGAGAGAGTTCCCGGGACCGAGTCAAACCTGAAAAGCTTGGAACGGCCAGGAAAGCACCCTCCAGCACCCACTGCAAGGCAGCAAAAGAGCGCCCCCCCACCCGGAAGGGCCAGATCCCGTGACTTCTGTAATGTACAGGGATAGGTAGCTGGGATTGGGGCAGTGACACTTTAATGCCCCGTACACTACATGATGTTTTGATGTGGAATACTGAAACCCAAAAACAAAACAAAAAAAAAAAACAAAAACAAAAACATAGAACCATGACAATAGCCAACAGTGAGATACACAGAGGATTCAAAAGGTGGCTCCCCTGAACTAAAATCTGATTTGATTTTGGGATCCATCCACCTCCTTCTGTTGCCCATAGAGGGACCTTAGCAGCTCTCTGGTTAAGCAGGGCAAATCTAACTCTTCATTTCTAGATTTTCCACTTGCAGAAGGAAATCATCTCCCTTCTTTCATGGGTTCTGAAAGCATAGACTCTCCCCCTGGTTTATTTTTAAGTCAGCATTTCTGTCTCAGAACTCAGATAGAAAACGGTATTGTGGTCATATTTAAAAACAAGGAAAAAGCACACGTTTGTGTGTGCTTGCCATTTAAGGATGTCATTCGAATTCTGAAGAGAGGCCTCAAAAATATTTAATTGGAACCACTGATTTCTGTTCCCACTTGCTGCCGAAGGCAAAGCTAACACTCTCTATTATACAAACGTCTGTAAAGCCAACTCCTTGCATTTATTTACAAATCCAAGTTAAACTGATTGCCCTTCGTCTGTGCAGCTTGGGAATTACAGACATCATCTGATCCTGACCGTGGATCGGTACGGTGCCAGGAATGACATAGTTTACTTCAGTGTTTCTATTAATGATAAATTTAGCCAGCTAAAAGGATGAAGTGTGTGCCCTCGGGTTGATGCTAAATTGAAATTACCACTTAGCCTGCAATGAATTGCCTACATTTTGATTAATAGGTTAAACTCCAGAGCTGACCTTTTCAAAATTACTGAATTACTAAATCCTGAGACAGACAACAGAGTTCATCTTACAAGAAGTGCATTATGCAAACATGTAGGGTCACCTAGAGAAGGATCCGGCTCTCGGTACCTTGTAACCCATACACACAGGTGTTAGCCAAGGTGCTCTGCCAATCCACAGCTATGGCTTATAGCTGCAGGACGGTGATCCCTGCTGACCCAGCACATTAAATTAGCATTATCTTCCATCTCTAGAAAAGCCTGCCCTAATCTCTGCATATTTATGCACAGAATGCTGTGATACCTCTGCTAGTTCCCTAATAGTGCCCAGGCTCTGGCACTGGTTTGCTCTGGAATTGCACAGAGTAAATGACAAAACAGTACAACACGATGGAGTATTTGCTAAAAGTAAGCATTTCTGATCAGTGCTGCACTGCAGATCCATCCTCAGTCAGAATAGAGTCTCTGCCTGTTGCCACTGAGGTCAAAGACACAGTCTGGAATGTTCTAGCTACCATCCAGCCAATTAAAGCCCTTTTAGGGCACTGAATGCACACTGCACAGAATGCACAGAGTCACAGAATGGTTGATGTTGCAACACCCCTGGAAGCCCCAGTCTAAGCTCTGAGCAGGGTCAGTGTGGACGTGTTGCTCAGAGCCATCCGCACTTAGTGAGCTGTGGATGACCTCCAAGGGTGGAGATGCTGCAACAGGAGGTCGTTTTCAAATTTCTACGTGAGACAAGAAATTCCTGCACTGATGTGTTCCTGCAAAGATGCTGCTTTCAAGGCCTGCATGTTTTCTTGTACAATAAATGAAAGAGGGAGCCAGGTGGAAGAACTGTTGGGTGGATATATGTACCGTAAGCCACTGGGACTAGACAGTGCAGAACTGACTTGCTCATCTCAAAAGAGCTGCATGCTGCTCTGGCACTGTGTGATGTGGAGTTAAGATGATGTGAAAAACAAAACAGCGTAGCATACGATGGATTATCTGCTGGTAAGAAATATTCCACACGACTTCTTCAATGCTTCGTGTTTTGGCCACAAAAGTAGAACTCTGGAAATAAAGAGGTACTAGGTGACTACCTGCTATGTTGACCAACTCTGGGGGGACTGCAATGTGTTCATGATGCAATTGCAAACCTGGATAAAGAGAAATTCTTGTAAGCCTGCCAGTGGGGACAGAAGAGAAATCGTTTCCTAGGAAAGGACAGAAGACCTGGTGGAAGGAAAGCTTCATTGGCCTTGGTGTAAAGAAGGGGATTGGACAGAAAGATCAGAGAATTGGCATCCATCTTTTTTCATTTTATTATTATTTTATTTCTTTCAAAAATTATCAACTTTTCACAAAATAAAAATTGACCTATTTATCAAATGTATCAAAAGGAGCATTTTTGATAAGGAAAGTGAAAATATATCCATCCAGTATCACAAAATCTATATCTGTGATGAAGCAGGCAAGTCTGGTGTCCCAGTGAATTGTCTGCATGATGTAATGCCATCACCGGTGGGCTTCTGATGTGAACATGTTAGACAAAGTACACTAAAGTTATCTAAGAAGTTTCTTTGGTAAGTTGCCTTTCAGCGTGATGTGCTGTTCTGTTTGCAGAGTAGAAGTAACTGAAGGAAAAAAACAGGGAAAAAAGAAAAATAGCAAAAGTGAGAGGTGAAGGAGGAAGGGGAACGAAGGGACGCGCTGTTCTGCAGGGGTCAGGCACAGCAGCAAGGTGCCATGTGCCCTGGGATCCTGGGGGTACTGGAGATGGACTGGGAACCTGCAGGTGCATTAAAAAGAGAGTGGCCAGCAGGGCAAGGGAGGTGATCCTGCCCCTCTACTCTGCCTGCTGGGGCCACATTTAGAATCCCATGCCCAGTTCTGGGCTCCCCAGTTCCATAAAGACAGGGATCTCCTAGAAGGAGCCCGGTGGAGGGCCACAAAAATGATGAAGGGCCCTGAGCATCTCCTGTACGAGGAAAGGCTGAGTAACCTGGGGCTGTTCAGCCTGTGGAAGAGGGCTGAGGAGGGGTCTGATCAATGTTTATGAATGTCTGAAGGGAGGTAGGAGGCAAATGGATGAAGGCAGGCTCTTCTCAGTAGCGTGCAGTGACAGCACAAGGAGCAGTGGCCTGAAACTTGAACATAGGAAGTTCCATAGGAAGTTCCACCGTGTGTTGGTGGGGGGCATTCAGGCTGTCAGGGCTTGGGAAACCTCCACCTGCCTCTGTAGTTTTTCCATCAAGAAGGAACATGGGAGGAATGTACTATGATTGTATGGAAAGAAAAGAGTTGCTGGTTGTTCTCTGTTTCCTTTTTGTTTATCTTCACTTTCTCTCTTCTCTCAGGATGCTGTTGTTCTCTGATGTAATTTGGGAGTCTGAAGTAGGGAAATATTGAACTGAATGCAGCCATTTGCATTTTTCCATCCTTCTAGGTGGAAGCTCAGGTTGGTGCCCATGATCAGCTCTTGGAAACAGAACCCACTGCTGCCATCAGCGGCCAGCACAGTGCTGTGCCCCACCAAACACTACTGCCTTCAAACCATTCCTCCCAGTGTGCATGCTGTTCAGGGGTAAAGACAAACAGGTCACCATTTTCACTAAAAGCTTTTTTCCTAATTGCACGTGAAGTGAGATTGGACAAAATGACCCATGAAATACTGATTAATTCAGCCTAACATTGTTCCAAAAAGAAAGATTTTTCCTGAAATCATTTCATGTTTTCATATTTAAGCCCTCAGAAAACTGCAGTGCCATAAAGCTGCTGCTCCATGACTTATAACGGCGAGGAACAAAACTTTTGCTTCACACAGCTTTATTTGAAGGCAAGTGACACAAGGTAAGATCCATCATTTCCACTGCGCTGCACTCGGCTGGCACCGCTGTAGGTGCCACACAACGCTGACTTACATTTCCATCAGCAATTCACCATGATTCACTGGTTGCTGCTTTTAGACAGCGTCTACTGTTACTCAAATTTGTTTTAGAAAAGTGATATCCATGTTAGAAAAGGTGATTTGCATTCTGCCTGGGTAAGCGCTCACCAAAAGAGTCAGGTTTTGCCGTAACTTCGAGCTGTGCTTTCATTCTATTTCCAGCCTGGTCTGAGTGTCTGCATGAGCAGTGGGTGCGTGGGGGTGGGTTGGGGTTGGACTTAAAGGTCTTTTCCAACCTTAATGATTCTATGGTTCTACGTGTTAGTTAGCTAGCAGTATTTTGGGATTGCATTGGTTCAGTTTGAGACACAAAGCCTCATCTGGGTGCTCTCGTATCCCCTTGCGGTGCAGAGCATCCAAAACACTGCAGTAGTACCTCACCAGCACTCCTCCTTCCCAGAGCAGAGCCAAGACAAAACCCAAGCTTTGTTCCTCCTTGCCAACGCTGCAGTATTCAGGCTATTTTCTGAGTGGCAGGAAGCAACTTTTGACACTTTATTCCTCAGTGAGGAGAAGCCTGAGCATGCTGTACTGGAGCTGTATTTGCTAATGAAAGCCCTGCAGTTGTCATAAGGCTCTTATTCTCATTAAGGAAGGAGCTGCAGCTCATTGGACAAAGCTCCTGGTGCTTGCATTCCAGGCAGGGCTGTTCCCAATTCAAATGATATTTGTCATGGGGACAGTTGAGCAAAGAATCATAGGGAGGCAGGGGAAATGCACCACGAGAGAGAAAGTCACCTTTCAAGGGCAAATAGGTAGAATAGTGCAGTTTGATTTTATGTAAGAGTCATTCTCTTGTTCTTGTTCTTATTACGAATCAAAGATCTTTGGGGGTAAAAAAAGAAGGAATTAAGTAAGCAGGTTGTGCTGCTGTCATAATTTCACAGAGTCACAGAATCAGAGAATGGCCTGGGTTGGAAGGGACCTCAAGGATCACGAAGCTCCAACCCCCCTGTGCCATGCAGGGCCACCAACCTCCCCATTTCACAGCAGCCCAGGCTGCCCAGGGCCCCATCCAACCTGGCCTTGAACACCTCCAAGGACGGGGCATCACAGCCTCTCTGGGCAGACTAATTTCAGAAGCTTTGGCACTATAAAGACAATTTTCCTTTTATATTTTCAGACTGTGTGCAGATTTTACTGTGGAACATAGTCCTGTGCAGAGTGAGAAATAGACGTCCCTACTTGTGTTGCAAGCTGCTGGGATAATTTTTTCAGAGATCACACACTGTGCTTAGAGAAAAGGGCACATCTCATACAGCTGCACAGGACAGCGCTGCTCACTGGAGCCAAGGAAACCTGAGATATGTGGGACAGGTGTGAATCCCAGCTTGGCTGTGCTCCTCATCCTTCCTGCAGCCCTGGTGCCCAGCAGCCCTCCCAGAAGCAGCAGGCAGCAGGCAGTGGCAGCACAAACCCCAGCTGCATCCTATCCCAATTGACTGGGGCAGGTCTTTACCATCATTGTGGAGCTGTTTTTGCCATAGATGCTGCACTTTTGGACGCATTTGGAAGGGTAACAATAGGACAGGGCCCTGGTTAGGCCCTGGAACGGGCTGCCCAGGGAGGTTGTGGATGCCCCGTCCTTGGACGTGTTTAAGGCCAGGTTGGACGGGGTCCTGGGCAACCTGATCTGAATGTGTATGTTTGGTGGCCCTGCTAGGCAGGGGGGTTGGAACTACATGATCCTTGGGGTCCCTTCCAACCCGGGTGATTCTGTGATTCTGTGATTCTGTGAGTCCTCCTGCTCCTGGCAGCAATGGGGATGGATGCACTTTGAGAAACCACAAGAATCACCTACTGCATGTCTTTGGTGCTAATTTGTGAAGAAGACTCTTTTTTGTGGCTTACTGGCTTGATGAGGGGCTGGCATAGGCGTTCAAATGTGCCTGAGAGCTCCACTGCAGCCCGCCTGCTCCATGCAGACCAGTGTTGGATGCTTCCCCTCCTGATGGCTTTGCTTTCTCTTCTTGATTGTGGGCTTGATTTTTACATATGCTATAAAAAAAAGCATTATTGCTCTCAGCTGGATTCTTGCAGCTGCAGGAAGGGAGGGGACAGAGGAACAAAGACATTTTCAAGAGCAAAAAGCTCCTACTCCATAATTTGTGCTGATTGTTGTCTGATACTTAAAGAAGGAGTTAATTAAGGTTCCAGCATCATTTGTTTCCTTTCACACTACATCACAGATATTTTTATTTTGCTGTCAACCTGTTTAGTGTCCCCTTTGTGCTTGCATTACAGAAGGCACGCCACACTGTGCTTCCCAGGAGGTCTCTCTCGTTTATACTGAAAAATTTGGTTTCAGCTAAAATCTTCCCCCCCTCCCCCCCCCATGTGGAATTCTTGATATTGTTAGCAGCAGAGTAAAATAAAAAGACTTTTTATTGTGTTTTTTTTTTCCCCCCAGTAATTGTGTACAAACCTCTTCTTCATCAGCAGAAGGGTGGCCAGCAGGGACAGGGAGGTGAGGTCCCCCTCTGCTCTGCTCTCGTGAGGCCCCATCTGCAGCACTGCATCCAAGGCTGGGGGCCCCAGTACAAGAAAGGCAGGGAGCTGTTGGAGAGGGTCCAGAGGAGCCACAGAGATGAGCAGGGGGCTGCAGCACCTCCACTACAAAGACAGGCTGAGGGAGCTGGGCTTGTTCAGCATGGAGAAGAGAAGCTGCGGGGTGACCTCATGGCAGCCTGCAGTACCTAAAGGGAGCCTGCAGACAGGAGGGGAGTCAGCTCTTGGAAAGGGGAGATGGCAGCAGGACAAGGGGAAATGGTTTGGAGTTGAGGGAGGGCAGATGGAGGTTGGATGTCAGGGGGAAGTTGTGTGCTGTGAGAGTGGTGAGGTGCTGGAACAGCTGCCCAGAGAGGCTGTGATGCCCCGTCCATCCCTGGAGGTGTTCAAGGCCAGGTTGGATGGGGCCCTGGGCAGCCTGGGCTGCTGTGAAATGGGGAGGTTGGTGGCCCTGCATGGCACAGGGGGGTTGGAGCTTCGTGATCCTTGAGGTCCCTTCCAACCCAGGCCATTCTCTGATTCTGTGATTTGTGATCTATGATTCCTGCACTGCTCCCCAGCCATCTGTCAGTTTAACTATCACGATTTGAAAGTGTCCTATCAGAAACCATCCACCCACACTGCCAGCCCCTGACAGTGCTGAAGAAGAAAATATACCTGGAGAAGTTTTCTCTCTCCCTTGTTCCACTTATCAACAGTCTTGCTATTTTCAAACAATCAATGAAACACGAATGTTAGAAAATCCCTTTTCGTCTCATTTTGATTTGTTTTGTGTTTCTAGGTTTCTCTCTCCAAGCCTTTGCTTTCTGCTGTAAATGGGAGCGCAGCTGTAGCTCTGGGCAGTGCTGGATGTGGATGGCTCTGTCCATCTCCCACATTCAGAACTTGCTTTCATCCTCAGAAAACCTTTCCATTAAAGCATCCAATCACAAGGTTTTGTGGGACTCTCAATATCACTGACCTGATAGACACAACGAGACAGACATGGCTTTTTTCTAAACAGCAAGCCATGGTTCAGCTCTGTGCCACGTAACAGTCAGCTAACAAAACACACATTAAGAGGAACAAGAGAAAAAAAATTAGAGAGAAATCCAGTTTTGCAAATAAGTTATTCAGTATTTCACATTCAATAGTATGAAGTGAGCAAAGATTGAATTGTATCTTTCTTGGAATTTTTAGCAAGCTAACTTTATACAGCTAAACTTGAAGAAAAAACGGAGATCAATAAGAATGACAGTGACCTACTGATAGTCCTCAGTGTTTTGGAGGGAGGGGTGCATGTGGATGCTCTCTGAATTGAGGCATGCTGTGAAGGAGTTAGGCACTGTTGTATGGCAGAATATTTATGCTGTTCTGTAGCCTCTTTGAACCTGGGGAATTCCTACACGGTCTGCCACATTAAGGTGGTGATGGTCGTGATCAGCTGGAAGCACTGTAAGCAACGCCACTCATTTTGAGTTATGATCAGAATCAGAACATTGACTGAAAATTGCAAGTGAAAAAAAAAAAAAGGCTGTTTTTCTGTGTCCTACTTCCCCAGGCATTCACATTTCCAAGCTTTTCCACGTACAGTAAGAGCCAGAATAGAAACAGACCTTCTCATGCATTAAGAACAAGAAGTGGAACATCCCATGTGCGGGAAGGATGGCGGAAGGGGTTCTGGGAGCTGGCAGAAATGGAAACCATCAGCAACAGCTGGAGCAGCATCACGTTCCTTTGGCTGCACAACTTTGATATTGAAATGATCTCATTGCATTCACTTGCTCTGAAAACTAAACCTTACGTAATTGGAAAACAATAATCTAATGTCATAATAGAGCTTTGTCATGGCTGCCAGCCCTCTTCTCCAGTTGAGATAAATTTCTATTATTAGTTCAATCTGCCACAGGATCTTGCGGTGCTCAGGAAATTCCCCTGGATCCTCATTGAGACACCTCCTATAGTAAATCTTAAATTGTGACACATAATGGCTTTTTCTTCGCAGGACGCCCACTGTCTTCCATTCCCATTTGTCTTTCAAAATGTAGCAGATATTTTTATGCGGCAGAGAAAATGGTGGTTAATGAATGGGAGAAAAGCATCATTTATCCCATTAAAGGCAAGCCTTTGTTTTCTGTTTCAGTGGTTTTTAGACCTCGTTGATGCAGAAACAGTGTGATCAATATTTTATGAGCAGGATCCAGCAAACACACAGCGGTAGGATGCTGCAGTGATTACAGGAGGTGTTTAACCAGAGGCAGATCCCGAGTCCAACTACCACAAAGCAGTGCTTGCTCAGTGGAACAGTGTGTCCGGAAGTCCTGGGGAGCCCTAGTGTGTACATTCTTACCCTTTCCTCATCCTCACCCCCCCAAAAATACCTCTTCGATGCTCCTTTCTTTTCTCCTTGCAGCTAAACAAGAGTGGGCACCCACAGCATGGGTAGTGGAACACCAGGATCTCCCCACCATGGTTAGCAAAGGCTTTTTGGCACCAAAGGGGCTGGCTGCCTCCTTCCCCCAAGTCCTCCTGCCATTCTCCCCTCGGGGAATTACTGCAGATGGCACATGAGCAAGGACAGGTGAGCTGCACTCTGCGGTCAGTGCCGTTTCACAAAACCAAGTCTCCTCCCTGGCCAAGAGGGGGTGGGAAGAGCGTGGTGGTGTTGGTGCACAGGAGCAGCCACACAATAACTTCTAGCTGATGGAAAACGCAGGTGAGAAAAGCAGCACTGGTGAGGGGGGACGGTGCCCTTGATGGCCCCAGGTGTTGTGCTGTCAGGGCCTGCTCTGCAGGCTGGGCTTGCTGGGTTACACAGGAACTTGCATGTTCTTCCTAGTGAGAAGTTATTTTCAATGCACTTGATGCAATAGTGAGGGCAAGCTGCAAACTAGCAGAAAGAAAATCCATTTCGTTGTGATTCAGGCACAGAGCGAAGGCTGGGAGTCAGCCAGAGGCTAGAGGTGGCTTTGCCTCTTTAAACTGCTTGCCCGAGAGCTGCAGAGGTGGAGCAGGAGCAATTAGCTGTGTGTTCTGCTTCCTGCAGTGCCCTGGTGCTGTGGGCTCGCTCCTCTTCCTTGC
Source organism: Lagopus leucura (assembly GCF_019238085.1). Taxonomy (NCBI): domain Eukaryota; kingdom Metazoa; phylum Chordata; class Aves; order Galliformes; family Phasianidae; genus Lagopus; species Lagopus leucura. The sequence continues at coordinate 533,966 of NW_024962287.1, forward strand.
CCTCTCCCATGCCCAGCTTGCTCAGCACCATCCCCTGGGCACATTCAGCACCTCATGAGGAAAGGCACAATCTCATTCTCTTTTCCTCATGGTTTTACAGTTTATTTATTTATACAGTTTAGTTATTTGATCTGCACAGAATTATTTGAGCAGCACAGAAAAAGCTGAAGGAGAACATTCTTCCTTGCCTTCTAAAGAAGCCCAGCACAGCAGCACACACCAAATGGCACTGGCACAGCAGCAAGGCTCTGGAACACAACCCCAGATTGCCATTCGTTCCTGTGGGCATGTAGGTGCCTAAATGCATGTGTGCTTGCGTAGCCCACAGATGTTCCTGGAGCAAACCCAGGCCTGAACGCAATGCTGGAGACACTTGGGCTCTCTTGCCTTCCTGAATGCTTCCATTCCCATGCCAGCTCCAAAACCCTGGATGCAAAGCTGGCTGGTGGCTTGTATGGAAGAACTCAAAGGACTGTCTTGATGGTGCTGTCAAGCACTGAAAGCACCATTGACCTGTCTGATGCTTTCGGATGGATTGCACTTTTTGTCTCATCCAAAGGCTTACATTAGTCCATTCTTTGCGGTGACTCTTATATGGCTCAATTTTCTGCCACAGTACCTTAATTTGTTCAATTTACACATTAACTTCTAGAGAGGGTTGAATTATTTGCAGTTGAAATGGCACATAAATGGCAATTTTTCGGAATATGGTGCGGGGCCCAAATGGTACTTTTGTTCTAAGAAGAAAGTTGAGTGTTCATTAAAAAGCTGAGTAGCAGGTGATGAAACTTAGGAAAATCTTAAGATTCTCAACACTAGCAATTTCTCAATTGTTTTCTGTAGCACACTGAGTTCAAAGTACATCCATGCCATGATGTCAGACCACTGGTATGGTACCCCCTTGGAAAGATCCCAGGTGTCCAAAATGACAGCAATGTGGTCATTGGCACGTGTCAATCAGGAAACCATGGTTTAAAGTGTTTCTTCAGTGGGATGTGAGACATCAGGATACTCTTGGACTAGAAAATGCAGACAGATTAGAAAGAGAAGAACTAGAAGTAATATCACAAAAGGTTAGAAAGAGTTTTATTTACTTCAAGGGGGAAAAAAAAGCCAGAAAATGCAAAGTGAACTGAGCATTTTGTATTTGGGCTGCCTTGCTCATACCTGATAACTGCCAGCTTATTCTCTGTTGTTGCACTACTCTGGAAGGAGGCTAGATTCCCACTTTAAACAATTAAATTAATCCTTTTGTTCAATTGTTCTTTGTTTCCACAGCTGCATAATGCCATGAATTACTATCAACCCAAATTACTTGTATTGACTCAATCAGCTTCATGCTCTTCATGCTCTTCATGTGCTAACCTGGTGCAGTTATCTTACAAGCAAGCCCAGAAATTATGCTCTGCTAATATCTGGTTTCTGAAATAGATTTGAATGTGTTTGCTCTGTCAATGTTTGCTGAATTTCATCAAGAAATGCAAAGATGGATTTATTACCTAAATCATTAGGCTTATATTTTTTTAGTTATCAGCTGTTCCAAGCCATGACTCCTTTTAAAAAATACTTGGTTGGCACACAGTGGTGATTTAATGTGGTTGGCAGGAGGAGGAGAGCGTGCCTTTGGGCTCCAATCCAACGTCCATGTTGTGTGCAATGAGTCAGCCCCTTCCTTCTCACCATGTGCCCACGCCTCACTTGATCTGGAAAGGATCAGTGGGCAATGGCTTAGATCTACATCAGGTCTCATGTCTCTGTGGTTCTTCTCCTCCTCCTGGTATGATTCAGGAGTTTTACAGAGGTTTGCAGGCTGGCTGGTATCAATGATCATCTCATCACTGACAATTTTGGCAAAGATATTATTTAAGCTAGTTAAAGATGGAAGTGTAGAACCCCTGCCACCCATGTAGGTTGAGGCACGGGAAATGCTACGTGGTGCTTTAGGACTGATCTCTGGACCTTTTGCCATCCACAGAGGTAAGAAAATTGCTTAGAGGTGGGCTGGGGAGAAAACAACATGGAGCTGCTGAGACTGAAAAGAACTCGGGCAGCTGACTTTGTAACTACAAGTTGCAGCTGAATTGGGCTCCCCAGTTTACAAAATCTGTTTTCCTCAGCAGCTGAGTAGTTTAATTCACTGATCCAAAACCATCAGGCTATATTTTAAAACATGTATCTCCACCCTCCTGGCTAAACTTCTTATCTCCCAGATCTATTGTTTTCAGCTGAGATCTGGTCATCCTTTAGAAAAACCTATTCTTAATTCATCTTCCATTAGGCTAAGGCTCAGCCAGGCAGAGATAATGCTCAAAGTACTTGGAATCTCAGGATTTTATGCAGCTTGTAGTCAGAGCCTGTTTTATAGTTTGACCTGCTCTAAATGTTACGAATAATTTAAGTGACCTATAGCCTCGCATGGCTCAAAACACCTTATGTCCACCCCACAGGGCATCAATTTGAGACCAAGAGAAAAAAAAATCACTTACTCTTTGTGCTCACTTCTCCTGTCTGACATCCTTTGACCAGAGCTCACCCCTGAGTCAAATGATAGAAATAACATTAGGAAAAACATTATTAATACTGTTTGAAATGCTCAAATCCTGTAGAATATGACATAAGTATATTCTGGAGGTGTTTAAAAAAACAAAGGTCAGTAAAATAACAGTGTCATATAAGTCTCTGTGCCTGACTATCCCTTACATGTAGCAGGATCCAAAACAGAGGAGGAGAAAATGGAAAAGGAGAGGAGAGGAGAGGAGAGGAGAGGAGAGGAGAGGAGAGGAGAGGAGAGGAGAGGAGAGGAGAGGAGTCTCGTAACATTTAATGTCTGGACCATATTATTCAATATGTGGTTCAATTTGATCTATAAAAGCAGTGAAATTTGGAACATCTGTTTTCAACGGGTAAAGTTCAGAGCTCATGATTACTTGCCAGAAACTGCGGGGAAATTACGCTAAGAATCTAAATGCTCAGGACTTCTTTCTAACTGTCAGGCTCCTTTAGAAAACCTTGGCCTTCACATTAAGATCCAGTATGGGGAATCTGAATCTGAGTGTAATTTAATGAAATATGGCAAAAAAAAAAAAAAAAAGCAACCATGAATTTTGAAGCGAAAATGTTGGATGAGAATGTTTGCTACAAGACCCTCGATCCTGTAGATGAACTGTATGTAAAGAGGGAGCGTCATAATCATAGAATCATGGAATCCTAGAGTGGTCTGGGTTGCAAAGGCTCCTCCAGTCCCAACCCCCTGCTGTGTGCAGGTCGCCAACCAGCAGCCCAGGCTGCCCAGAGCCACATCCAGCCTGGCCTTGAATGCCTGCAGGGATGGGGCATCCACAGCCTCCTTGGGCAACCTGTGCCAGTGCCTCACCACCCTCTGAGGGAAAAACTTCCTCCTCATATCCAACCTAAACCTCCCCTGTCTTAGTTAACCTCCCCTGTCGCTGTGCATCAGTCCAGCTGAGCACGCCTTGCCTACCAGACCCCTAACTCCCCCTAACATTTAATAGCATATTTAATTTACTGATGCAGATATGGTTGTAATGTGCAGCTTTGACAGTTCCAAAAGCAGATGGCTATGGCTGAACATTATCTATAATCTGTGTGTGCGATGTGATGCTTCCTCATTTAGCAGTCTCGTTATCAGTGATCCCTGGTGGGTCTCTGTGTGCTCAGCCATTAAAATCTATCTGCCAGTGCTGGGAGCCCTCCCAGACCCCTCTGACTTCCCTGCTCCCTATCTGCAGCTGCCACAGTTAGAAAGCTATTCCATAAGCTGCAAAATAGCAGTGACTGCAGTTGTGTGTTATCTGTGTTCCCTCAAACGTGCCACTTGCCTGGCTTACCAAGTGTGCATCTCACACGGCTCGAGAGCATCCACCCACATCTGCCTGCTTCACATCAGTAAATAAAGCCAGGAGGAAGCCTTCTTTTTCTCTCTCAGTCCCTCTCCTGGGAATTCTTGAAAAATACTTTAAGAGCCACTGGAACATAAAACAACTCGCATCCCACTGAGTTGCACCTTTGTGCCTCATGTGACATCTCCGTTCTACAGCACTGCCATCTCAGGTGGTTCTTCTACCATGGGTGACAAGTTTTCCCCTCGCTGGGCCAGGGCTCTGTCTGCCCCTCAGCAGAGAGACTCACCCCAGGCACAGCTTGGCAATGCCAAATTGACTTTTCATTATTTTTCTGTCAGGGTGACAAGAGCAAATGAAAAATTACTGTATTTTTTTGTCCAGCTGACAAATTGCACGTTAGCTTAATTTAGCTTAGGCACGACTTCACAATCAAAGCCAACCAAAGCAACCAGGAAGGCTTATATTTTCTAAGATTCATTAATCCTGTTTGTCTTTTTCACCTTCTTAGATTGTTATTATTCCATATCCTCAATCAAAGAACAGAGCATAAAGGAGACTTTTTTTGCATTTGATTTTCTGCAGAGGAGCCCGTGTTATAAGGGTTACAAATAATTAGAGAGTGGAAATTCCACTGACTGGCCAAATGCAATTAAGGCATCCAGCTCATTTCGGAATAGGATGTGAATTTCAATAAGGCCAAGCTTTGTGGAAGCTGCCTCCCTCTGATGGACACTTCAGCTCTGGATAAAAAGCAGAAGCTAATTTCTGACTATTCACTCAGCTCTGCTATTAATACAGACATCGCTCACAGCCACTGCCAAATGCAGGGAAGCAGAGATGCTTTTCTGAAGTTGATGAACACCAGAAAATGTCACAAAGAAGGCAGGAAGCAAACAGGTATGAATTCAGACACCTTGAGCCCCCAGTATTACCATAGTGATTCCCTCAGCCAAGTGGATCCAGAACAGCCATCCACACAGAGGTGAGTTGAACAGAGCGAATCCTTAAATTACACCATCCTGAAAGGTGGCTTTGAACTCCCAGGCTGCTCCAGTTTTTAGGAGCTTGAGGCAGAATTATGGATCCGTGGCACTCCGTACCTGGAGCTGTCTCCTAAGGGTGGGAATTACACGCATAATTTGGAAAAAAAATGGTGACTTTTAAATGAAAGAAAACTTCAGGTTTTAGCTACAAAGAATTGTACAACAGTAGCTGTTTTTATTCTAACGTTCCAGACAGATCAAATGGAAGACTGCCCTGGATTCAGGTTCCCAGAAACATTTTTTATTTTTATTTCATTCATTTGTTAACATCCTTTATTTTTAATGTTTTTTTTTTTTATTTTGGTTACTTGAAAGACTGAGGCCTGCCCCTGTTATCTTGGGGCTAAAACTGGATCCATTTAGCAACAAAGCATGGGAGCACTGAATAAACTTGCAGAACAAACAGCAGTTCCTAATAAATTCAGATTTCCCTTGCTGCAAGATCTTATTTTGGACTAAAATGTTGAAACTTCAGCACCCTCAGCCAACTAAATGCTATTGGAATCATAGAACCATAGAGTAGCTCAGTAATTGGAAAAGACCTTAAAGATGATGGAGTCCAACCGCAGCCCAACCATCCCAGCCCAACTCTACCAGCCCTCCGCTAAATCATGGCCCTGAGCACCACATCCAAACGGTTTGAAACACAGCCAGGGATGGGGACTCCACCACCTCCCTGTCAGCCCATGGCAGTGCTTAGCAGCCCTTTCTGTACACAAGTGTTTCCTGACATCCAACCTCAACCTCCCCTGGCACCACTTGAGGCCATTTCCCCTCGTCCTGTCACCAGTGAGCAGAGACCAACCCCGCTCTGCTGCACTCACTTTCAGGTACTGGCAGAGAGCAATCAGGTCTCCTCCAATATTAAATTGTGTGTATGTCACCCTGACGTCTTTATTGGCTGTAGATTTAAAAATAACACATCTAAGATGGCAGAGAGGATGCAGTTGTCTGTCTGCTCACCCACCCCTTTTCAGCCCCATCTCCCGCAGGCAGCATCCCCCCACTTCCCATAACACCAGGTACATCATGGAGACTGCCTCCCTCCACTGGGCTCCAAAAGTCAGAGAAGATAAATGATAATGGCTAGCTCCTGGAGCACATAATGCTCTTCATCTGCAAAGCATGCAGCTAATATTCATAGAAAAACAGAGGGATTTATGCAATAAAATCCTGCTTATAGACACTTTCCAAATCACTGTAAAGAAGACTATTAGCCAGAAGCCAATGAGGCACTGGCTCAGCCATTAAACACCTTGTAGGTGCTTTTCTAAACACATCATAGAGGGATTTTCTGAGGAAATTGCAGTTCCAACAATCAAGAGAACATATGTTTTAGGACATGGCTAATTTTACCCTTTTCCTTGGAGGTACTCATTTCAGACGTGCAATACTCACCTCAATGTTTATGCATCTACGTTGAGGAACATAAATATATTTAATTTGCTTGTAATGTTTTTGCTTTTTAAGATATCAGTGTAAGAAAATGACTTTGCTCATTGAAGATTAGGGTCTGATTTACATGTGATGTGATGTCATCCCAATGTATTACTTAATCATGCCAATGTGTGAACTATCAGATGACGAACTGGATCTGGATAGGATTATGTGAACTGGGGATAAAATAACTCAATAAATAGTGAGTCTAAGGCTAATAAAAAATTTGCTACCCTAACATGAGTTTCTCCTTCACTGCCAATCTGATTGAAATCATCTCCATCAGTGAAGTATGGCTTGAAACTGAGACTGGTATCATTTACCTCCAGCTCTACAAAAGTCATGTATTCTTATCATTTCCTTCTCATGATACCTATTGCAGAAAATATCCATTTCCATGTGCAAGGTTTCTGACCTCTCCTAGGCTTTCATTTTGGGATGAAAAATCCCATCCAGAAAGGACACTTTTTTTCTGCACTGAGGATCAAAGGTATCCCAGTGGTATGTGAGAGAGGCAAATACTTTTGGAGCAACAAATCCCACTTAAACTGAGTGTATAACTGTCTGAAATTAGTGCCTGTGTTGTGAACAAACAATCGTGGACTCTTTGTCCATAATAAACTCTTTTTTTTTTTTTTTTTTTTACATTATTTTTGTATCTTTGCTCATGCTTACATGAACCTACACATTTCAGCACAGTTTGGAGGACGTAGGCCACAATTCACTGGGAGCAGAGCTGCTGTCAGCTCATGAAATGCTCCAAAGCACTTACTGGAGCTGCTGACCAGATAATGCAGTGTCACAGAGCATTCAGCCAGCAGAAAAAGTTGAGAGGCCTAATGAGTTCTTGGCAAGGACTCCTCCCCACCGTAGCTAGGTTCAATACTTAAGTTGTGTGCTGTGAGAGCAGTGAGGTGCTGGAACAGCTGCCCAGAGAGGCTGTGATGCCCCGTCCATCCCTGGAGGTGTTCAAGGCCAGGTTGGATGGGGCCCTGGGCAGCCTGGGCTGCTATGAAATAGGGAGGTTGGTGGCCCTGCATGGCACAGGGGGGTTGGAGCTTCGTGATCCTTGAGGTCCCTTCCAACCCAACCATTCTGTGATTCTGTGAATCAATGCAGACCCCACCAATCTGCATGAGGATTGCCCTGTTATCCAGGAACGCGGCTGTGCTTACTTTGTGCTGAAGGCAAAAGAGTAACAGTGGTTTTGTGTAGCATCAGCAAGCTTGAAAGAGTAGGAGAAACAAACAAAAGGACTTGAATTATTAATGAATTGCATAACAGTTATGCTTCATGAGAAGGGACAGGTAATTCTCCCAACCAAAGAGAGAAGGAAAAATAGAAGGTGGTGAATTTTGCAGAAGAGTCAAATTGCTACAGAAACCCAGTTTGGCAATGAAAATGAAATATATCATGAATTATGGAGAATGTTTCCTGTAGGAGACTGCTCTGAATTGAGGAATGTACAAAGGCATGTCAAAGAGTGGGAAAATTGGCAGCTGAATTTGGCAGCTGTCTGGGAAAGAAGGCCATGTGCAAGTCATCACAACAAGATAAAACAGTAAACGGTGGGAAAGGGCTGAGGTGTTGGGGGTGGAAAGCTGAGCACTCTTAGATATGGCCAGAGAAGGCTGCAGGGTTACCCTGCAAACAAGGCTGCTCAGAAAAATGGTCAGAGACCATTGCAGTGGTTTTACTGCAAGGACCATGAGGGGTGGGAGCAGCTGAACCCAAAGCTACAATGATCACTGCAAAAATTGAGGTCTGGCCCGGAGCTCATTGGGAACGGGTGAAGGGGAAAAGACAGAAGGGTTTTAGGTTTTGTCTGTACAATGTTTTTTAAGGAACAACACTGCACAAAAATAAAGTTACAGCAGAAATCCTGATACCATCAAATCGCCTCCAAGTGAAATCTGTTCTTTCAGAAATGATGCTACGTTTCCTCACAGAGGTAACAGTTTGAGTAATTTGAACTGTGCTCTCCTGTGCAGAGCTGTTAGTTGGGGTTCATCCCTATGAGGTTCTGTGTGATCCCAATTGCAAGGTCACACATCTTTAAACGGAGACAGGGGAGGTTTGGGTTGGAGATGAGGAGGAAGTTTTTCCCCCCGAGGGTGGTGAGGCACTGGCACAGGTTGCCCAAGGAGGCTGTGGATGCCCCATCCCTGCAGGCATTCAAGGCCAGGCTGGATGTGGCTCTGGGCAGCCTGGGCTGCTGGTTGGCGACCTGCACACAGCAGGGGTTGGGACTGGAGGAGTATTGTGCTCCTTTGCAACCCAGGCCATGCTGGGATTCTGTGATTCTATGATTCTATGATTTTCTGACCTGCACCTCAGAGGAGCAGTAACCCAACCACGTGCTGAGCCCAGGAAACAGAGATGTGAGATCCTGAGCTGCTCTTCACAGGAAGCACACGGGAGCAAAATTACTCCACTTAAGGGCATTTAATTTTTCAACACTACATTGAAAATTTATATTTAAAAATGGCACCTTTGATGGGAAAAATAGCCTTTATCAGTAATAGAGGCTTATGCTGATGAAAGTCTGGTCAATCATTTTTCTCTGCAGTGTGAAAGTAATTAAACAAACTGAAGTGCCTTATGAGGGCATCTTCTTCCTGCCTCCCAGCTGCGTTATGAAGCTTAAGGCTCATTACAAGCACAAAGCAAGCAAGGAGGTTTGCTAACATTTGTGTCTTCCCTTTTTAAATATTATACCCTTCTTTTTTCCTTTTTCTTTTTTCTCTTTTCCTTTTCTTTTTGTCATAAGAAGGGTCATTTTGCCTCATTCTGTCAGGGAGATTCCTTTCAACCACAAACCTTACTTTACACAGCCATTATTATTCATAAATGTGGCTATGGGACCTGGTCCTATTTTCACACTAGGAAAATTTGGTCGATTTCAATACAGTTAGCCGTGGTCAGACTTCTGTAAATGAGATTAGAATTGAGCCTATGTCAAACACAGTAGAGCTGGAAAAAGATTTATTTATACCAGTAAACTCTTCAGGTGAGGATTTGTCCCATTAAAATGCATTATCTGTTATACTTTGGACAGCATGGCCAAATCAAACTTGCACTCCAAATTGATGCTTGGAGGAGAGAGGTTTCTGTTTTCTTCCCTCAACGTGAATGCAGTCTCGGGCTTTGGCTGATTTGGGAACATTTTAAAGAGGCAAGGAGGGTGTTCTGCCAAGATGGTGAAAATGTGAACCAACACCTTTGACGGAAGACCCAAACTGTATTGCAGTGGCACAAGCAACTGCTGTTCTTCAGGCTGATTTGAGTTTGAAGCTGCACAATCCTTTGGTAGCCATTGACACACTGACTAGAAAACTTGTTGTCCAGCCTATGGGAGTTTTCTGTTTGGGGGTGAGGAACCCACGAGCGTCATGCTCAGCTCAGTCTTGCGCAAGAGTGCTGTTGAGCTGTAGGGTTTCTTTGCATACTCATTCCATGGTAGGTAAAATAATCTCATTTCTTTGGCACTATCTGTCAAATGAACACAGTCAAAATAACTGATGTCACGTGCAGTAGTGTGTGCCCTCATCTCTTCAGAAACCTGAAACTCACCAGGAGGAAGTATCATTCTTGCACACCTCCTGCCCTGATCCTGAATGCTTCTGGGTGAAATCTAGAAACGTGGTTTTCAATGGCCGCAGCTGTGTCTAGTGACTTCATCTGCAGAAAGTCCCCAGTAGCAGTGTTCCCACCACTGGTCCTGCTTATGAATGTTCTCATTTGACCTTGAATATTTCCACTCCATTTCTGACAGAGGTGGCTATTTTCATGCCTTTTATCCTGGAAGGTCAGACTTGGACAGCCACAAAAGCTGTCTAAAGCATTTTAGCATCTATAAGTATGTAAATGCCCAGTGAAATCCAGAAGGCATCATTAGTTTTAAAAGATCCTAGGCATCTGAAAGCCTTTGAGAGTTTGAGAGCAAGCTTTCTCCCTTCTTCAGTTAGCCCATGCTGACCTTTATTGCTTTCACTGGACTTTTTCTCCATCCCTTCCATTTCCTACAATCTCTGTAGTGCAGATCCTGTCTCTCAATAGACAAATATCCCCTCTGCAACTTCTGCAGGTCTTTTCTGCTCCTACTGAAGTCTTAAAATAAAAGTCCTTTTCATTACACTTGGGCATGCATTTTTGGATATGGTGATAGGATAGCAGCAGTGTTTACTAAAACTATAAAAAGGACATGAAAAGCTGCTATGATGAAGTAAAATAAATAGGAACACAATACCTTTAAACTAGCCTTTTTAAACTTAGACATTACATTATGAATATCCCAGCAGTGCAGATAAAAATCAACCACGTCAAGAATTGCAAATCACAACCCTAGTGGAAGTGCTGCACTGTAATTAGGCTTTCTTGCCCTTAGCAGACTCACTAAATAACTGCTGAAAGAAATGCTCGTAACGTTGGATGTGCAGCAGTACGGAGTCCATGCCACCACTGCACCAAAGACAGTTATCCCAGCTCAGGTTCTGGAGGTCATGTAATTACAATGATAACCACTCAGACAGGAAAGGCTTGATGTGGAAGCAGGCATTCTTTCTTGGATCCAAGAACTGTTTGAGAGGTCGCTGACCCTCAAGCCCTCAGTTAATTATCCTAGCTGAGGTATGATAATTGATCATTAGAGCAGTCCTAAATCCATGTCAGCACACGGTGAAACAGATTTTATAAAGAAAAGCCTGCCATATGGTTCATCCCCACCTTGAGTCAATCGAGAACCATTTTTCAGCTTGGGATAGGACACAGCTCTGGAGGCTGAGGTAAGTGGTGCTGGTTGCCTCATTTGCTGTTTGTGCAGACCCACCTGGGAGGTCAACCTCAGGAATTAAGGGGTGCATTGTAAACTTACAGGGTGGCTTCACAGCCAAGATGTAACCAGCTATTGCACTAGCAAATATTATGTATAGCTGCTTTAATATCAAGAAGGTTAGTGCAGCTTTTAAGGCTGTGCACAGTGACTTCCAAGTGTGAGGTAGAAGTCGAGGAACTCAAGAAATTAGGCTCATATAAACACAGTCAGAAACAAACCCACAAACAAAAAAGTAGTAGGAAACATAAATGTGTATTATATGTTTTTAAATACAATATATTGCAATATTAGAATACATGACAAATAGTCATACAGGATCTATAAAATAACAGGGATAATTAGTAGGCAGTTTACTTTCAAAATTCCAGTTTGGCACAAGTAAATGCTGAATGTACTGGGAAGAAATCCTTGGTAACTTGAGTTCAGGGTCTGCTGTGCAAAGATTTCAGGGGATCTGGACATCAGAACCCCTACCTGTTGATGAGCTCAGTGCCAGGGATTGGCAGGTAAACACAGGAGCTTCTTCTAGCAGCATCACACAATATGCAGTTGTCTGACTCTGTAAGATTGCCAGGTACTCTGTGCATCAAATTATTTTGCTCTGCATCAAATAAATAACTGTGGGAACCAAAATTCTACAAACAGTAAACAAGGGTGTCCCAAGCTGCTTGGGAAAAGCTTCCATGCACTGCGAGTTTTTGGGTGTCATTACTGCCCACATTTTCTCATCCTCTCATTTCTTACTGAAGTATTAGATTCCATTGACGTCTTATCAAGCTGTTTCCATATCTTTATCTTATTTCTGATGTGTGGTGCTGCTAATCTGCTGAAGTATGCTTAATGAACAGCGCTTGAAGGATAGGATGATACATTACATAGCAAAATCAGCAGAAATTGTCCCATGACACATAGTTAGGAACAGTTTAAAATACAGAAAAAAGGGACAAAGTTATCTGATCTTCTTCAGTGAAAAAAGGGGTTTCACAAAACCCAGCCTGCAACCAAGCTGGGTGACGTGAGACCACGTGGTCCTGCTTGGGCAGAATGGGCATCCTGCAGCCATTCCCCAGGAGATGAGCACTGCAGAGCTCTATTAATCATAATAAGGATTGCAATAAATCATAACAAGGATTCTGTCCCAGCTAAGGAAAGAAGCAAGCTCCAAACATGGGGCTAAATGCGGGGACAAGTTAATCCATCAGTGAATTGTCAACAAAGAATTTGCCTTAATTTTAATTACTGATAGCCCACCATGTCAGAGCCCTGAAACACGTCTTGGTGTTAATACAAAGAGCAAATAAGGTGTCAGCACAGCGTGATGAACTAATTTCCCATCCTGAGGTGATACTGCTTCAAGTAGTAATGCTCATTAGAGTCTTGGGCACATTTATTTGCCAAGCAGTTTTATGTGCTATGCTGGATGCTGGATGCCCATTGCCTTTCCAGGTTGCCCAGGAAATGGTGCATTCCCCTTTGTCTCTGAGCAGGAGAGAGAAGAGCAAGATGCTTCTTGCACCCTGACACGACGATGCGTATGGCTCTGCAGTTGGGCCACTGGTGGGTTATTTGGGTTGCAACAGTGATTTTTACCTGTGACATGGATGTCTACGTTTCCTCTCAAATAAATCATAGAATCACAGGATGGCCTGGGTCAGAAAGGCCCACAGTGCTCATCCAGTTCCAACCCCATGCTATGTGCAGGGTCGCGAACCGACAGACCAGGCTGCCCAGAGCCACATCCAGCCTGGCCTTAAATAATAACAATGGAGAAAGGATTGGATGCGTGAACGATGAAATAGATTTTATCCCAATGTAGGCATTATGCACCTCATTTCTTGTCAGTGCTTGGTTTTCCTCCACCAACTGTTTGGCCGCTGCTGGCAGCTGAGGTGCAGATGTCAGTACACTTCTGTCCCCAAATATTGTTTCTCTCTGGTGCATTATGAAGGTCATAGAAGTACGATGTCCAGGAGCCATTCTGTTGTCAGAAAACCTGACTGCATCTGGGGATAGTTTTGCTTCAGGTAAGAGAGTCTCCTTGATATGTGATTGCTGAATAAATTTGTGCACTTTGTACTCTCATCCCAAGAGGAAAATCCATGAATCTGTGGCTGATATGGGCCCTATGTCAAGGACAGCAGCAAGAGCAACTTCCAGGTTTAGGTTTTCTGTTGTTTTTCTGTGTGTGCTGTTTAGTAAAAAAGTACTCAGTCATTACTTTCTTTGCTCTCTCCCCATGATCTTCACCTCTAGTAAGGGCATTTTTCAATGGTGTACTGTTATCAAAGTCCTTTATTTCTTTATCTAAATTGTACATCAGAAAATTCTCATTCGTTTTGCACTTTCAGCCTCAAACATATACAAGAGATCCGTGTTCCCTTATCAATTTTTGCCATCGTTACCTTCCCTCTTCTGTATGTTGAACCCAGAAGTTCAGGTAAAGCTCAAGTACTTTGTGCTGTTTTCCTTTCAAACTTTTTTCCTCCTTACTGCAATTTTTATTTTTCAGATTACTATGGGTTGTTTCTTTCAAAGGTGACTTACAAAAGATTCTTTTTTTTCTTTTTTTTTATTCTAATTGGACTTACACTTTGTCTCTTTCTGGAGTACAAATATATTCTTTCCTTCTGTTTGTTTATCCATTGCAATTATTTCTTCTTGACTATTTCAGGAATGTCAGTGCTGGCCTTTTCTGAGTTCTCTGGATGCTACTTTGAATCTTCCCAAGGACAGTTATTATTAGCTCTTGTACTGCAGCTGACTGGATATGGGCGTTGAAAGTTTAATCTGTTATCTCCATAAAGTACAATTACTTGTACCCACCAACCTTGAAATGAGCTCATATTTATACAAAAAACTAACTATTTTTCAGTGAAATCAGAATTGAGTGGCTACTCATAACTTCCAGAACTGTTCTCCAATCTGCTGGCTTCATTAGATACATATCACCACTACCAAATCTCAGCCAGACTTTCTCATCTGAAGACATAAGCCTAGCATTAGCAAAGTAAAATCTTGCAGACTCGTACTCCCTATTCCATAAAGAAACATGTTGCATCTAATTAATCTAATTTCCTTCATCACTTCCCACAGAAGATATTGCTGACACAGTGTCTGGTTTACAGCTTCGTATCCTAATACTGGTGTTTAAAACTGGTCGTACTTGAAATGCCTGTGTCTCCTCTGTGAGTATAAGGAAGACAGCAATACACTGGGAGGTGGATGCGTCCCACCTCTTCTTTCTATCCCATCTTTCCCTTACCTGATGTGTCCCTCTTCTCCTTCCTAGGTAAGGACACGTGGTTCATGTCAGGTCACACAGCACATACTGTGCATTGCTGGCCATGGCCTCTGTGCTGTGGAAGTAGCACTCGGTCTGCATATGACCTCGAAAGCTTTGTGTACAGGGTAGCCTTGACACATACAGGCTGCTATATGAGAGATGTGGTAGAGTCACGACTTCTGCCCGCCTTCAGGGAGTGCAGCCTCAGCTGTCATGCACCCACATCACCACAGCAAAGCAGTGTCCAAAAAAAGACACTGCTCCTTGTGTCTCTGATGCTTAAGTTGTTTGGAGACCACGTTAAAATCACAAGGGTGGATGGTGGTAGCATAGGGGGAATGGTTTTAAACTCAGACAGGGGAGGTTTAGGAGGAAGTTTTTCTCCCCGAGGGTGGTGAGGCACTGGCACAGGTTGCCCAAGGAGGCTGTGGATGCCCCATCCCTGCAGGCATTCAAGGCCAGGCTGGATGTGGCTCTGGGCAGCCTGGGCTGCTGGTTGGCGACCTGCACACAGCAGGGGTTGGGACTGGAGGAGCGCTGTGGGCCTTTGCAACCCAGGCCATGCTGGGATTCTATGATTCTATGATTTTTGTTGACTATTTGGGCACTTAGGTTAAATAGCATTTCTTACTCCCTAACTTTGTGTTGCTTTTTTTCTTTTTTCTTTTTGGCCCTAAAGGATTTTATCACATGGTGAGGACAGTATCCTATTTAAAGCCTCACCAAGACTTTCTGCAGCGCTATAAGCAATAAATCTCTCTGAACAGGTACAAATACTTAACTGTTGGGTTAAGCCTTCCACTTAGGAGGAAATAGGTAGTACTGCTGCATTCAGTTAAATGTCTCTCCTCAAACCTTGTTACCACTGTCTTGTTACTATTTACCAGCATAAACAAGAGCACTGTGTTAAAATGCAGGGATCTGTAAGCTCTAGTGCCAGTGAGGAGGAGTAGCTGTTGAATCGTGTCCTCAGCTGCCACGGTCATCAAGCTCATTGACAGAGATAAATGTAAGTTGGCAGCACTACTGGATCCATATTTTAAGTGAAAATTGAAGTCTTGCTTCTACAAAGTGCTGACCAGGCTATCTGGAAGGATGAACAATTAAGTGCAGGATCCGTCCTCCCTTTCCTGTTTGATGGGCTGTCTGCAAGTTGGTATTTCACATACCAGGAAAGAGCCATCCAACACAGCTTAGAAAATCTTCTGAGTGGAACAAATTAAAAGCACTAAAGGTTGAATGCTTAGTAAGATACAGGCTGCCTAGGGCAAAGTTGTTTGGGGCTGCCATATGGCATGAGACACAGACTGGGCAAAACAGAGCATCACTCCAACAGGAATCTAATTCAGTTGCCTGACATGAGAGTCTGATGCTGTCTGGTATGGCCTAAGATGCCCTGCCTGGCCTATCACTGCTGACCAAGATGAGTGCGCTTTTCTTGCACATCCAATGAGACATCTCTCAGCCCTGTGCTAATATCTTAGCGTACTACCTGGCACATGTGCTGGGAAATGAGTTGATTTCCTAATCCACTAGATGCCTAAATGTCACCTTCTAGATTTAACTGTCTTTAGGGGAGAGGAGAGGAGAGGAGAGGAGAGGAGAGGAGAGGAGAGGAGAGG
>NW_024962287.1:550057-558274 GCF_019238085.1 Lagopus leucura
AGGAGAGGAGAGGAGAGGAGAGGAGAGGAGAGGAGAGGAGAGGAGAGACCACCTCACTTGACCTGCTTGCCATGCTTCTTTTGTTGTGGCCCAGGATATGACTGACTTTCTGGGATGCAAGCACACACTACTGGCTCCTGCTGAAAGTATTCACAAGTGCTTCTCCACAGGGGTGCTCACAGTTCTTTTGTCCCTATGAATGACAGCTATTTGAGTCCCATGGTGGCTGAGGCCAGCAGGGACCTCTGGCTCCAACTGGTCCCACCCTGTTGTTGGCAGTGGCACCCAGAGCAGTGCTAAGCACCACATCCACTCAGCTTTTGGTGGTCTCCAAGAAGGAGATCCCACAACCTCTCTGGGTGTCTGTGCCAGTGCTCCATCACCTGCAGAACACGGAAGTGCTTGCAGATGTTCAGAGGGAAGCTCATCTGTTCCAGTTTGTGTCTATTACCTTTCTCCTGACACTGGACACCGCTGCACAGAGCCAGGCACCGTGCTCTGTGCACCTTTCCCTCAGGTATTTACAGACCTGGGTCTTTCTAATTCTTATTCTTAAAATTCATCTAGGCCGTGTTCCTATGTTTTTTACCCCTAAACCCATAATTTTACATGAGATGTTGGCTGTATTTCATGTGTGCCATGTGAAATTACTTATGCAAATAGTAATGCTACTGTCAAATGATTTGGAAATGCTAAATGCATTCCACTGCTAAATGTCACCTACAGGAGAGACCAGGAAAAATTTCCTGTGATGAATTCAAGGAAGAATCCTGACTGAAACATTGCATTGGATCTGAGGGAGGTGGACATACAGGGCTAATAGAGTTGTGATTCTCTAATATTTCCTGAAGCTGGTGTCCCTTTATGTTGCTTGCTGGTGATACTTCAGTATTATGTATTGTCTTCAGCTATATTCAATTTATTCCCACATAACCAGTGTCTGACAACAACAAAAATGTGTGCTCTTAACAGCTTAAACATTATGGTATCTTCAGTTGTTGTCTAGTAGTTGCAGTGTGCTCTATTGCATTACATGAAAAATAGAGTCTGTCTCTTCTGTGATTAGATAGAGAGGAAAGATGTGTGCTGTATTTTGTCAGAATTTACAACAGCTGATAGGGGTAAATGAATAAAGTGTTCCAAGTCAGTGTGTTTACCTTTTTCCTCCCTTTGCTGAATGTTGAGACTGCTCCATATTCTTTCTTTCATTTTACATAACAGACTTGGTGAAAAGCACATTTTTCGTACTTCTAATAATCATATTATCAAATGGTGGAACTTATGACAGTGAATCCAAATGTTGCAGTGGATGGCTGCTTTCTGAGATGGCTGGAAGGGGGACATTTTTCTTGCACTCTTTGAAATGGGTCATTTAAGTAAAAGAGCTACAACAAATGACGAGTGTTGACCCTAAAAATCCTACAAAGTCATCAGTGTTAGAGGAGTGTTTCCTTTGCTGCTTTATTTACCTGTATGAAAATGGAGATTTTCTGTAGTGGAATAAATATAAAGCCAAAAAACAAAAGTGAAGATTTTTTTTCTCAGAGGTTTATCACTTACTGAACCTGTTGGTTTCCTACATCCAAGAAGAATTTGAAGATCTTTCACATGAAAACTGCCGTAGAAAAGCACCACAGGAAGAATGGAGTGAAATGTTCCTGGTATCTGTTACAAGCTCTATCAGACACCAACCCAATGGAAGGATGACATGGCCTACATATCCAGAGGATTCTGGTCATTTTGGTGAGGCCAATTTTCAAAGCAGTTTAGTACACAAAAATGTAACAGCTCGACAACCAAGTCCTCTGTCTTCTTTTGGTCATGAAACATATTTTGGTGATCCTGAAAAACAGAGACTTTTTTGGAAATGTAAGACCTTAGGTGACTTTCAATATCATAGAATCATAGAATCCCAGCATGGCCTGGGTTGCAAAGGCCCACAGCGCTCCTCCAGTCCCAACCCCTGCTGTGTGCAGGTCGCCAACCAGCAGCCCAGGCTGCCCAGAGCCACATCCAGCCTGGCCTTGAATGCCTGCAGGGATGGGGCATCCACAGCCTCCTTGGGCCAACAGAGAAACAATTCTCTTCATGCAAGGCAAAGAAAAATGAAACAAACTCTTCCATAAAAGAGTCATAATCTATCTCCCACATCCAATTAAGGTGTGAGTCTACCTCTAGTCTGACATGTGTCTGTTCAAACTCGACGTTGCTAAAACAACTTCTGTCATCACCACCCCTTCCCTGTATTTGTATTCCCTCTTTCCCAGTCATTCTGAAAAATACCAGCACCATCATCCTTGTAAATCAAGCATATCATTTGTTCATTATATTCTCTCAGGCTTTTCTTTCCATCACGTTGGGCTCTTTCTAAATTTCGCAGACATTTCCTATAAAAGAAGTACTTTTGCTCGTCCAGCCAGCCAGATGAATTGCATCCAGGCTCTGAGCATCTGATGTCTCAAGACTTGGTAGCATTATTTTCTTAATGTTTCTCCTGAATTTGGGTGAAAATGTAATTTTCCTAACATTGTTCTGAGCACACAGCTTATTTCTACTTTTTTGAATACGCTGTGTCTTTGATCTTGCACCAAATATAAGGAAGTTCTCTTCTCCCTCATGGTGTTGCTTAGCTCCCTTTGTCCTAACTCATTCCCTCTCACCAAACAACAAAAGATCTATTTTCCTTCCTCTGCTTCAAACAACGTCTACTTATAGCATTATATTTTCCCCTTGATTAAACCCAAATGGTTGGAGGAAGCTCCCCATAAACAACCTTCAGTTTAACATGGATCCGGATATGCATAAACACCCAGAAAACCAATTTGATGCAAGTCAGTGAGTTTACTGACCACTACTGGGAAGGCTGTGGCACATCAGCAGCAGAGATGAACGACCTGGCACATGCTGCAGTGACTGAAAACAAAGACCCGTTTAACAGATGTTCTTGGATGGAAATATTTTTTTATCTTCCTTATGGCACTGAATTCAGTAGAGTGACCCAATCGCCATCCATTTATGTTAAGAGCAAAAGTAAAATGCACGAGGGTAGCGGGCATTCAAACCGTAGGTCTGCTATGCGACAAGAAGCATTGCTCAGTAATGTTCATCTGGCTGAGCATGGTAACAAGCTTTGGGAAGGTTAAGCTGATCCCTTAATATGGCTGTGCTTACAACATAATGCTACAGAGATTATTTGCTGGTAAGCATAGAATCTAAACTAAAATACCCAAGTAGGAATGTCTGCCAGTGGTTTGCAAGGTCATGTTTTCTGCCTTGCTCCTATTATTTCTTGACTCTCTTTTTTAACTCTGATATCTATAAAACTTGGTGGCATTCAGATCAGTTGTGTTCTGCAAACCTGTGTTT
The DNA here is from genome assembly GCF_019238085.1 of Lagopus leucura. NCBI lineage: Eukaryota > Metazoa > Chordata > Aves > Galliformes > Phasianidae > Lagopus > Lagopus leucura. The sequence continues at coordinate 553,424 of NW_024962287.1, forward strand.
ATAATATCAGGTTTTTTATGAGTGTCTTATTCACTTCTCTATTAGAAATTACCTATCTCAGGATTCTTGGAAAGGAATTGCTTTTTCCTTAATGTTGGTATAGTAGCTGCAGGAACTACAGCAAGATTTAAAAAAATAATAGTATATTTAAATCCAATTACTTGAACTGTTTCTGGAAGCGAACACCTTTTTAAGAAATGCTTTTAAACATCTAGCTCCATTCCAGCCAAATATCACAGCAATCCTGTGCAAGCAGTTCCCATCTTTATTGACGATAATGACCTTCAAATAAAGCAAAATCTGAGAACACTTGGAGTCATCTTTCTCTGCAAGACTCCAGGGCGCACATTTTAAATGGAATCGGTGTTTACCTCTCATCTTTACTGAACTGATCATTTGCTTTAATCCAGCTTGGTTACTCTACAAAATGACACTAATGTTTCCTAATAACAGCTGGCACAGAATGCTCTGCTGCTTGGACATGTTTGCATGAATTTTACATAAATGAATAAGTAACCTAATGTTGGCTGTCTGTGCAATATTTATCATTACGTGCTGAATTGCGACTTCGTGGTTTAAAAGGACATAGCATACCAGCAACGAGAATTTTCACAGGTTGCTCTAGCAAATGTCAGGGGTTTTTTTGGCTTTAGCTTCAGCTGCAGCTAGTGGCAAGCTGTATTAGTTGTAATTCGATTGTCAGTAATAGAGTTGTGGTGGAAAAAAACATCTGCAGCCTCACTGCTCCTCCAAATCATCTTAGAATCCCAGCATGGCCTGGGTTGCAAAGGCCCACAGCGCTCCTCCAGTCCCAACTCCCTGCTGTGTGCAGGTCGCCAACCAGCAGCCCAGGCTGCCCAGAGCCACATCCAGCCTGGCCTTGAATGCCTGCAGGGATGGGGCATCCACAGCCTCCTTGGGCAACCTGTGCCAGTGCGAACAGTTGTATCATTGTGCATGCCCAGCTGGATGGGCAATCCCTCTGGAGCTCTCCCAGAACAGAGGTGCAGGGATGCATTGGTGTCCATAGGACTTCTGTCACATCTGCACTGCTCTGTGGATGTTTTGCGTGCTGCACATCTGTAGAGGAGTTAAAGCCTGATGTGTTAACTGCTGAGTTGAGACCCAGGGTCATGTGTATACATCTGTAATGTGAAGACATCTGTATTTAGGTGAGATGATACCATGCAGTGACTGGCAGACAGGAAGAAAGGCATTCCCTGAAAATGCATCAGTGCCTCTTAAGACACAGGGACTAAAATTGAATGATGTATGTCCATATCCTGATGACTTTTGTGTCCAGTTGACCAGAAGCTGTGGTTTAACAGGCACTGAAGTCCCTCTTATTCTTGTCCCTGAACAGGACCGAGTGTGGCTAAAAAACGAGATGGAGGAGATGCAAATATCCATGACATGATGGCCAGTGCCAGACTGAACGACCTGCCTCTACACAGAAACTCTCAGCAGAGTTGAGAGGCTGGAGGTGGCTCTGGGCAGCTTGGTCTGCTAGTTGGTGACCCTGCACATAGCAGGGGGTTGAAACTAGATGATCATTGTGCTCCTTTTCAACCCAGGCCATTCTATGGTTCTACAATTCTATAAAATGCCTGCATCTCCACCTAAAGTACCTAGCTAGAGTTAGGAAGTGTCAGGTTATGATGGATCCATAGCCACAAGCTGCAAGCCACAAGAGTGGTGCACGATCCCATCTTCAGATAGAAAAAGGTTCTCTTTTCTTTTACCTTTCTCATCACCTTTTTCCCAGCACCCTGTAGAATACAACGCAACTTCATCTGCATTCAACTTTATTTCTCAGGCTTAAATTGGCTTAATTAGTGGCATTGATTTGAGGTGAGAATCATGGTGGTGAAGGGATTGTACTTAATAATTTTCCAAGACTTTTTGCTAATAAAACTGTGAGTTGCCAAACACTGGGAGGACAGTTGTGGATCTTTAGGCAAAGCACAATGAATATCATGTTGGAGCATTTCCCAGGTTTATTCCACCTCAAGTTATTTCTACCATTATCTCAGGCAGTTAATGAAACAAGCTGCTTTAATACATCCTTATGCAAGCAGCGTCTTGTGATGCACGAGGGCAGTTTCTTACACCTGCACCCACTGTGCACTCTGGCTGGAAGCTGGTGGCACTCCAGATCCCCAGCTCCTCCCAGCTCCCACTGGGATCTCATCCCCTTGAACACAGCTCCTCTTCTCCAGAAAGACTGTAATGACTCGTTCAGATTTCAGTTGATGCTTCCCTCGAATCAACAGACTTCACAGTGTTGCTTCTTAGCAATGAACAGAATGATCACAATATTTAGCATGTGAACAATTAGGTTTCCAGTTTCAGATCACACAGGAGATGTGTGTGAGGAAGGAACTAAACTTGTCACTATTCTTGGAGAGAAGAGAGGATGCTGAAGAGGTCTGATCCATCAGCATGCTCTCTAATTTTCTCTGCATGCAAAACATTCTGTTCTGCATTGCTTTCTTTAGCTGAGATTGCATTCAACATGCAGAACCGATGTTTGATTGCACAGTTCATCACACCCCTGAGTTTAAATCAGGAGTAACACTCCCCAGTGCTTACCACGGCCTCTGTGCTGCATATTAAGCCTGCTGAAGCTCCTCCCCAGTGACGTGAAGGAAATCCATATAACATCAGCAGTCAAGGTGGCAGGTCTGGTGGTGCCAAAGCTCCTTGGTACTGCACAGCTTGTATCCCATATCGCCTGCCTGAGTACTAAATCAGATCTTGCTATGCTTCCAGATAAATGCAAAGAGCATCGTCACCAGCTTTTCTGCTGACTTACCTATGGACTTCCCATGTGCACTGTTGCTGTAGGGCAGCCCTTTGTGTTGGGGCCTGGTTTGCACGGGGTCTATAGCACACACTGCTGTGTGCAGCTTTTCTTTTCCATAGGGAATGAATTTTAGTTAGGATTTGTCCCTCTAGGTAACACAGGAAACTACCTCTCTGAGGTACTCTGACTTTTGCTAGCACATGAAGCAGTATCTCAGTCACTGTCTTTTTCTCACTGATCCTTCTAGCAGCAGCATTCCTGTAAGCACCTGGATGTTCCACATAATGCAGAGTTCTTGGAGAAATGATGAGCACAAGTTATGAGATTCAGCTGCTGGGGAAGTCGCCTAATCAGCACACAAGGTCACATTCAAAAGCTCCAAAGTCACTTCCCAATTAGAGCAGTGTATCAGGCAGAAGGTTAAGCGTCGCTGATTCCCTCACTAGTGACCTTTCCTTTCAGGGATGCAGTTACAGTTCCTCTGCAGGTTTCTGAAGATACGTTTTTCCACTATGCATTTTTTCTTAAGTCAGTAAAACAAATCCCAAAGAAGTTTTGTAAAAGTACCATGCAGTGGAGACAAACTCAGTGGTGGTGGTTTTCTCCCCACTGCTCACATTATTAATTGAAATTGCAAAGATAATTGGCTGCATTCTGTTTCCAATTACCTCTATTTCTACTCCACCAATATCATTAAGCATTGCATAGGTGCTGCAGAACAGAATTATGTTCATCACTTTGAAGCAATAGGCACCTTTGTGTGGTGAGCAGGTTATTTGGTAGGAAAGGCTTCTGGATGGCAGGGATCAGCAGAATTTGAAAGCAGCTGGACCTGACATGACTGAATCTTGGACTGAATCTGAGCGCCGTTGAGAGGTGTTTGATGCAAGGATGATGGATTGCACTGGGAGCAGGGAAGTCTCCTCCAGTGCTGAACTGACTTTCTTTTCCTTATTTCCACAGTGAAGAGGGCTTTCTTTCAGCTGCCTGTAGAGTGATGTGGCAGGGCATTTGATTGACTAGTGGAGATTTTCAGGCTGGATTTTTATAGCATGCTTCTGGGCTGTGGCAGCCACCCACCCCGTGCAGTTGTGTGCTGGTTGTTTGCTGTTTTCCTGTTCTTCTGCCCATCACCTCTGGCACACTGCTGGCTCCCAATGTCATTCATTGGCACCATAGAACCAGATGACATTTTTCAGAAAGGCTCCAGAAGTATTTGAAGGTTTGGAGGCTCCCACTGTTTTCCTAGACTCTTCATATTTGCAGACTGTTGGGTTTTCTTGCTGCAGTCACTATTCCATTATGTAATCAATGTTACTGCAGAATTCATTTGCACAGATATTCTTTTACATTATGCAATAATTAATTCCCTGTAAGCAGACTCATGTTTTTTTGTTTGTATATTTCCCACATTATTCCCAAATTGACTTCCCCTCATTAAAGTAATGGCAAGCACTCACTCCCTTTCCAGTCCTTCTCAGCCCTCCAGCAGACTCCAGTGAGGACTCATGACAGAGTGAGGCAGTTTCATTCCTTGTATCACTGACAAAATCAGCCAGTTTCAGGACCAAAAAAAAAAAAAAGGAGATGGAAGAAACAGGGGATGTGACCACTCAGAGGGCTTTGGAGGCCGCTGGTAGAACAAGGTCTTTTATTTCTACTTACTCTGAAAGATCTCCCAATAAATACCAGTTTGGCAATCTCGCTTCTCCTGGGAGCTCCAGCACACAACCTTTGTTTTTTTGTGGATCAAAAAATTCAACTCTTTTGCCTCATTGTGCATTTGCTTTGAATTTTGATATTCAGAAACCTCACACTTTTTTCACAGGTTGGTTTATCTGTTTATTGGTTTCTCATGATTTTCTGCAGTGTTACATTGTTTATTACTTGGTTTTATCCCATTTTTAGTGCCTGGTCAAGAAAATGAATAATAGAGTAACAGTTTTTCTTTGATATGTTATGCAACTATTACCTGCTCATATGGAAATGTGAGGTATCTATCTATCTATCTATCTATCTATCTATCTATCTATCTATCTATCTAT
>NW_024962287.1:558284-716539 GCF_019238085.1 Lagopus leucura
TATCTATCTATCTATCTATCTATCTATCTATCTATCTATCTATCTATTTATTGTAAAATCTTGGCTTTAAAAAATGGAATGATGCCCTATACTTTTTGTCTTGGACAGAAGTTATGCCAACATAATGGAGAGATGGATCCACTGCATGGTATTTTAGATAATTTTTCAAGTGAATTTGCACGGTTACAGGTTTGTGAATTTGCTTTTGCAAGTACTTTCTATTTTCTGTTCAAGAATATTTCTCCAAGACAGTTTCTGCTACAAAGCTTGTTTGATCCAACATTCACCTGAAAGAGTTGGGGAAAAAATACAACCAAAAAATGTTGAGCAACATTACTAGTCGACTCTTCATTTCATCCAGTGGCCACAGGCCAAACATTCCTGATGGCTCTTACTCTGAGTGCAAGGCTTGGTTTTCAGGCTCATTTCAGAAGTAGAAGATGCTGTGCTCAAATCAACAGCTTCAAGGGGGTTTGTGCTCCAGGGGAAAGCATGATTAAAAGTTGATGCCTGGATTTGTTGAGATTATTGAGACTTTCTGAATCAGACTGGAATTCACATCTTAATATGTCAGGGCCCATCTACCTTAAATAGTCCATCATACTCCAAGTATTAGATTCCAAGATTTTCATCTGAAATACGCTCAGTAACCACCATCAGAAAAGTAATACACTCTTTAGGGATTAATCCAAATATCACTGCAGTTGCTAGGAGCCTTACTTTAAATAGATTGGATTGGAGATACACCCAATTAATATGCTTTAATCTGTCTGTTTTGTAGCAGATTTCATGGCCTTTTGCAAGCTGGTATGAATTCATTCAACTCAAACATTCAAAAGCTAGAAGTTATTAATAATGGCAGCATGACACTGACTTTGAAATACAGCATCACATTTTGCAGTACAGCATTAGAAGTGGCGTCCCACTGATGGTGACTATGCAGCTTCTTGTCAGCTTGAAGCACAGAGTCAGCTCACATGTTCATGCAGAAGATGCTGGAGCTTGTTGTTCTCCATCATCACTGACTCAGGAATGGAAGGAGTGCAGCCATATCAACCTCAATCATGCAGACATCATCCTTTGAAAGGCTCTGGAAGGACATCACTAATGCACAAAGGAAGAGCCACTGATGTCATCTGTTTGGAGTTCAGTAACGCCTTTGACATGGTACCACAATGTCCTTCTCTCCAAATTGGAAAGACATGGATTTGATGGGTGGGCTGTTCAGTGGACAAAGAATTGGCTGCAGGATGGAGTCTAGAGAGTGGTGGTCAATGGCTCCATGTCTGGATGGAGATCGGTGAGGAGTGGTGTCCCACAGGGGTCGGTGCTGGGACTGATACTCTTTATTATCTTCATCAATGACTTCTGAGCTTGAATCTACCCTCTCAGACCTTGAATCTACCCTCTTTGATCTTGAAATAGCTTTGAGCTTAGTAGAATAAGGGGAAATGTTTACAAGCTTAAAGAGGGTACGTTTAGCTTTAATATAAGGGCAAATCTCTTATGGTCAGGCTGGTGAGGCAGTGGAACAGGTTCCCTAGTGTTGTGGTTGATGCCCCGTCCCTGAAGTCTTTCAAGGCCAGGCTGGATCAGCCCCTGGGCAACCTGATCTAGCTGTGGTGTCCCTGTTCATTGCAGGGGAGTTGGACTGGATGGCCCTCAGAGGTCCCTTCCAACTCTGAGGATTTTATGATTCTATGATTTTATGACAGCCTTGTGTCAGTCCCAGAGCACAAGTGATCTGATCTTTGGCCCAACAGGAGGCAAAAATTGTGATTGCTGAAGTTATTTATGAAGGCACAGCACATGCAAGATCAACATATCAGGTGGACTTGGGATGCTTAGACAGTTTGCCCTTGATTATCCTTCATTACAACAAGATTTAATATGAACTTTATTTGAATGCATTAGCATATATATATTACCATTATTCCTTAATATTTTATCATGACAACACATTAAGATAGCTACAAATGGTGACTGAGCCCCTGCTTGATGACATTTACATGTATAATACGCTTGTATAGGACTCAAGTTTCCTTCATCTTTGGCAGCACAAGGTACTGTTAATAACATTAAAAGAACAAAAAATCGATCAAAGACTGAGTTCTGGTCGCTCGTGGTTCTGTGGAAACAGAAACAAAATTTACAGTTCATGAAAGTTTAAAAAGAAAAAAAGGAGAAAGCAATTTAGGTTTGACATTTCTCAATGAAGTAACGATTCCCAATTTGAAAATGTAATGAGTTACATGACATTTTGCTTTCAATTTTCATCCTACTTTAAGATAAAAACCTTCTGGAAAACATTTTATAGATGTGGAAATTTCACTATTTCCCTCCAGACGAAACCTCAAGATTTCATTTGAGTTGCAGACTCAAATGCTATGTTTAAATGACTGCAAAGACAGTGTCCTCCATCCAGCATTTCTCCTTCAAGGGAAAATGTTCTCACTTGGCTAAGTGCTTTGTCCCAGGCTTAGTAAATACTTGCACCAGATCTCCAGTGCCCTACCACTTCTTCCTCCTTGCTCCTACAAGGGCCTGTTGTCTACATTCCATGGTCTCAGCCCACGTGTCTGTTGAAGGTCTCTACCATGAGCTTACCCCATTCTGTGAGCCAGTAATGAGGTTAATTTCTATCATTAAAGCCTAACCTTGGCACGAGTGTTTGGCGTGGTTTCATCCTAATCGTGAAGGTTAAAGAAGAGAAAATTGAGTTCTTCTGGTGTTTTAGACAGAACTTTCAATGAAGATTGAAACTACAGAACTACTGCAAGTGAGAAACTCATAGGCCATCAAGCTTTATTCTGAGACGTCCAGAGTTTTTACGCTTGGTCCTCTTCATCAGCAGAGCTATTATATTCCACTGCTGCTGTCTGTGAGCTCTATAGTTTTCTTCCTTGTCAGGAGATTCATTTTTTAGGAATGAATCTGTAGAGATCACTGTCTTTGCATAAAGATTCCACCTGTAGAGAAAGTGCAATTTCCCACAGAAACTTTGGAGCCATGTAAGTTTTTCAAGAGAGCACAATTTTCCATAAGGAATTGGTTTCCTTACTGAAACAGATTCCTGTGACAGTCTTATTAGCACTGATTGCATTTGATTATATGTTGATTTTAACAAAAGATTGCATTTCAGAGGAAAAAATATTGCCAGTGAAAAAAAAAATGTTATCCAGCATTGGCAGTAGGCAGAGAAATCTACTTCCTTGTAGGCAGAGAAATCTACTTTCTTGTAGCTTCTGGCTGCCTTTCAGGCTATATTGTGCATTCTTCCTACCACTTGAACACACTAAATTTTAGAAAAGTACCCATGTCCTACAAAAATATCAAAGCACAGAGCGCATAAAGGAAGTAACATAAAATGATTTGGAAAAAATAAAATAAAAATTACCTCTCACTTAAATCGCTTTTTATTTTCATAGTAGATTATTAAGCCAATTTTTAAAAGCGCAAAGGAAAGAAAACAGCCTTTCAGCCTCTCTGTGCCTGTCTCCAACTTCTTTCAATCACTGATGTTCTCTTCGCTCAGTTTTGTTTCTCTCGTGCATCTGCCTGCTGTAGTGAGGAGCACTACAGGACAGATGTGATTTGTTACAGCTCTGCTCACCATTAGCATACTGTAATGTGCCGCGCTTTGCATTTTTTGGTTGAAATGCCCACATATTTTTGCATTAGATGATTTTTGACATCTGTTGATCTGTCAGACTTGGTGTTATAGTATGGCACGACAATTATAGTTTGGCAAGGCAGCCTGTCAGACTGTCATACCACAAAGATTTAGAAGAAAGCAGAGATTGGTGGCCTACAGCTAAATTGCCTTCTCCCCACCCTGCTCCACCAGCTATGCTTTAAATTACGTATTAGGCTTTTTATTTTAATGCACATCATATTTAATGTCACTGGAAAGTTTAAGAGGAAGAAAAGGGAGCGTGTTTCAACACTGCATGGCTGCCAAATTTTTTGGCAGGTAAGAGTAAAGATTTCAGAACGTCCATTTGAAGATAAAAGCTTACCAACAGATAAATAAATAAACGATCAGATTGCCTCAGCATATTGAAAAGTGCCATAACTTTCAGAAGGAAGGGCCTGACTCCATTGAAATCCCTGGCAAAATCATCTCAACTTGCTTCAATGAGGAAAAGATATATATTTTTTTTTTTTTGTAAGCTCTCTGATCCTGGAGGATTTTGGCTGATGGTAGCAATTGCAGATGTTAATTTGGACAAAGAGCAATCAATTAAGTGTTGAGGGATTGCATAATGTTCTGCAGCCCACTGGAAAACAAACAAACAAAAGAAAACAAAACAGCTTTGCCTGACAAAGTTCACATCCAAGTCATGCAGGGTAAGCCATGCAGAATGTGATTAGCCTCACCCAACCTTTGCTCTTTCAAAACTCAGCCTCTTCTTTGAACTTATCATACGTCCCTGGAGTCAGCTCCAGCTTCAGACATTTCCGTGGTGACATCCGTGTAAAGGTGAATCCGTGAAGGTGTCTCGATTACCTTTATGCTCAGTGGGAATCCAGCCAATACTGAGAAGCAACCTGCAAAGCAGTTCAGCTCATGCTGCACTAAATGCCACAGTGACATTCCATCAGTGGGAGGAAGGTGGTACCTGGGGGGGAAATGTTTCCCTCTGACTTTGAAACAAGGCAGACCATGAACCCTCAGGGACCATTTTTGTATGGACTGACCACAAGGCAGCCCAGAAGGTCAATTGAGATAGAACTCTGGTTTCTTGTGCAAAATAAACATACCTTGAGACAGGAAGGCACTTGCAAAAATTTGTCACAGTCAGTGGCATGAATCCCTAATTACCACCAACATGTCATTTTACTCCAGTAGCTCCTTGGCGGACTGAGGGTGCTGCTGGGGCGACTGCCCAAGTCAAACTTTCAGGCTGCTATAAAAGACATCACTGGCACTGAAACACTGAGATTAATAAAATGCTTGAGATTTTGGGGTTAAATATATGTGAATGTGTGTACCAGCCTTGAGCACACGGTCTGGCAGCGTTGTACCTTCTCCATAGAAACATGGTCTTTGCTACAATTTCGTTTTCGAGCATTTTTCTCCCTTGGCACAGGACTTCATTTGAACATCTGACATCCAACTGAGAGTGACTCCTTAGTGTTCTTGAGAAGCGAAGATGGCTGAAAATAGAAGAAATGCTGTCTTAAAAAAAAAATAGGAAAGCTACTAAAAATAGGGCACTGACTCTGGAAAGAAGGAACACTCTTATGATTATTGGCTGTGTGTGGAAAGGTGTTTCCATGAATCTAACATTCACAAACTCTTACAATGCCAAATTTAGTGAATGACACTTATTCTGTGTAGAAATGTTATATTCTATCAACTGAAGGTACAAGCAATGGAAATTAGAACATTCTTATCTCGCTACTAGAAGACAGGATGACTTTTACATCTGTTATGAGCTACGCGTTGGGGTTGTGCTGAGAACTGTGCACATTTGTCACAGTTAGATGGTACCACAAAGGACTCGGTGGCAAACTGTCAATTTGTGAAGCTGCAGACAGGCAGTTTTGAGGGGCGTAAACAGGGCATTGAGAACTACAGAATGATGGACGCAAGCAAGGCAACGTTGCCATCTTAGCAAGTAGGAAAGAGCATGAAACTCTAAAAAGAACAGATAGTAAATCTGTCAAACTAACACCCATAGCCTCTTTACTGTGGTTGCGTGTCACACATTTAAAATTCTGTTCCTCAGCAGGAAAAGAAGCCTTCTTAATGAAACGAAAAAATATTGCCTCTACTTCTAACAAACATCAATATCCTACTGGTGGAATTTATACTCCCTGGCTGAAGGCTCATAGCTGGCCTCTATGCACGGATTATGAAGGGTGATGGAAGCAGGAAACTTGGGTTGCAGGTAAAGCATAAATAAAAATGTCAAAACTCAAGTAGGAACAGCTTTTCAAAGCTTGATGTAGAATTACAAAGGAGGTAGGAGCCATTGTCTAGGAGCTACAATGCATCTCACAAATGGAATTGAACTAGATCACAGAATCACAGAATCACCCGGGTTGGAAGGGACCTCAAGGATCATGTAGTTCCAACGCCCCTGCCTAGCAGGGGGGGTTGATAGATGGTCGATACGCTCCTATAGACCCTTAGCATGGGAAAAATTTCCTTAGTTCTCTAGTCAGTGTGCTAAGTCTCTGAATTTTATTAGTTGAAAAAGTCTGTGGGGAGTGGTTTTCACGGATTTTGTTTTATTACAGCATGAGAAATCATTGGTTAGGCTAATACAAGAAGGATAGCTCTTATGGGATGGAGGAGCACCAGTTCCCCTAAAACAATGCATCTTCGGGATATTGAGAATCTGTCTCTGCAGTTTCTTTCAGGAAGCAGATATTTCTGCAGGCATTAGCAAACTGTAAACACCAGCTTTTCACAGGGTTCATATCTTAATGTGTGCATACAAAGGGTTTTGTTTGCTTGGCACTGGAAACACTACAAAAGCCTATGGCAGGGTGAAAATAATTTTCAAATTACATTGGGCTAGTTTGGCCAGTGACTGTGTCTGGCCAATCTCAGAATCCTTTATCTTCACACAGAAGTAATGGATGCAAATTAACTCCGAGTTTTGATTACATCCTGTTTAAAATTTAATTACTGGACATATGCTTAGAATAAGAAAGCCCCCTAAGATGATATTAGCTGAGTGCTCCTCTCCTTTGTTACCAAGCACAGTATAAGTATTATTAGCATTCACTGAGATGTTTGATTCTACAGTGAAAGCTTGTCCCAAGCTGCTCATGCACAGAGATGCAGTATAGCAGGCCTTTCTGTTGTGCAAGGAAGGAAATAGTTTTCCTGTCTATCCAGTTCCCAGGAGCCTTCCCACTGGCACCCATCCCTCATCACCAGGCACCTGAACTGGTGTATCCCATGTACCTCGGTGCAGTTCCATCACCTATGAGTTCAGGGACTCGCCCTGCCTTGCTTTCTGCCTTTGGCACGGTAGGGCTGGAAATAAACACAGAACTGTAAATTCAACACCAAAATTTGCTTAAGAGATAATGTCAGTGCTATGCAGTGTTGTGACAGGATAATAGTCTCCTGACACAATAAAGCTGCCAAAAAGAAGCCAAGTCGTTTACAGATAATAAATGTCAAGACAGAGGTAGATGTTTATTTTCAGAGCATCACAAGCCTATTATTCTGTCAGACCCTCCCGTTTCAATTTCTTTGTTTCCATTATGCTAAATGAATAAGGGACAGAAAGGAATGAAACATCCTGCAGGCCAATCACAGGCCAGTTCAGCCTGACAAGCAGCAAGGCATTACCCCATGTCAACACACATCTCTGCTGAGGAGATGCATTGCTCTGAATTGCAGACAAGAGCTTCAGATGAACAGAAATTCTTTTGTCTCTTCCAGGAGGTGTTTAACTGCCAACAAAAACTCAGTGCAGTTAAACCTCCGGCATTTCAGAGAAGAGGAACACACATGGAGCAACCAGGACCAACGATTCTCATCACAATGTCTGTGAGCATAGAAGAGGTGAGCATTAAATAGAAGTTTGGAGGTGTTATATGAGGGCCATGACCAGTCCGACATATGGATTTGCACAGGTTCAATGGCCAGGAGTTTGGATACCAGTCATTTTCGTTTATATCTGTACTGCTGGTAGAGATGGTTTTAGTAAATCCAACATCATCTCAACAGGAACAAAAGGGAAGGGAAGAATGAACTGTCTGTGTTTATTTGCTGTTACACATTACAAATAACATTTGGAGCTGCTGCAGAGGGAAGATACCATAAGCAGGATGTGCCAGCACAGGTTTTGAGAATGCATCCAGTGGAAAGCAAGTAGGAGTATATGAAATGGGGCAAAGGTGTATTTCCAAAGCAAAATACACTGAGGAGAGACCAGTATATAAGAAGAAAGCTGTGGTGATACTTGGACTGACAAACCTCATCTATTTCATGTGCAACTTTCCATTCACCTATTAAGTGAAGTGAAAAGGCCTCTAGAATAAGCAGCCTGACAAAGGAAACTCTTGGCAGATTTCCTATGCAGAGAACACCAAGGGCATGGCATTAACCTTCAGACTTCCTGCTGGTCTATTCCTCTGCCTTTGCTGGTTTTCCTGAGGCTGCTTCTCCTTCTCCCTCAGGAGAATGGCATTGCATTATTATTATTTTTTATTACACTCTCTTTATTACTGAAAGAAAACCACCCAGGATAACCCTCCACAGAGGAGTGCTCATCTGGAGATGAGCCCTACTCTTCTTTGGACAGCAGCCTGGGCTCCAGCTCGTGCAGGAATGCCTGAATATCTGATGGCCAGTGTGTGAAAAAATTTACTTCCAGGGAGAAGATGGATGCAGTCACCAGGAATAAGTGCCAGCCTGCCATGATGAGGCCATTTTGGGATCTCATGATAAATAAGTGCAATCCTGTGCTTTTGTAATCTGTCCATAGATCCGTGTGGACAATACAGAAGAGAGATAGACTAACTGAAATATTCCTCGATTTCTACCCAAAGGGAAACTTTTGTGCTCTTGCTGATGGAGTACTTAATCCCCATTGCAACAAGTGATTTATTCAGGAGGCCATCTGGATGAATGATGGTAGCTGACAACACTGAGACCCCCTACAGTCTCTAAAGGTAAGTCCATTTTACCTCCCAGCCACATGAAGGTTAGGCAGGAAGGTAAGGTCTGAACCCTGAACTTACCATCCAGGAGACATCAACAGTCACAAGAGACAGACAATCACTTCTAAAGGCAATTTCTTCCCATGCTAAGAAGATCTAATACAAGTCTAAGATGAACCACCTGGTGAAGATTTTGCTTTGTTGATTATTGAACACTCACCTAACGAGATGTGACTGGGCACGCTGCACAGATGAGTCGCATCCCATCCCATAAATGAGTTTCATGACTACTGATTGCATAATAATTCAGCATTGCAATACAACATACACTGTGTACATTGAAAAAATAGGTAAAACTAATAGAGAATAAAATGCTAAAAATCAATTATACAATATAAGATTATGGATTTTTCTGCTATGTTTTTGCTTCAGCAATAAATATTCTTAATATTTAATATGAAATTATGACACATCTGTTAATCTACTTAGAACAGCCTGGAAATTAGATGTATAGTTAATGCTATTTATATAAACCATGTAAACTAAAACAACTTCAAGCATTTCAGAGTTCTTTCTAAAGTTATAAAAGCATGAAACCCATGAAAAGCATGGAGCAAGTAGCAGGAAGGAGAATTTAAGACCTGAATAGATGCCAGTGGCACTACACCCTGTTGCAGTGCAAAGTATTTATTCCAGTGATACAATCAACTTGTTTAGATGCCAATTCATTCAAATTAAGGAAACCAATTGGGATCCAAAGAAGTGGAATATTCCTTATTGCAGTCTGGAAGGGCGAATTCTGCTATGGCAGAAGGTTAGATAAGGAGTTCTGAAGCAATCAGTGCAAATTATTTGTGCAGATTATAATTCAAATTCAGCCCAGATGCAAAACATCTTTAAAATCTCTCCTGCCTTGTTTGTTCATCTAGGACATTCAAGATAATTTTATTTAACTAATAAAAATGATTTTTAAAATGCTTGGTTTCTGTGTTTTAATTAAATACCAGAATCCACGCAAAAGCTATTTGGCACTTACTGTGGGGGGAAAGGGAAGTTAATTAACTCTTTAGTAAATAAGCAATTTGTCGTTCACACTTTCATAATAAAATAGAAATGAAAAAGTAAGTAACATAAATGTAGGCTATTCTGGGTTATTCTGTGTATTTGCTTAAGTAAATGCATATATAGAGACAACATTTGCAAAAGACTGCCCCAGATTCTGCCAACCACTGAATGTATGCGTAAGAACATTCTTATTACAATTTTTTTTTTTTCATTTTCTTATTTTGCTAAAGGAAAAAAAAAAAATACAATGCAGGTTTTCTTTTTTAATGGTACAATTTGCATATTCTTGAGGAGAGCGAGGCAGAAGAAATGCATTCTGCTTCATAGACGATGAATTCCATGAGAAGCACTCTTCCACTACAAGGAACTTCAAGACAGGCACCACCTGCAAACTCACAGCAACCTCATGAAGTCTTCCAGTGCTGGAGAAAGCAGCCCTTCTCTGTGCAGTCAGTGCTGTGCTCATCTGTTCCCTGTGACAGAGGCTCTTCTTAGAAGATTGTGGTGCGATATCTAACAGCCTTCTTGCTGAAGTTTATTAGATGTTATTCTGTTTACCCAGGACATAAAACATTAATTCTTTCTTTTGTTTTTAATATCTAATTCCCACAGATTTAACGGGAAAAAAAATATTATCTGGGCTCCATTGTTCTTTACCTTAGCAAAAGCAAACTGCAAGGAATATTTTTTTAGAGCTTGCAGCACTGGCTCAAGGTGAAAGTAAAGAAGTAAAGCATGAAAAACTGTGAATTTTGCAGAGAGAAGAAGGTTTAGGAAGAAAATCATTAAGTCTTTGGAAGAGTAAGGGGTGTGATATTTTACAGTATCATGTCATATTTGATGTGTTGGTCCTAATATGGAAAGCACTCCACGATCTCGTCATGGCATTCCTAGAATCATAGTCCCAGAATCACAGAATGGCCAGGGTTGGAAGGGACCTCAAGGATCACAAAGCTCCAACCCCCCTGTGCCATGCAGGGCCACCAACCTCCCCATTTCACAGCAGCCCAGGCTGCCCAGGGCCCCATCCAACCTGGCCTTGAACACCTCCAGGGATGGACGGGGCATCACAGCCTCTCTGGGCAGCTGTTCAGCACCTCACCTCTCTGTTAAGAATCTCCCCCATTTATTATAAGGCAACCTAAATTCTCCTTTTGGAAGGTGAAGACATTCACATAAGAAGGCAACTAGATTATCTTGTAGGAGAGTTCTGTGCTGATTGTTTGCTGAAGCTCTGTGTCAGAGTCCCTTGCCTCAGCACCCACAGTGTAACTGGAATCAGCAGAGCAAAAGTTGGAGAAGCACCCAATGCCATTCATAATTACAGATGTTCCAGCTGGGCAACTTGACTTCGTAAGAGATAGAAGGAGAAATGTTTAAACAGAAATGAATTTGCTTTTGAAAAGTTCTGTTTATTTTTTATTGCAATTTAATTAAAAGCCATTGATATCAACTGATGAGGTTTCTGCTGTGGTAGTTACTCAGGCGATCGCTTTCATGCTGATGATGACAGAATCTTGAAGTCAAACCCAATAATTAAATTCAGCAGAGAACATCAGAGGGAAAATATTGACTGAAGCATCAATTCATGTTTTTTTCAGGAGGTAAAACATCTCATGCATTGCAGTGAAACCTGTTTGCAAAGAAGTCAGTCTGATGTGTACTGTGACTGTTTCTTGAGTAAAAAGTATGATAGAAGTGGGTGCTGGTTCCTGAAGCTTCCTATCGTAAAGACATGAACTTGCAAGGGAGAGAGGAGGAGGTCAGTACTGCAGAGCTGGGGATTTCAGCAGATTGAGGTAAATAAGGACACTGCAATGCTGTTTGTCCTCTTCAGAATGGGAGAAGGGAGACAGTCACATAGTTTAAAGGCCCAGCTTCGTTTCTCTTCTTATGGTTTTGTATGTACAAACAACAGAAAAGACGACTCAGCACATGAATGAGAGATGGCCTTTTGTGGTCAGTAGGTAGGAATCACAGCTCAGAGCAGACAGGATTTCACAAACTGCACTAAGATAGAATTTTTCAAGTGGGGATTCGTCCTTGCTTTGAACTAAAGTCCAATCCTGGACTGACCTGCACACTGGTTGAGGGAAACGTGCTTATGTTTCATCTCTTTGTGACTTCCAACAACATCAGGGCTAAGCCATATCAAGCCTTAAAACATCAGCACAAGTGACATGTCATGGGGACTAATTGCATGTGATATATCTCTCTGCAAATGTTCAGTTCTGTTGAAATAAGACCAGATTATGATGCAGTCAAAAACACAGCAAACAACCTTTTATTCAAAAATACCTATTAATTCAGATATTCTCTATCCTATCCTGAACGTTGTTTGAGTGTACAAACGTGCATTCAGCTTAACTGAACGCATTTCTTCCACCCCATTTCAATTTCTATCCCCTCTCCATTCTTTCAGCTCCCACTCCGTTTCGTTCCATTTGAGTAACTCCAGATTGTCACTACAAGCTGACCCAAGAAAGAGTCCTGAGAAACCTTTCACAGCACATCCATTTGGAAAATGAAGCAATTGTGGTTACTCTCAGGCTGACAATTTGCAACCAGTTTTTCACTCACTTTCTTTTGGTTTTTCCCCAGCCATGTCTCTGCAGTCCTTTTGTAAGGAAATAATATAGAACATGGACAGGAGACCTCCTAAAATGACATATCTTACTACCTCAACTTCCCTATTTTAAAGTCTGCTCTAAAAGGAAAATAAATTCATTTGACAATTTTTTTCTTGCAAAAAACAGAACAAAACAAAACCCACGTTACAACTCATTTCTCCCTGTGTCTTTTCATGTAGCTGTTGTTGTTCAATTTTGCCTTTTTTTTTTTTTCTTCTTTTTTTTCTATTTTTTTCCAACGGAAGTTCAGCTGGCTGGTGATATTCTCTGGCTTTTTCTTCCTCTTTTGCCTTTTAAGAACATTCACCACATTTGGCTTTCTATCTTATGGTACCTCATCTGACTTCATGGATGTCTGACAGTCACACAGATATTTTTTCATAAAATATCATAAAATCACAGAATGGCCAGGGTTGGAAGGGACCTCAAGGATTGTGAATCTCCAACCCCCCACCACAGACAAGGCCACCAACCTCCCCATTTCACAGCAGCCCAGGCTGCCCAGGGCCCCATCCAACCTGGCCTTGAACACCTCCAGGGATGGACGGGGCATCACAGCCTCTCTGGGCAGCTGTTCCAGCACCTCACCACTCTCACAGCACACAACTTCCCCCTGACATCCAACCTCCAGCTGCCCTCCCTCAGCTCCAAACCATTTCCCCTGGTCCTGCTGTTATCTCCCCTTTCAAAGAGTTGATTCCCTTCCTGTTTATAGGCTCCCTTTAGGTACTGAACATCTAAGAACACAATTTGAATGCATCTCATAGTTCTCTACAATCTCTTCTATTTTTGGTCCACTTTGACTTTCAGCCCTTTATTTCTGACATTCATGTTTTAGCCATCTGACGGGATTGCAGTTGACCTCCTTGCTGAAGTAGTATCAATTATTTAAACCTTCTTAAGGCTTCTAGCAAGTAAGGAAGAAAAGCTTCTTAAAATACCCATCTTGCTTAAGGATCAAGAGGACCCAAGCTAAGAAAATGTTAATGAGTTTGGTGCACAGCAGTGTCCATTCCCTCAAGGGATGATCTAAATCAGCAGAGATTTCCTTCTCTGAGCACTGAAATAGTAGTGGACTCTCGCAATAGAGAGAATGAGGGCTGAGAGGAAGGACTCCGTTTTGTATGCAGAAACTTGAAGTCTTCAGTGAAAGCTGGGATCCGGAAAGGACAGCAGCTGTATTCCCACAAAGACAGAATAAACTGTTAAAGCAGGTGGCTTTAGGAGAGCAGTGTGTGCATACGCAAAAGAGAGAGGATGAAATGGAGGGACACAGCGTTTGTGTAGCTGGGTAGGTTGTGACTGATGTGCAGTATTACATTTTCAGTGTGGAGAGGTGCAGTCACAGCAGGACATAACTGCTCGTTGATATTTTCCCCGTTCCAGCTCTGCTTTAATTCCCATATTCCAAAGCTACTTATTTTGGATTGGGCTACTTTACTGACATTGGAACCCTCTTCCTTCCTTTGTGTCAATTCCTCATCCCCCATAGGAGTTCACTGAAGTGACACCTCTGGTGCTGATACAGTTACTCAACAGTCATGAGAAACAAGAGAGGCTGTGTGAGGAAACAAGGCAGAACTCAGAGGCTGAGACCTCCTTAATGTCCAAGAATTTCTAGAACAGCATTTTTCAAAAGACAGAAGGTAGGGGATCTTCCAGATATGGGAAATCTGCTGATGTACATCAATAATAACAAATGATGAATGAGTCCTCCTGTCAAAGCCAATGTGACATCAATCACTGAACCAAAAGAGGAAAAAAAGAAGCCACAATTAAAACGGAATTAATAATGTGTAAATAATTAATAGGGAATATAATTAATTAATACTTGTCTCCAAATTTTTTACAGAAGGCATGTCTCATAAAACAAATGCAATTTAAATATTTGATGATTTTCCAAGGCTGGCTAATTAAGGTAACAACAAAGATGTCATATATTTAGACTTCCATGCAGTGTTTGACTTTTTTGCTGCACAACATTTTGATTAAAAAATTAGCACCACCTCGTACCAATAAATCATATGTCTAATAACTAATTTGCAAACCCAAAAAAGGGTGTATCAGTGGGCAGTCACCATGGCCCAAGGATGCTGTTAGTGGGGCTCTATACAGACAGTTGCTAGGACTGTTGCTATCCCATATTTCTGGATGGCAATTTGCAATCACCGCTGGTAACATTTGTAGATAACAGGAAGACTGTCAGCATGCTAAATAATGCAGGGAACGGAGCAACAGTGCACAGCAACACACATCACTCTGCGAGCTGATCCCAGACAAGGTTATGTAGCTAAGGGCGAGCAGGAGTGGGGAGAAAGCTTCTCAGCTTAGCATGTGAGCTGTTCCACATGAGCAGTGGTGGGTCAGGAAAGGGACTGCAACCTTGGTAGGAAGCAGTCCAGGAAACAGGGCAGGGAGGTGACTCGTGGCTGAAGGACACACTTTTCTCCTCTCACTGCCACTTATTTGCTTGCATGTGATTTTTCTAATTACACTTTTCCTTAGAAGAGATCTAGTTTGCCTGGTTTGACTCATGAAGAAATACCTGCTTCTTCTTTTTTTTTTTTTTTTTTCTTTTTTTTTTTTTTTTTTTGTCTCCTAATGGCTCCTATTGAGTTATATAAAGATGTATTGTCTCTGTTGATAGGGGATTCTGCAGTGTTCATTCACAGGTATTGACTAAGCAGCTTTTCTCAGCATTAAGCCCATTAAATTAGTCCAGTGCAACAAAAACCTTGTATTTCTTCCCCCAGAGGGTGGTGAGGCACTGGCACAGGTTGCCCAAGGAGGCTGTGGATGCCCCATCCCTGCAGGCATTCAAGGCCAGGCTGGATGTGGCTCTGGGCAGCCTGGGCTGCTGGTTGGCAACCTGCACACAGCAGGGGTTGGGACTGGAGGAGCGCTGTGGGCCTTTGCAACCCAGGCGGGTCTGTTATTCTATGATTCCATGATCCCAGAAGAAAGTTGTCTTTACTGGTGCATATAGTGCATATACTGTGGCAGAAGCTATGAGAACTCAGTTTCCATTAAGGTCAAAATGAACCCCAAATCAAATTCTTGCTTTGCTAGAAATTTGGGCCATTAAAACTGAATTTCCAACTTATGTAAAAGTAGACAAGATCACCGACTTACTGGTTTTATGGAGAAGCAATGATCTGTCCTTTTCTTAACCATGTGCTTTTCTTTCCTCTTTGTCTATCTCAGTTCCAGTAATTCATAATCCACTCTTCTATTTTTCTATTTTATAGCTATCCTGCAGGAGTAATGTGAAACACAATCAATCAGTATTTGTAAAGCACTCAGAGGCTATCAGCTGGAAGGAAGTGTATAAATGCAAATGGTTACGATGGCTGTTACACTGCTGCCAAGGGACACAAGACAGAATCAGGCCCAGCTGCATTCAGGGATGCACAGACTCAGCCACACCGTGAGAAAGCAGCCAGAAGATAAATGCTGAGGAAGGGCAGGAAGACAGAAATTTAATGAAGTGTAAGAAAGGATGATCCTGGGGTTGTTTATTAGTTTAAGACCAAATATTTTGTTCTGCCACAGACTTTTGCCCAGTTTTGTTTATACTGATGATTGCAAGACCTGGATTTGGAATATATTTACCCTGGGTGATCTACATAGCTCTAAAGGTAGTGACCCAGCATTTCTGGACTCCTCTTGCAGTCACTGTTACCTAATGCAGTGTCTGTAGTGCAGTGCATGGCCATTATTGGACACTTACAATGATGAGTAGATTCCACATAGTGAGAGAAATTACTCTCAAGTGTTTCTTCTGGTGACAAGGTAGGTCCAGAAAACTGTCTCATGTGTGGATATTCATATTTGATTAAGCAAATCATGTAGTAAGGCAATGCAACAAAATCCCATCCTACAGTTGCCTCTGTTACTAAGTCAGACAGAGCCAGAGAACATTCTCAATCACTGGAATGCAGTCATCTAAATTCTTCAGTTTGCAGAATGGTCCCAGGAATGATTTTGGCCCAGGACAACCACCACTTCCCCATGGTTCGAGGTTCAGCACCATTCTGAGCCGTCGGTTTGGACACAGCTCAGCCTGTTCCAGATGCTGAGATAATCAAGTGTTACAGACATGGCATTGCTGTGCCAAGTGGCCCAGAGCTGGAAAATGAGCCCTGGCACTGCTCTGGTGACTAGGACAGTTGTATTTTCCACTCAACACCCATCATAGCTGCAACTGGGAGCGTTCAGCCCAAATAGACCCAGTGATCCCAAGCTGGTACTTAAAGCCTCGCTGGAACTAGGCCACTTGGGTAGCATTCCATTGGAAGTGTGCAGCAGGAACAGGACCAGATCTCCTCCAAGCACTATTCAATTGCTGCACATTTCCCCAGCCACCTTCAGTACCTTTTTGTTTGGTTTTGCATTCTACATTACTCTTTTAAAAAATTAAACAGAAATAGAAAGGCTAGACTTGGACTTTTTGCCTGGACTCGTGACCATGTAGGCTCACTCTTTATGGACCATGATTATAAATAACTTAAGGCAGTATAGCTTTTGGTAACAGTAAAGTGCTTCATCTTGAAAATCTTCTTCTAGGTAATACATTCTTTAGTCTTCATGCTCCTTTTCAGCCTTTGTTGAAGGTGCCCTTTATACCACTAAACAGCAAACAACAGCACTAGATCAGACTTAATGCACATATGCTGATTTCATGTCAGACTAAATAAATAGATTCCTGAAGCTAGCTGCCCTCAATTAGTACCTTTGCTCCTTCCCACTGTTTTCTGCATCAGTTTCTCTACCTGCATTTCAGTCCTGTCTTCACAGCACTCACAACAAAGGCCACTGCAGGCAAGAGAGATTTGTGCTGGCAAAATTAGCAGAGGTACCCTGTAATAAAGCAGAGACCACTGAAGTCTCATAGGAGATTTTATGAAGATGATCTCTTCTACAGTACCAGTAGTATTTACAGTACTGCCTTTCCTTTTAAATGCACCTTTGTAAACAGAAAACAACACTGGCATCTGGCACCACCCTCTGATCTGGGGCTAAACGACAAGGAGAAAGTGAAATAATGCAAGGTAAGTAACCAAAACATTGTTAAAACAAGGATTAATGCCATCTTTTTTCTTACTGTACTTAGAAGTGTATTTTCGTGCTTCCTTCAGATCCTGCATTAAAAAAAGATTGCAGGAGCCTCAGTGGGTCAGTTTGAAAACCCACAGGATAGATATCATCTCTTTATAAAGCCCTCAAGGAGGACACTGATAGCAGGTTTAATTTAGCCTTCCACAGATCTCCTTCTAGAGATGGATTGTGAGAGACACTTTTGTTTTCAAAGTACTTTTCCAAATAGGCAGGAGCATGAAAATAAAGACATATGGTGCCTGAAGAAATGAATATTCATTGTTAGCTTTTATGGCTGTAGGAAGCACAGTAACAAGAGCTGAAAATACGAGTTTTAATTTTGCAGTAGTGATAAGAAGAAGCGTGTGTGGGAATGTCGTTTGATTTTTCACTCATCCGAGGTTGCTTCCTCACTCATTTCCATTTTCTCCAGCTGAATCAATGTTTTCTCTCTCACGAAAGAAAACAAAACCACAGCAAATCACAGCTGAATATCCCCACCCACATCAAGATATTACTTAACTGTGCTGCCCACCAAAAAAAAAAACAAACCAACACTAAACATCATCAAAATTCATCAGAAAAAAAAAGTATTTAAACTCGGTTCTCAATAGCTTGATTTTTGAATTGACTGTTTTCGTAGAATCACAGAATCATAGCATGGCCTGGGTTGCAAAGGCCCACAGCGCTCCTCCAGTCCCACCCCCCTGCTGTGTGCAGGTCACCAACCAGCAGCCCAGGCTGCCCAGAGCCACATCCAGCCTGGCCTTGAATGCCTGCAGGGATGGGGCATCCACAGCCTCCTTGGGCAACCTGTGCCAGTGCCTCACCACCCTCTGGGGGAAAAACTTCCTCCTCATATCCAACCCAAACCTCCACTGTCACAGCTTTTGCTTTTCAAAACTACAGCTATATTCTAGGAGAGACAAAACAATCCAGTCTATACATAGAATGAAGCAGTTTTAAGCACAGTATTTTTCAAAATAATTTTCATATGTGAAAGTGCTGTCTAACTTTATTCAACCAATATTAACACTTGAAATCCCCTGGGCTGGCATCATTCCTTATATGAGGATGCTGTCGTTATTTCAGCAGTTTCACCAGCTGCCTTGTAGCCACCCACCTAAGGAAATTATACTTGACTGGAGGAATGAAACTTTTGTAATGAAGTTGAAAAAGAAAATGATGTAAGTGTATGAACACAAAACTAGTAGTCTGTCTCAAGCTTCTTTTACTTTCGCATATATAGACAGCCTTTGTGGTTATTGTAATTAACGACATTATTTAATGTCTTATAGTACCTTTAACTGTTCCTGTATTCACCCTGCTATTAAACCACAACTTAAAATCACTGTCAATAGGGCTGTTTGTGTATTTCCTTCCTTGTGAATCCACATGCATACTGCCATCTGGCTCTTGGGTTTCTGACCCTTCTTCTGTATCCATCAGCACAGCTATGCTATAGAGTACATTTGCAAGTAAATTTGTATTGTGTTGCCTTTCTGCTACATAATGTTTTTTCCAACTCATGTCTCTCTGTCCCTGTACTGCAACATCTTTTTATTATTACTGTTATTATATGTACAGAATGATCTGTTCCTACAGTTGCATCCATTCTATGAGTAGGCATCTCCAATTATTTTCCCTAGCAAGAACTACAGTTTTCCGAGCTAGCCTTGTTTCAAATATTTCTGAGAGTATTCAGGTGGGACGTTAGGAAAAATTTCTTCTCCCAGAGAGCGGTCAGGTGCTGGAATGTGCTGCCCCGGGAGGTGGTGGAGTCATCATCATCCCTGGAGGTGTTCCAGAAGCGTGTAGATGTGGTACTATGGGACACAGTTTGGTTAGGAAATATTGGTGGTAGGCGGACGGCTGGACTGGATGACCTTGGAGGTCTTTTCCAATCTTGGGTATGATTCTGTGATTCTCTGGGCTCCTGACTCTGTCCAGCACTCAGCTCCCCACCTGGCATCCTGACGTGTCAGGTATTCCTCATTCACAGAGGATTCATAGGATGACACTCGGGTAGGTATAAATATCAGCATGTCCCAATGCTGCTCTCAGAATAGGCGTTGATGCCCTACTTCTTTCTGAGACATACTTCAAACTGACTTTTTAGATCCTCTATGGATTTTGCCATTTAAGATGGCCAGCACAATGCAATGGCCACTTCATCATCCGTATTACCTGTGGGGTACAGATGCCAGATCACACTTTGTTGCTGTCCACAGGACAGGCAAGACCAATAGTCAGTGTTTGTCAATAGCACTGTGTTTTCCTGCTCAGGAAGGAACCAGCATGCGCTCAGTCACACCTCTCACCACACATCTTCCTCTGCCCTCCCTTTGTGTGATCAGCGATTCAGTGCTGCCCCATCAGGGTGCTCCTGCAGGGCAGTGTCCTGACAAGCACCCTGAGAGAAACCATCACTTTGTGATGTCTGATTTAGACACCAGGAGGCCCTTCTCCTCCCAGGGTGATCCAGATTGCTTGTGTTGGGCTCCTGGGATTGTGTTGGGCTCCCCCTGTGATTAACAGGAAGATCTGGCCCACATCCCGAGAAATAATGAGTCCTGGGGAGAGCTTACCAGGCAAGGCCACTTGCCAACACCACGTAGGCCACAGGCAGAGCTCTGAGCACACTGCGCAGCCTCTGCCGAAGCCCCCATCAGGAGCACCTCCCTGCCAGCGGCACCCACACAAAGATATCTGCAGATACATTTTTTAGAAACATTTTAGTGCTTCAAGCTGGTTAAAGAGAGGCGTTATCCCATTCTGCTCCGGGCTGCACTGCACGCAGATTTGGGCACCACAGTTTTACCAGGGCAGAAACTATCAGAGAGCATCCAAAGGAGGGCTGCACAGATGGGGAAGGGCCTGGAGGACAAGGGGTGTGAGGGGCACAGCTGAGCACCGCTCTACGACAGCGAGGGGCTGAGGGACGGCGCCGAGCTGCGGCAGGGGAGGGCCGGGGCTGAGGGCGAGGCTGCGCCCAGAGGGCGGAGGGCGGCACAGCAACCCTGGGCGGCGGGCACGGCCCCGAGCGGGCGGAGGAGCGCTGGGACGCCGCTGGGAGCCGGGCTGGAGGTGCCGTGTGGGGCCGGGGCTGGATTCCGTGATCTTTGGGGGTCCCTTCCAGCCCGGGATATGCTGCGACACGATGCCATACTCTGTCCAAGGCTCTCATAATCAGGTTCCAAGTTCCCACTCAAGGTCTCGCTCATGTGTGTAAGTACAAAGGCTCAATAAAGCCTTTACATTCAGACTTTATTCACTGGGAGCACTCAACCATTGGCATAAGTGCATCATAAAATAGACGGAGAGCTGTAATTTGTACCAATGGAGCTTAGCATTTCCTGGGGCAGATTTCCATCACGGGCAGTGCCTCAAGCTGAGGAAGCAGGAGGCTGAGAGGAACTTTTGTACGGATTTTCCCTCCTTCGGCTTCTCCTTCCTGCTCTCTGTAAGAACGCCAGCAAGAGCCTCCAGATCAGCAGTATCTAGGCCACTAAATAAAAGCAGCATGAATTGGAAAGGCACGATGTGCTAGCAGAAACCATTCAAATCTTTAAAAAATTAAACCAGTTTTACCAAGGCAGTTGTGAATCACCAACTTGAGTAAGGAGAGTTTCCAAGCCATTGCTCCCAACTTCACAATTGCATCCACGTGGAAGAATGTCATCACTCCAGCCTTCTGCAGGACCTCAGGTTCCCAGTGTTACTGGATTGTCGGCTCTGACTGAATGCAAGCCCTGCAGCCCTCAAAGATGGGCTGTTCTATGTATGTCCTGTCCATTTGCACAGAAGTGTGGGAGGTGTCAGGATGAAAGGGTTTGCTAAATAAGCTGTTTTTTTCTCCAAAACACTGATAATTACTTGAAAGCTGAGCTCAGCCTGCTGCTTTTCTTGGGCAGAGTGTGCTGTGACAAGCTCTAGTTCTCTAGTTCCCGTTTTCACTGTCCTTGTTTCAATTGGGGTTTATTATGGCAAAACCTTGTTCTCTGAGGCTTTGCACATCTTTGGTTCAATCCCCTAAAGAAATCAATTCCTGCTTGACAATACTACCTAAAATACAGCAGGAATTGGATGGGAGGGATGCACCAAGCAGAGATTCCATACTGAAGAGCGTTGTTTTGGATTATATTCCTACAATTTAGTATTATGATTTAAATACTAAAAATAAATCTGCGTTTTCTCCTGCCTTTCCTGCTGGGCTGTCAGGATTGCCAGGGCTGGATCTGCTGTCCCAGGCAGCTTTGGCCGTAGCTCCTGGAGAAGCAGAGCTTCCTGCCTGGAGAGTTGGTGGGCAGCCCTCCTACTGCAAACACATACATTTCTCTGCTGCTCTCCCTCAGTCCTGGGAGCTGCAGAATTTCTCTGCTCTTATGTAATGGGCTGCTGGTGGCTTTGCTTGAAAAACGTCTTTTCCAGCTGGAGGGGGATCAGGAACCCTGTCCTGGAGCTGCTAGGTCACTGCTCGCAGGGCTGCTGGCCAGGGCAGAGGTGCCAGGCGGTCGGGCTGCAGAAGGGAGCAGCTGAGCACCTCGTGCCCTTTACCCCACACCTCTCCCGGAGTCCTCGTCCCCCTCACAGCACCATGGGGCGGCTCCACGCGGGCGACTTCGGGCTGCAAACGAGGGATGAAACGGGAGAGGTGGCGATGCGGGGCTGTGCATCTCGGGGCAATGCCGCGGGGGAATGCAGCAGCCGTGGGACCGGGGCTGGGGTTGGCTGCTGCTCCGCAAAATCCCCGCTCAAAGCCCTCCCCAGGGGAAGGGGAGCGGGGGGTGCCCGGGGCAGCCGGTAGGGATGGACCGGAGGGGGGGACGAGGGAGGGATCGGGGGATGTTAAAATGCAGCATCATCCTCCCGCCCCAGCCAATTCCCCACGCGTGTGTGTGCGGAGGGAGGGAAGGAGGGAAGGGAAGGAGGGAGGAGGGCAGCGGCGCTTTCCAGCGGGGGGGGGGGGGACGACCGCTCGCCTCCAGCCCGCCCGGGGAAGCGGGGCTCGGCTCGGAGCGGGCACTGCGGAGCCGGCAGCGCTCCCTTTGCAATGCCCGAGCAACGGCGGCGAGAGGGGGGCCCCCGGCGGGAGGGGGGAGCTGCTCGTTGGCTACGGGGAGGGAGGAGGGGAAAAAGAGCGAGGGAAAAAAAAGGAGAAAAGCAAGGACCCCCCTCCTCCCTGCTCTGCCCGGTCCCTTCCACACACACACCGCACGCTCGCACACACACACCCCATTGATCAATATTTGGCTGTCTTGCTGCAACTTGCTGCAGTCTTTTAAAGGAGTAGTAGAGAGAGAGAGGGAGAGAGAAAAGGAAACTGACAGGAAGGGGTAAGGAGCTACACATGTCACATGTGCTTTCTAAGACGGCCAGGAGCATCTGCAGGCTGGATCTGGTGGAGGATGCTGCGGCAGGTGATACACAGAGGGCTCCAGTCGTTTTTCTACAAGCTGGGCTTATTCGTGAGCAGGCATCCGGTGTTTTTCCTCACTGTGCCCGCAGTCCTGACCATCATCTTCGGCTTCAGCCTGCTCAACCGCTTCCAGCCTGACACTGACCTGGAGAGCCTGGTAGCCCCCAGCCACAGCCTGGCCAAGATCGAGAGGAGCTTAGCCAGCAGCCTGTTCTCCCTCGATCAATCCAAAAGCCAGCTGTATTCGGACTTGCACACCCCGGGGAGGTATGGCAGGGTGATTCTCCTCTCCAAACCCGGAGGCAATATTTTGCATCAGGCTGATGTGATCCTGCAGATCCACCGAGCCGTGCTGGAAATGAAGGTGAACTACAAAGGCTATAATTATACTTTTTCCCATCTGTGTGTGTTGAGAAATCAGGATAAGAAATGCGTGCTGGATGATATTATTTCAGTACTAGAGGATCTGAGGCAGGCTGCCCTCTCCAATAAGACAACAGCCAGGGTGCAAGTGAGCTATCCCAACACTAAATTAAAGGTATGCTCTTACTGCATGCTTTTGCCAATTAAAGAGGCAGCACTTCATTTCTTGTCCTAAACAGCAAGAGGAATATAATCATATCTCTCTCTTTCTGTCTAAATGCGTTTGATCTGGGCTTTCCTCGGGAAGCAGCCGAAGCTGATGCCTTGCTATTGTTCTGTGCGAGGAGGGAGGGGGGGAAGCACGGTACTGAGCCAGGAGGAGCAGGGAGTGGAGAGCAGCCTGGAGACCGGGAGACCTTGCTGTGCCTCGAGGGGTTAATGCATCGGGAGAGGGGACAGGAGGTCGGAACCGGGTGTGGGGAGGAGAGCTGGGGTCTCGCTGGGGTCTCACTGGGGTTTTGCTGTCACCTATTCCAGCCCCAGTGACGTGGTAGGGTAACTGATCTTTGGTATGGCCAGAAAAAGGCTTTCCTCTAAGGCACGATGAGCTGCTGTATCTCCCTGACCCTGCGAGTGCCATAGGAGAAGCAGGAGGTTTGGGTGAGGAGTGATTTCAGGTGTTCTGCCTGCTCTTTCTTCACCTGCATGCATAGAAGGGGACGGGGGGTGGATTATTTTTTTTTCCTCTCAGTATGAAAATAATTAGTTCTGGTGCTGATGGATGGGCTGGAGTTTTGGGACAGATCCCATCAGCTAGAGGCTTCCAGTGAAGGCGAAACAAGGTAAAAGGGGACAGAAGCTTCAGCCCTTCTGATTAAAAAAAATAAACATTTTGGCACAAGTGTCTCAGGAATATTCCCCTGGCACACACGCACCCTTTTCCCTCTCGTAAGGAGCAGTCTGCCTCACTAACCTGCTGTGAGCAAATAAGGCAGAAAGTTTAAAGGTGGATGGTAGAAGTTTCTGCAAATTGTGACATATCTGCATGCTCCCCAGGCATTGCACCAGAGGCAGGGATTACTTAACAGAGTTGAACAGAATCCCTAGGTTGCTGGTCCCTCAGAACTCAGGTCACAGGGAAAGATGTATTTCTTGCTGCCCCTCAGAGATGAGTGCTGTTGCAATTACCGGCCAGGTCCTGAAGTTATCTTTTGTTACTCTTGATTTACCAGGGAAAAAAAGAAAAGCCAGTCGCTGCCCAAAAAACTAGAACAGAAATACTGATTGATTTTACTGGTCTTTTTCCTTCAGCAAAAGGGCCAAGTGGGATGCGTGGGATTTGGTCCCATTGCTGTAGATGTGACAGCATTTGTCTTGTGCAGAGTTGTGGCTCTTTGAGCTGGTGGAGATGGAAAGGTGTCCTTCATGCTGTTGGAAAGTCCTGAGTGCAAGCAGTGCTTGGGAACACTACGAGTGACTCTGGATTAAATACCCCTGAATAATTGTTGCTGTTTAATTCATTATGGAGACAATCCTGCTATAACACAAAATAAAAGCCTTTTCTTTCTATTTTGCTTATTTTTAAAATTGAAATTAAATTAATTCAGTGGAGACACCAATAATCTAGATTAACATCGCTATCACCCATTCTCATACAGAGATGGTGATTCTACTCCCTCGGTCCAGATTAATTTCCACATGTCTAACTACCTCTGCTGAGCCTGTCGCAGTCAGGATGGGGTCATTTGCAATGTGGTTTTTGACCATTTCTACTTTTCTTTTTTTTTTTTTAAATAAAGTGAGAAAAAGTTGACTGGGATTGGAGTCTAACAGTGGCTGGGAGAAAAATCATACACACAAAGTTTTTCTCAAAATGTGATTCCAAGTGCTGCCAAATATTAGCCCAGCACCTCCAATCCCCCATTAGTTGATGTGTATCATCATCCAGGTGCCCTTACGTGTCTGGTTTTAACACGGGACAAAGCTGGGTGCCTTCCAGCCACTTCTCAGCAGGGGGGTACATTTGGGGGCCACCAAAAGCTGTGGCTGTTCTTCAGAGAAAGGCTAAAAATGGCAGCCTGCACCTGTGGTAAGGAAAAGAGTCTCTGTTACTGCTAGGAAAGAGGGGTTTTCTTTCTCTGGTAGCACAAGGAATGGACAAAAGCACAGTTTAGTAAGGGCTCCTGGGTTTATTTATTGGCTTCCCTGTCCAACCTCTGAACAAAAGCTGAGGAAGCTCAGGTTTGTGCCACGTGCTCCTGGGTTGTCCAGATGTATTTAACTGTGAATGTCTTGGATGGGACACCACAAGAGCAAATCAGTGTCTGGATGTTCACCAAAGGGAACCACTCCTGTGATCATAGCTATGAGGTTTCTATTTCTTTTCGCTTGAGTCGTGACATGAGAGAGCAGTTGTGGCAGGACCTAATAGGGGGGCAAACCAGTCAGCCAAGGCTGCCAGCCATACGTGGTGTGGACCGGTGCTCACCACATGGCTGGTCCATGTCCTTGGGAGCTTTCTCAGCTAAAGTTCGCTGTAGCCAAGAGGGACCCATCAGGGTCTTCTAAGGTTGCCTCACTTTCTCCAATGACTTGGTGCTTGGTTAATACCAGTACAGTTTCTCATCTTTAAGAATGACCGTAGCTTGAAGAAAATTCTTCTGAGAACAACACTTTGGGTTTACAAGCCGTGAAGGTGCCCCAGCTGTGTTAGTCTGCAGCTGACAAAGGGCAACACCTGTACTTTTTTGGGAACCACAGTGACAGTCTTGAGCAGCTCCAATCCGCTCTCCTGCTCAACCTGGGACCTGTAAAGACCTCTTGTAGTTTTCCCTCCCCTCAGATCTCACGAGCAGCTCTCACTTTGTCTCTCTTCTTGTCTCCCAGTTGGGTAAGATGGGCTGGAGGTTGGCTGTGGATGAGGTCTTGCCATGTCTTTCACAGGAGCATTCTGTGCACCAAATTTCAGCAAACCGCTCTGATTTCAAATGGGCTGGATGGGGCCATAGAGTCTAGCAAAACTGCCTGTCCTTTTCTAAGAAAATCTGTCTGTGTAAGGTAACAATTACTCATTATTCAGAGCTGGAAGAGATTAAAGCCTTGAGTACATCTATTTTCACTGCCCTTCCCTAAGGAGGGAAGTCTTGGTCTCCCCATTTGACAGAGGAGGAGCAGAGAGATGGCGCTTACTTGCACTGTGCAGATTGCAGCACTGTTCTAAATGCTTAAAATGCATTCAAAATCCACTCTGGCAATGTAGGGATCACTGTAGTTTGTTTTTCTGAGTTGCTAGGTGAAAGCAGCTTTATTCCTACTGCCATCGCTGTCGGGACCGTGGTCAGTGCAGTTACAGCGACTGCTCCACCACGCTGCAGTCTGCAGCCCAGCCAGAAAATGACTTGCCCAAGGTCATGCAGACAGAGCATGGCAGAGCAGGAAATCAGAGCTGGATGAATGGAGTCCGGATGGAGACTTTTGGGATAAGTCATGGAGCAAGACTGCTCGCACTCACCCTACCACAGGCACAGAGCGATGTTCCTGAGCGGGGGTCTGGATTGAGCTCCTGCTATGTAGAGCAGGCAAGGTTACAAGGAGCACAGACTTGCACAAAGCTGTTAACTCACAGGTGTGTTCTCAGGGGTGATTTTTATCTGTTCATCTTCCCAAACAGTGCCGGAGCATGGCTTCAGGGATAGCACGAGTCAGAGTCCATTCTCAGTACATGTACTGCCTCCCTTCTGGGGACAGCAGTGTGTATCTGCTTGGATACGTTTTGCCTCTGCCCTGTGGCTACAGCACAGGCTGAGGTTCATATTATTTATTAATCTGGACAGACCTATTGATTACTTGGGGATATTTCTTGTGCAGTATCAGATATTGGAAAGATTATGGTCTTCTGACCCCTCACTGTCCGTAAGCCCCTCAAAAGTCCTGTCTTTACCGGGTTAAAAAGAAGAGAACGCTGCTAAGAATTATTTCTAAATACGGTTCTAACCTGGAAAACAGTACATGCACAAAAGCACTTTGTTCCAAGTATTTCATTTTTACTGTTTGTTTTCATGTTTATTTGCTAGTTTGTCTGAGAAAAGTCAATAACTTAAAACTTATTTCTTTGAGATCACAACAAACATGACAAGTGCTGGTTAAAAGGAGTCTTTGTGGGCAGATTGTTTTCCGTAACACTGCCTTCAATTAATTATCAGTTGTTTATGAGCGCTGCACTAAACAGCAGCCAATAAAAGAGACGTCTCTATTTCCACAACTACGATAAGCATATCTGTTGGATATGGGACCTTCTATTGCTTAAGCAGAAAAGTTGCGTGCATTCACTTTGCATCTTAAAACCTGTAATTGCAGATTTGTTACCAGCCAAGTGTTCTCCAGGGGCTTCCTTGGAGGCAGTGCAGCTCTGCACCATCCTGATCCTGCCTGCCCCAAGCCAAGCCTGTGGCTCAGCATCCTGCTGAGTGCTCTGTGGTTGGCAACGGCAGCGAAGTCAAATCAAACTAATAAAATATGAGCAGGGAGAGGATCAGAAGGGAAAGGCTAGAGGCAGCGGATAGTTCTCATTTGAGCCTCTCGGATCAAGGCAGGATTGGGAGCTGAGCTCGGAGCAGCTGCTCAGTAGCATGAAAGCAAGGCAGAAAAATGTGTGAAGGCAGGTAGCTTCTCCTGGCTCAGAGGCTGGGAGAACTTCCTTGAAAATGAATCAAAACAGAACAAGGACCCTCTTGTGCTCACACCTGTGCTTGCACACTCTCAGGCAGGATGAGGCAGAGCTCCTCACCTGGTGCCTGATCCTGGAGCTATGTCTGTGTCCTTGCTGCAAGATGTCCCTGCAGCTTTCAACTTCAAAGGACATGGTCAGACTGCTTGCTTACCCACTGTGGACAAGAAACGAAGCATTTCTTGCATATTTAGGAACATTCTCGACTACTTTCTGCACTTAATACATTCAGAAAGGTCTCTTCCCTAGTTCTGCAAGACTGGCTTTGAAGTTGATTTACCAAAAAGGGAGAGCAGACCATCCTGGCAGGGCCAGGGACATGAAACTGAATTAATTTGTACCAGGACAAGCTGTCCCATGGTAAACAAGCAGCAAAAACAGAGAAGAAATGTATAAATCAGTGATGGGGCTTAGTGTGCTTTTTTGCTCTGCTGTTCTCCAGGGCAACAACTCACAAACTGAACTTTCCTCATCAGCCTCTGGTCTCGATGATCTCTAGAAGTCCCTTCTAACCCCTACAATTCTGTGATTCTGTGATCCCATCAGGGCTGTGGACAATCTGCATGCCATGCAGGTCTGCAGAGAGGCAAAGACACAACATCAGGCGCTGTGAGACACACTGTGGCACAGGCAGGGTAGCAGGCAGAGGACATGGTTCCCTCTATCGTGGCAGATGCTGATTTTAATTTGGGCTTTGCCCTTCATCTCAAGATGACCCTGGTCAGCCTCTTCACGCCTTTCATCCCAAGCTATTACACTTCTTAATATTGTCAGCACTTGAGGAGAGGGATCGCCTATTATGCAATGCCAGGCTCTCTGGAGGTCTTGCCATGATAGGATCAATTACAAAGAAGCATTTGGAAGTTTGGGTGGAGAGAAAAAGGAGACATACATCGAAGTTCTTTTGGTTGTATCAACTGCTCACCTCTGGGACTGTGGAGGGTGACAACCAATTGCCACAGGCAGAAAGCTCAGCAGCTATGTTTGCTTATCTCTCTACAAAAGCTGTTCCTCTGCGGACAGAAAACTATTTTATATTACATTTATATATATATAATAAAAATATTATATATTATATGTACTATATGTTTATTTTAATATTTACTAAACATTCTGAGTTAAACTTATCGCTTGGTTTTATCATGTGCAGGACACTTTAAATCCCTCATTTGCTCAAGGAATCCTCCACCACTGCTTCGACACTGACAGAAAAGCTTCTAATCTCCACCATCCCTGTGCCCTTTTTTTCAAAATGCCTTGGTGAGGAAAGGAAATCTTAAAAATTAACTAATAAATAGATAGATAAATCTATGTTCTGCTGTAAATTGGGAGGCACACTGTAAGGAGAGTATGTCCAGAAAGTTACTGTATTATTTACACTCTTTATGTATATGGGCCCATGCATGTTGCATATGTATCTTTCTTAGTAAGCAAAAAAAAAAGATGCAGGTGAGCTGTGCTGTATATTTTGAAAGTACTCATCTAGCAGTAAAAACGGTGTTAAACTCTATCAGATATTGAGAGAAGGAAAAAAACAGCTCTTTACAGTTATCACAAGGGTGTAATGGTGCTCAGAGCCACGATTTAGCAGAGGGCTATTAGTTAGGGTAGGATGGTCGGGTTGTGGTTCAACTTGATGATCTTTAAGGTCTTTTCCGACCTGGGTTATTCTGTGATTCCATGACTCTATGAAAAGCAGTGGTGAAGAAAGCATGCTGACTGATTTTCTGAGGTGGGCAATATGAGCTTTTAAAACCACGATCATGCATATGTACAGATTGATGCAGACCCCACATCCATTGCACACTGGTGGTGCAAACAGCCACGCATGCTGTGGGTGTTGGGGCTGCAGCTGGAAAGCTCTAGATACAAATGAAACAAAGCTTTCGACTGCTTCACAAAGAAGGTGTTGTGTGAGAAGGGAAGGAAAGGAGAAGGTAAGAGGCAAAAAGGGCAAGCTATAAAGTCTTTACAACTCAGTTGCTCACCGCTTTAGTCGTGCTCTGTATTTTCATACCTACCAAGGAAGAAGAGTTTCATGTAGAGAACAGATAGCAAAGGAATTGCTTGGTAGAGCAAAGGGAGAGAGAAGTGAAAGCACTCCTGGGCACTGCAGAGATCATCACGTGCTGTGGTGCACATCAGTGCCCTGACCCCAGCTCGGGTGTGCATCAGTCCCACTTCTACAGTGGTTGGGCCACTAAGGAGTGGGGGCTTTAGGTGGTGTGCTTTGAGGCCTTCACGTGCACTAGCAAGTGTGATCTGGTGGCAGCAGGAAGATTTCCAGCTGTAAGGAACTTCTGTGTAAGAAATTCAAGGACGAAGGAAGTAGTTTGTCAGTGGGCAACTCCAGTATGGCACGGAGATCTCACTGCAGATTTTGTTCTCTTTGTAAGCCACTCACTCACTGATGGGTCATTCCTGCATGAAGCTCCTGGAGCAGCTCTAGGAGATCTTAGACTTTTCACGGCTCTAAGATGGCCAGATCATTTTTTCTGTCCCCAGAAGAAGCCTCCTCCACTGCACTCTGCTGGCAAACTGGTTCCACAGCAGAGCAGACAGCAGAAAATCCTCCGGCTTTCGGTGCAAAATGGTTTTGCTGTGGTAATAGCCTACAACTAAGATGTAAAAAGTCATTCAGTGCCATTGGTGTATACTTTCCTAAATTCATATGATGGCAGATGTTAGGGCATCTGTCCAAATATATCTTCTTTACAGATTCCTGTTGCACCAGCCCTAAAGCCAGAAAGCTTTTCTGCTCTTGGAGTATCCTGCACGTCTGTCCTTCAGAAAGCAACGTAGCACCCCAGAGGCTTATCACAGAATCATAGAACCACAGGATCATTAATGTTGAAAACGACCTCCAAGGTCATCTTATCCAACTGTTGATCCATTCCATACAGAGCACCTAACCCTTATCCTCTCACAACATACAGGCAACATAAAGGTCATCTTTAGACCAGTTCAGACTAAAACTTGCACCCAAGTCAGCAGTCTAAGCAAGACAGAAAAGCTGCATGTGTAAGACAGGATCCCACTTCTCTTGCACCTTGAGTAGCTGCTCCCAGCAGTGTTACACAAGTGTTATCATTCTGACTGGGAAGTGTCATTCTTTCCTTATACGTGGTGTGAATGTGCACATGTGTAAACAGCTACATAAATGCACCCTGAATCAGAAATTGACACAGATTGTGTTGCTAATTGTGTGCTAAATCATTTGTTATCTGTGCTGCTTGTAGGACAAGCCCCTAACATTTCAACTGAATCTTTTTCTATGAGAGTTACAGCACTTATGAAAATAGCAGCTTTTGTGAAGCAATGCCTACCTAGTCCTTAGCTTCTGTATTGGAGGAAGGAAAGAGAAGACCCCAGTAGATTTGCTGCACAGCCAAGGACACAAATAACTCTCTGTGGACAAAGATGTGTCCCCAGCAGGACACTGTGGATTTCATTGGAGACCAGGGCAGTACACTGGATGGACCAAGTGATCTTCACTCCCAGCTTTCCAAGTGGGTTTAGTTTGTGAAGTAATTTGCAGTTTGTTAAGAAAAAAGATGCTGTCAGCAGTACTTCATCACGCAATGACAGGGCCTGAGACTTAGCTACAAATCCCCCATTTCTAGCCATTTTCTTATATGGTTTCTTAGAGCAGATCTTGATTCATTAACTTAGTACGTGAACAACTTCAATGATGAGCAGATGCAACAGGATTTTCATTTTTTCTGCCTAAAATGTACACTTTTTCTCCTTAAAATCCACCTTTGCTTTTCTTGATGCTGACTCTTGTTCTACCAAGTGAGGCTTTATTCATAGATCAGTGCAAAGCTTCCCCTAAGAGACGGTACCACACACCCTTTGGATCCAACTGACAAATTCACTTCTCCTCAGAAGCAGTTGGAAAGTGTGACATTTGATCATAGAATCATAGAGTCACAGCATGGCCTGAGTTCAAAGGCCCACAGCGCTCCTCCAGTCCCAACCCCTGCTGTGTGCAGGTCGCCAACCAGCAGCCCAGGCTGCCCAGAGCCACATCCAGCCTGGCCTTGAATGCCTGCAGGGATGGGGCATCCACAGCCTCCTTGGGCAACCTGTGCCAGTGCCTCACCACCCTCGGGGGGAAAAACTTCCTCCTCATATCCAACCCAAACCTCCCCTGTCTCACTTTAAAACCATTCCCCTTGTCCCATCACCACCCACCCTCACAAACAGCCGTTCCCCTCCTGTTTATCCGCTCCCTTCAAGTACTGGAAGGCCACAATGAGGTCTCCTCAGAGCCTGCTCTACCGGTGGTGTTTCTTCATTAGCAAACATTAATTATCCTGTGGATGACTTATTTTCTGTCTGCACATAAAACCTGCAGATCACAGCTGATGCACACACAATTATCATTGCAAATTGCAAAGGAAGCTGAGACAGCAGTAAAGAAACACAAACATTTCTGGATATGTTTCTCCAACCCAAGATTCAAGATCAGCACAAGCATTAGGCTTTTGGTAGCTACCCCAAAATAAATTTAAAAGCTTGAAAAACTAAAGATCTTCCTGCTCTCTTGAAATTTGTTACAGTGTTTTGTTGTGGTTTTTTTTTTTTTTTAATTATTTTTTGTTGTTTTTAGATTTTTAATTTAATTTAGTTTTTGAGAAAATGTTGGGCTCTCCCTTTTTTGTTGTTGTTTTTGTTTATTTTTCCATCAAATAGAAATAAACTTTTGTCATTGCAAACTTTACCATTTCCATAACTGTAGTGTAAGAGGAATGCATTCTTGAAGGGAAAATGGGTTACATAAATGCAAATACTCCAATAGCATATGTTCAGTGATCTTTTCATCAGAATATCTCAAATGGAAAGTTAAAAATGGGGTCATTTGTCACTGCTTAGCAGATCTTAACAAAGCTCAATTAGGAATGGCTCTGATGCTTTTTTTTTCTTTTTTTCTTTTTTCTTTTTTTTTTTTCTTGTGGAAAACCCAAATAATCTCTGGAGTAGCAAAAAATGACCAGAAAAAAATAAAGACGGAGGAGCAGATGAAGGCTTTTTTTTTTTTTTTTTTTTTTTTTTTTTTTTTTTTTTTTTTTTTTTCCCACTTCCTTTAAAGCAGCAAAGTAAAAGACAGCAAGTATAAAGAATAGCACAGAATAGAACTCTATTGATCAGAGGGCTGGGGCACCTCTCCTATGAGGAAAGGTTGAAGGAACTGGGCTTGATGGAGAAGAGAAGACTGCGGGGTGACCTCATGGTGGCCTTCCAGTGCTTGAAGGGAGCAGATAAACAGGAGGGGAATGGCTGTGTGTGAGGGTGGGTGGTGATGGGACAAGGGGAATGGTTTTAAAGTGGGACAGCCACTGTTTTGTAAGGGGGCCTTTTGAAGAGTGGAATGGTGACAGTGGTGCAGGATCACATATTCAGTTTCTGTTATGCTGCAGCTCAGGTCCTCCTCACACTTGCCATGATTTCCCCATTGCACAGAGTGCAGCTGGAAAAATTTAGTCAGAGGTGTTGGAGCTCTGTGGGCAATTTCATCCTTCTATGTAACATTGGAAGGCCAAAGGCGTACAAGATTTATAAGGTCAGACAGGCCTATTTCCTGGTTAGTATGAGGAAATGCTAATAGAAAAATTACTTCAGATTGGCTTAGATGGGAAATCAGTCATGTGAGCTGGAAACTGGCTGGAAGGCTGCAAATGAAGAATCATGATAAATGAAAACAGAACAAGTTTATGGAAGGCATCTTGCATCTTGAGAATTCTTGTTAGATCTGGTCTCATCTAACATCTCTATTAATTACTGAGAAGTAGAATTGAATTGCATGGAAATGGAATTCACAGATAATATTAAACAAAGAGTTGTCTGTAGCAGCTGAATTTACACAGACAGAACTGGAGCAGTTATGGACCTGATCAGAAAATAAAACAAGATTCTGAAGAGTTTTAGTTACGTTCTGTCCCCACAGGGCAACCTGTGTCCCTTGAAACAGATTCCTATTAGCTGAGTTTCACAAACGTTGCATTGAAGATACAGTGCTCAAGTGATGTGACCAAGGTCAAGGACAGAATTGATGTTAAAGATTTTGCATTCCCTATGGAAAGGGCACATGGTTTTACTTCTGATTCTGAGACTTCTTGGCAAGTATGGAAATTTCACTGCTCAGTGTTGTCGTTCATCATTTCTCTTGGAGACCAAGTTCTGCAGGACAAATTTCACTCCATACTTTGAATTTTTTAAACGAAACCAGTTTTCTTCTGGATTTTTCTGCTGACTGTGGATTTTTGGTGGGCCAGCCTTCTAGCTGTTCTGCCGTGTTAAGCATTTTTCCCCAGCACTTAAAATCTTCATAAGCCTGATGTTACAAACTGACTCTATGTTGTTCCTGTTGAACTTTGTTATTCATTAATGAGATTCTGGTTGCGCTGAGAAAAGTTCTTGTAGCAGACAGTCTTAAAACTCATCTGAACAGGATAGTTCAAAAATATCTAGCTGGATCCCTTGCGCTGCTTTTTGACCAAATTGAGCATGACTGCAGCACCAGAAGTGCCACGAGTCACATGGTGAAATAGGTTATGGAGTCAGAGCATTCCTCCTTCACCAGTGTTCACAACTTCATGGCTACAGGGGATGGTCAAGTCTACACAGACAGTTTGGGCCACTAAGAGTGCGTGATGTGAGTGCTGGGTTGTAGCACATACGAAGACCCATGGTAGGGAAACTCATCGTAAATACCAAAGACAGGAGCTGTTTCTCCTACTTCGAGTCCTTTTCATCATCTAATTTAAACTGGCCCCAGCGTGTAGTGAGAGAAGGGAACGATGAATCTCCAGAAGCAATGCATTTCACTTTTTTTAACCGCTACAGCAGGAAGAAATGAACTTGCTCTCAGGAGACATCATAGATGAGGGAGAATGTTTCAATTATGCTTTTACCTTTCAGCTGGTGAAAATTAGATAGCTGAATTCCACTATACAATCATTTGAAATAAAAAAGTCACATCAAATTTCCGTAAGTATGTGAATTTACTAAATCTGGAGAACATTTCAGCAAAGATTCATGTCAGGTGAAGTGCTTCTGGATGGTCGAGGGAGTAATCCACATTTGCACTGACTTGAGAGAAAAGTGCCCAGCATCATTTCATGGGGAAATCCAAGGTCTCTTCTCGTTCCCACTGCAGCTTTGTCTCATGCCAAATCTCTGACAAGGCTTAGCAAGATTTCTATGGAATTTATTATCAGACGGCTGCAAAAGATCTAAAATCTGAGTAAGGAATTGTCTTCCAGCAGAAGGACTCGAATTAATTGCCAGCCTCCTGCACCATATGTTGCCAGATGATGGTGGTTTATTGCATAAGTGAGACTATGATTTTGTAGAGCACTCTGAAGATAAAAGCTGAGATTCTGTTCTCTGGAAGTACTTTTCCCTCTGATTATACTTTGGCTTACTTTATTGGATTTTCCCCTAAATATTTATTTCATTACAATCCAACGGTGTCAAGATTACCACAAAATGGTGTCGAGATTACCACATCTAAAGTCCCATCATCTACAGCATTTTTCTTTTAAATTACAAGGCCAAATCTTACTTTTCTTGCCAGAACACAAATCTTTTCAAACAGATTGTATTACTATAAATTGTAAAATCACTTTACACTCCAGGGATTTTTTTTTTAACATGTATTGTATTAACTTTAAAATGCCTTTGAGGTCTATGTGGGGAAAATGATTTGTTACCTTAGAATCGGAAAATCCTTAGAGTTGGAAGGGAGCTCTGATGGCCATCAGCCCAACTCCCTGCGCTGCACAGGGACACCACAGCTACATCAGGTTGCCCAGGGCCTGATCCAGCCTGGCTTTGACAGTCTCCAGGGATGGGGCTTCCACCACATCACTGGGCAACCTGTTCCAGTGCCTCACCACCCTCACTGAAGGCAGTTTTTCCCTTATGTCTAACCTAAATCGACCCTCTTTAATTTGAAGCCATTTCCCTTGCTCTGTCCCCACACCCTGCTGAAGGTTCTGTCCCCTCCTTTCCTCCCTTTGGATACCGAAAGGCCCATGTTTCTGCCCCAGCTCAGCAGGCAGCCCAGGGGCCCTAATGTTTCTGATTTGGCAGGTTTCTTTGGGGCTTCAACACTAAACTTTGACTTTCCATGTGTTGAGTCTTGTTCTGGTTGAAAAGGCACATCCAAATCAGTAACCTTGCTTGGAGTGAATAGCAGCTGTGAGCGCACATGGAAGGACAAACACCCTGCCGTGAAGTGCAGCCACCTTGAGAACCATTCAGGTGTTGCAGAGCTGACACTGCCACAAAACTGTGGGCTTTGAGCACAAGAATTACAGAAATCTCAAACCAGCCGGCAGCCAGGAGGGAGTTAAAGCTTTTTGAAATTATTTTCTTTGTGTTTTATTTTAGTTCGCATTTAGTTTATATAAACACAGATCAGTTTTCTAGTTCAGTTCACAAAATGCCACAGAAATCTGCTGCTCCTACACTTGGAAAGGCTCAGGAAGGAGGGGAATGGGACCCTTCCCCACCCATTCATACCACAAAATACAGCAGCTAAGGAAACTCCAGCATCAACCAAAAAGACAGGCAGCTTCTCCAGATGTGCATCGGCCTAGCGCCCTGCACAGCAGGGTCTGCAGCCATGCCAGAACCTTACGGTCACCAGAAACTGTGGTCTGCACTGAGACCTTGTGTGCATCCTCTCAGGCCTCAGCAGTGCATATGCTGCAGCAAAATGATGCAAATTGTTCAGCTTGCTAATGCTCACTTCTCAGTGCAAATATTCTCCGTGCCATCTGAGGCAGTGTGAGTGGCACCTCATCCACAGAGCATGGCTGAAAAAGATAAAGAGCTGCTGGCCCTGTAATCGTAGAATCATAGAACCACAGAGCAGCTCAGGTAGGAAAAGCCCTTAAAGATGATGGAGTCCAACCGCAGCCCAACCATCCCAGCCCAACTCTACCAGCCCTCCGCTAAATCATGGCCCTGAGCACCACATCCAAACGGTTTGAAACACAGCCAGGGATGGGGACTCCACCACCTCCCTGGGCAGCCCATGGCAGTGCTTAGCAGCCCTTTCTGTACACAAGTGTTTCCTGACATCCAACCTCAACCTCCCCTGGCACCACTTGAGGCCATTTCCCCTCGTCCTGTCACCAGTGAGCAGAGACCAACCCCGCTCTGCTGCACTCACTTTCAGGTACTGGCAGAGAGCAATCAGGTCTCCCCTCAGCCTCCTCTTCCCCAGCCCAAACAGCCCCAGTTCCTTCAGTCTCTCCTCACAGGCCACATTCTCCAAGCCCTTCCTCAGCCTTGTTGAAGCCTTGTTGTAATGTCAGCTAACATCCCATGAGGGATATCTGCAGGGATGGGAGGTGAGGAGAAACCCAAATGGCAGATCGTGCCATGAGCTTATTTTCTTTTTTGTATAGGAATAAGAATTAAGGAAAATATATTAGAGAATCATCAAACACAACTTTCATAACTAATGTTATGAACTGCTATGAACAAAAGATTTTATCAAGAAGGGCATTCTTTACCAGGCGATCTTGAGGAAGATTTTCAAATATAAGAGCTAGCAGCTGATACTCATATGTGGG
Source organism: Lagopus leucura (assembly GCF_019238085.1). Lineage (NCBI taxonomy): Eukaryota > Metazoa > Chordata > Aves > Galliformes > Phasianidae > Lagopus > Lagopus leucura. The sequence continues at coordinate 595,812 of NW_024962287.1, forward strand.
AGTGAAGAACCTTGAACTGAATTCCAAAGTACTTTAGGTGGGAGTCAGCAATCTCCTATGCAGACCCAAAATCACAGCAGAAGTTATATTTTAATGCATGAATACCTGCCTGGAACGCCTTCTGCCCACTATCCCTTTCCAGATTCTGGTGCAACCTCAGGAAAAGAAAGACCCAAAGCCATCTGAAATGAGGTATTTTTTGGGTCAGTCCAGCTTCCAAATGGCCAAACTCGTTAAAAGACTGTGCTGGAGGGAAGGAGGAGTGCTTCAAGTAGAGAAATGGTTCACAATGTCAAATTTGAGACAATATAATAAAAAAAAAAGGAAAGAGGTGAAACTGATGATATGCCACAAAAAAGGGAGGAATTTTCAGGAGAGCAAGATGTTCCCGAGCACAGCTTCTCTGTGCAGTGCTGCAAGTGTGGCAGCTGCTGGACGGGCTTTGGATGGGAGCAAACTGTGCCCTGTCTCAGAGCTGGGCTGAGCTGAGGGCACGCTACAGATGGCAGCCGACCTCGGAATCGTGCTGGCCTCCAGATCTTGCTGCACCACACTTAGCTCTGTGATTTCCAGCTCTTCTTTCTGCCTCGCCTTTGATAAAACATTATCACAGACTTTCAGTACTTTGGCTGCTGGCCCCCAGAGGAACGGGGTAGAGCAGAGACCAGAGAAAATTAAAGAGATGTTTGCCAACATAAAACATAATTTAAAAAGAAAAAAAGAACTCTTTCCTGAGTCATTATTGAATCTTCAGATTGTAAGAGCTTAAGAGAATCCTGAAGATCTACTTTACTCCCCACTTCTTTTTCTCCACTGTTTATTTTTTCGTATTTCCATCCAATGAAGAAATAAAACCAGGCAGCCCAGATCCTTTTGCCCCTTGTCAGCTTTTCTCCCTGTTTCTTGTCTGTGTTGGGCAAATCAATGTGGGGAGAACACCTAGGGGAGGTGCACAGCGGGATGCTTACAAAGCCTGGGGACCCACAAACCTTCCAGCACAACCCATGACCTCTTTCTGGGTTTCCTTTTGGGACAATTATTGCCCCAAGTAATAGTTCTGCTTGGTTGTAAGAGTGTATGGCAAAGTTGTACAGTTTTGTTCCTTTCTGCTTTTGTTGATAGATAAAGGAGGAAAGGAGGTATTATTGATTTTCAGTGTTTTCTGCTGTCTTTTGCTTTTTTACTTCAGGAATTGGTTTCTTGTTTGGACTCCAACTCTATGGACTTCAGGAAAGCTTTAAGATCTAGCCAACATCAGAAGCAGAAAGCGTTCTGGTGGAATATTGTCCTGTTTACATCCACGTGGATTTTGAAATCACAAAATTCTCTTGGCTGTCACTGGGGACAAGACGGCTTTAATTCATTAATCTTAATTACACTTAGTTGCCAATTGCATTCAAATCCCTGCATTTGGGAGAAAGACCTCTTTGTTAACAGCTCTGCTCTTTCTCCCCTTCCTATATTTCGCTTCACACTTCTATTAAAGTGCAGGAGGAGATCCACAATATCCATTGGGCCCTCAAGGACATCTTCCAGCCATATTATAGAAGACTCAATCTTGGTGTATCATGCCTTAGTCATGACCATTGGACTAGATGGACCATTGGCCTGCACCAAAAAAAAAAGCATTTCTTACCTTCTTACACAATTTGCCATTTTCTTGCTTTTGTTGGAATATTTTTGGTATTGACTTTAAGCTGCAGATGAAATCAGAATTTATATGAAGTGTTCTTTTATATAAAATATTCATGCTCAAGATTCCTGGAGTTTGCCAAATGTGGAAGATGGAAAATGTGTTCTTCCTAGACATGCCTGCATATGTGTGATAAGTTAGTGGTACATATCCAAACACTTGTTTTGCACATTTCCCTCAGGCCAGTGCTCCCTCCCTCATGATTCATTCCTACATTTGTCTTGACATAAAGAAAATCCTTTGGAATGAGCAGTAGCTATGTGCAAGAAAAGGGGAAAAGGCTCAGTTCTTAAAATGAGATCTGGCTAGCCAAATTCTTCATGGCTGAGCACCTGACAGAGGCTTAGAAATGGTCCCAGTTTGTACAACTGGAGGGCTGCAACTGTGCCATAAAATGCAGAAATCCTAAAGCTACGTGGCACCTCATTGCAGAACACTATCATATACCAAAGTTTGAATAGATGAAAAATATGACTACTGTTCTATTTGGTGGCATGAAGAAGCCACCTTCTTCACCTTCCAAGGTGGTCCTTGGATAGAAGTTTTGAAGGAAATTCCTGTATCTTCTCCAGGCCAAAAGGGGGACCCCTAGAACTGGAAAGGCTCCTAGGCTGAAACCTCCCCACACAGCTCCACACACAAAGCCATCCCTTGGACACAAATCCATTTGTGGATGGGCTGAGGAAACTGCTGGTCTGAGGTGGTTCTTTTTTCAGTCGTCCTTCATCACGGGGGATTAAGCAGCCAGGGTGCTGGAGTGCAGCCCGACATTTTGCTTTTTTAGCAGAGAAGCTGCACTGATAGGTAGAGGCTGTTAAATGCAGAGTGCTGAGCCTGGGCTGACTGCTTTCAGTGCTTGCTGAAGTGAAGAGGACAGAGCACAAACTCGAAGGACAATAGACCAGTGTGGAGGGATCTGTGGCTCTGCACCTGCTGGAGACAAGAGGATAGCAGCACTTTAAGATTGACCTGCTCACTTTACACATCCATGCCCATGCATGATCTGAGAGGTCTCTCTAACACAAAGCCCCTGAGGAAGGCAAACTCATGTCACTGACAGCAAGTTGTTCAGACCCAGCCCCCACCAGTCTTCTCCTAAGGAGCAAACCTCTGCACACCCAAAGCCAGCATCCAACTCACAGCCCTTCATCCATCCCACAGGGCTGGGGTGCAGCATCTCCTCCTGCTGCCTGCGCCTGGTGGAGGGGAGAACTGAAAGGCAGATAGGTCAGCCATGCCCCAAAACTATTTCCCAGTGTCTGCAGTCCTCTTTGCTCTGCCAGTAACGCCGGTGTTCCAGCAATACCCTTCCCAGTGTGGGGTGGCATGTAGTCACAGCCAGCATGGATACTGTTGCAAGGACCCCTATGTGTGCTTTGCACAGGTTAAATCAACCAGGGACAAAGCTAAACCTGAACTGAGCTGGGCACTAGTTCCAAGAGGAACTGAGTGGGATCTGACATGGAACAAGTAGGAGTTTAACCTTGAGAGTAAAGGAGTATTGAATCTCCTGCACATAAAAGATGAAATCTCTAATAGCAATCATGTTTTGCCATTACACCCGTATGAATTCATCCATAATCTGATTTACTTGAAAGGATCTGGGTTAGGATTCTCATTCTCTGTTATTAATCCTAGGATACATCAATCTCTTGAAATACACTTAGAATCATAGAATCATAGAATCACTAAGGTTGGAAAAGACCTAAAAGATCACCCAGTCCAACCGTTCACCTATTCCCAATAGCTCCTACTAAACCATGTCCAACATCCAACTTTTACTTTTTACTTTTCTCCTGTTCTTGTCTCTTTCCAAATGATGACTGAAAGCTAGAAAACCCAAAACAGTAAAAGAAAGGAACACGAGCCCAGACCCATCAGAGAGAGGTGCGGGATTCCTGGTGGTCATTTGGGTACATGTCATGCTCCTAAAATCACACCAGGGATGACAGTACGGATCAGTTAAGGTGCTTTGTCCACTGCTGGCTTCTTAGCTTGTGGCTCTACAGGAAATGGAGAGAGACCTGCAGAGGGAAAGTTTGTTTTCAACTCAAACCTTGGAATGGCGTGGGTACTCCTCTGTATGTGCCAGCCTCGTCCCCATGCTTACAGAATTAATCTGGTTGACTAACTAATGAGCTGAATGTCACGGTTTCTGAATGACTGTAAATACTGTCATAGAGACCTGCAGGATTGTTTCCTGGATATCTTATCATCATTCCGCTACATTTTGTTTTTGCTGAGCCAACGTGGCCATCGCTGCACTCCTGCCCCCACTCAGCTGGGGTGTGGATGTTCCTCCCATCTGCTGCCTTTGGGGATGGCTGGTTCTGAACACTGTGTCTGCAGTTGTTTGGAAGAGCAGCACTCAGAGACAAGCACAGCAGCAGTCACGTTGTTGTGCAACAGCACTGTCACAGCTCACAGCAGGAAAATGGCTACACTGGAATGCTCCAGGAATTGGTGGCAATCGGTGGCTTTACAACTGAGATCAGCTCATACAAGGTCTGCACAGATGACCATAATAGGGGCAGAGACAGAGAAATCCATTTGGTGAAGGCAAAAATACTGCCTCCAAGGCTTGACAGTAAGTTTAGAGAAGCAACCCAATATCTTAAATCGTATTTCAAAGGAAAGATTATGTGTTTTTCTTTATGTTGTTGGTGTTCTATTGTTTGTTTTTGTTCTACTTGGAAAACCTTAGTTGAACTACAGTAACCAACGTCATCCTTACCTGCGTGGGTTCTGGCATAATACTTCCTATGGTGGAGTAGGAATGTCCCTATCATGGCAAGCAACCGCTGCACTGATCTCATTAGGAAGTTTATCACACAGTATGCTTCAACAGATGACTCTGGCTGCCTTCTGTAGAGTATTTTTTAGATTTCGAGGTCAAACAGAGTTTAACTTGCATGGTCTATTCTAGCATTACTCTGAATCACAGTCACAGATTTATTTACGTTGGAGTCAGCATAACACTCTCAAGTCCACCAACAAATTGTGTCCTTAAGAATCATGTCTGCTATAAAGCAGCTTGGTAATTATCTATCACTCCATCTGATTAGAGGTACCAGTTAAAGCAGAAAAAAAATAAGTACAGTGAGACCCTGGCTGCCCAAGGCACTGTGAAGGTGCTGAGAATGGGAGTGACCCAGCAGCAGGGCACGAGGACTGCTCTCCTCCTCACTGGGAATCTGGAACAAGTTTTGAATCTTTTTCCAGGCCTGGCTCCACTAAGCAGGGTGGTGAGAGGAAATCACACTGTTTTCACCACTTAAAAATACCTGATATCTCCCATTTTTCCCTGGAAGAGAGAAGCTGGTGGAGGTCACTGTCCTTCAGGCAGATGTTTTGCGCAGGATGGGCACAACAGTGGGCAAAGATCATGTAGGATCAGGGATGGGAGTCTGGGAAAAGGGTCGCATTGCAATTTAGTAGGAAGGGACCATAGCTGGTGCCCTCTGGGCTGAATTTACAGGAGGTCTGTGCCTGTGTTAACACTCATAAAAGATACCTCGCTCAGTAGTAGCAGCTGTTTTCAACCTGTAAAATCCTATCAAATAGCTTCAGGCTATCCAGAAAGATAGAAGGGAGTGAGCAAAGCCATTAGCCTCCACTGAAGCAAAGACCACTGCTTGGCCCTGTTGAAGGGCCAAATATTGCATGTCTTAGCAAGTCATTTAAATTTTATACCATTTTTAAACACGCTCAGATCTGAAAAGAATTGTCTGCCATCACCATGGTCTTTTTTACCTTCTGGAAGAAGAGAGACATTAGACATAAAAATACGTAAATAAATAAAATGAAAGAAAATGAAGACACACGGGGAACCTGAAATTCAGGCTCCAGTCGTGCTATGACCTTGCTGAAGACAGTTATGTTGTTTTGCAGCTGATCTGGAAGTACAAGGATGTAAAATGTTCTACAGCCAATAAGCATCATTAGTGCTCTATTTGTGGTGTCTGCTTTCCTGTGTGTCTGCCCTTGGGGATCCTGCAAAGGTTACGGTGCCCGTCCTAGATCATCATTTTCCTGTACTTCAGTCCCTATCTGCAAAATAGAATGAGTGACAGTATATTTTCACACCTTTATTTCTTGCTGGGCTTGTCACCATTGATGTGTCAGAGCTGTCCAAACCTTTATTTCTCTAGGAGCTTTAGAGAAAGCCAGCATGTGAGCTGTGTTAGAAAAGGGTCTGTTCTCCAAGTGCTACGGTGGCAGACACGTGTCTACACGCTATAAAAGTATCAAAGGCAAAACACTCACGTAGGACACCTTCGGAGGGAAGGAGATGGGCAAAATGACCTCAAAGCAACTCAGCATCTGTGATTTCCTCAGCTCCCTCTGAAACTCTCTATTTTGCTGCCACAGGAGCCAGGTGCCCTACTGCACATCAGTGTAACAAATAGCCGTTAGCTTCTGCCTCGTGGGAGATACAGCAGAATGTGATTTATTGGTGCCTGCTCTGATGCCTCTTTCGAAGCACTGCCGTCACTGGGTGCTTTTTGCACAGAGGAAGGCAGATGGTCAGCACTGTTTCCCATAACCTTGTGGTGCGTACTGCATAGCCAATCAATGAGATCTGACTTGCAGCCCGTTGTCTGAGGTGGGAACTGTGCTGCTGAGGTATCCTGCAGTGGCTGAAATCATCTGAATGTCAACACTGCATATATGCTGAGGAAATATGGCATTTCTTCCTAAAATTTCTAAGCGGTGCCAAAGGGGATTTTCAGCTGTGGAGCTGCATCCGATGGTAGCAGGGACTGCATTGCTCAAGCCTGAACTGCCAGCTCGGGAAGAAACCCTTTGTGAGTGAGAGTGTTGGTGTGACTCTCCTTAGGAAAAAAGAAAGTAGGAATAATGAATTAAAATAGGTTTCTAGTACGATAAAGGCAGAGAGGAGGATTTTTTGATCCTGAAGAGCACCAGCTGCCCCTCCAACCAGCAGCTTCTGCCTAGATGATGATTTTAATGAGGCTTCAGGTGATTTGAGAAGCTGGCATCAGACTGCAAATCACCTTGTCTGTTGGCTGGTGCCAGAATACCTCGCCAGAAGCCATTATTTCAATAGGAAATAACAACTGGGAATAGGAAAAAAATGGACTTCTGAAAAGCACTTTGTCGTGTTCCCTGGGCACATGCTGGAAGCAGCATAAGCTCCTGCCTTCAAGCAGGCGTAGTCAGGAAATTCAGGGGGAGAACTGCCTCCTTGTGTACCAGAGACAAGATGAGGTGGGTTTGTTGTGCAGTTTGAGCAGTGTCTCTCAGTTTCTGATATTTATGGGCTCTGTGAGCAGATGTACCACAACTGTGTTTCATGAAACCTGGTACCGTGCTTCATTGCTTCTTCCTTGGGATGGAAAACACAGCATTGAGAGGAAGCTGTCTCTAGAAATGGTTAATGTAGGGCTTGGTCAATGTTTGACACCTTCCCCAGGCGCTTCTGGGGTTGCAGGTGGTTCCTTCCATGTGTGTAGGGTGGAGCATTTCCCAAGTTGAAGCTCATTCCCATTTTTCCCAATTGCATCTAGGCAGAGTATTGTCTCACATGACCTCACTGCTGCATGATGTTGGGCATATTTTGAGAATTTTAGACATATTTGCATTAAGTACAAAAGTAAACTGAGAACTTTTAATCCAATTAGGAGGGGGAAAAACCATGAAATGTTGTTATTTGGTGCGCAGCAGGCATTTAATCCCTGGCTTTTGGGTTATTTTGCTCAAAAAGACTACTTGTGTTAGGACATTTTTATCCAATCTACTGGGTTCTCTTCCTCGGTTTGCAATGAGGTTTGATAGTTTAAATCCACATGAGTTTCCCCTGATTGAAAGGGGCAGATCACAGTTATTCTATGGAACTAGAATAACCAGTGGCTAACAAATCTTATTGTTTCAAAACCAAACCAAACCAAAACAACAACAACAAAAAAACCTAACCAAAAAAAAAAAAAAAAAAAAAAAAAGCAAACAAAGAGACAAAAAAAAAAAATTAAATGGGATCAGACAGGTCAACAAAAGAATGGTCTGATCTGGCAAATAGATGGGGGCTGATTCTGTGTACACCTCACGTGTCCTTCATTGATTGTCATGGAGTCTTTATGTCCTAGCATGCATTGAAATAAGTAAGACCAGGTATGTTTTATATTCTTGAAAGATGTATGTATATAATTACAGCTAAGTCGAGGATTAAGGTCCTTTCTACTTCTGTATCTCCAACAGAAATCCGTGAAATCTCAAACAAGCAGTTCAAAGTCTGATTTTAATGATGTTGTTTTAAAGACAGAGTAACCATCAAACCTTGTGGATCCACCTACATTTTCATCTGTACTGAGGACCTGCGGCCTCATTTTCTGTACATTTCCAACTTGTTGAGACAGTTTTCTGAGTGTCAGGAAATAGCGAGTCTTCCAGAAACTGATCCTTACAGCAAACTTCTGTTGTTTTCTGTCACAGTTAAAATGTGGAAAAATGATTTTCTCCCTTGGGGTGAGGAGCTTGCATGCAACATTTTGGTCCCCGAGCATCTGGGACTGCAGTGAATATCTGGGCAGTCCCTGAACTGCAGCACAGAATTGCAAGTGAGAATGTAATGAGTGAGAAACAAAGAGAGAGATGTGGCAGGCACAGGGACGTGACCAAAAGCCCACTGAAGTGAAAGGCATGGCTCCTATTGAATGCAGCGGCCTTTGTGTCAAGCTCTCAGCCTATCTGTGACAGAAAGGCAGAGCCAATCAGTATCGCTGTGATACCTCTTGCGCAGGATAACCACATGCTCATCTTTTTACTTTCCCTCCCAGGATGGAAGGAGCAGTTTTATTGGCCACCAGCTTGGAGGGGTCATGGAAGTGCCCAACAGCAAGGACCAGAGAGTCAAATCAGCCAGAGCCATCCAAATCACTTACTACCTCCAAACGTATGGCTCTGTCACCCAGGACCTCATTGGGGAGAAGTGGGAGAGTGAATTCTGTAAACTGATGCACAAGATGCAGCTGGATCACCAAGATCTGCAGCTCTACTCGCTGGCGTCCTTCAGCCTCTGGAAGGACTTCCACCAGACCAGTCTCTTGGCCAGGGGCAAGATTTTGGTGAGCCTGATGCTGATCCTCCTGACTGCTACCCTCTCGAGCTCCATGAAGGACTGCCTGCGTAGCAAACCTTTCCTGGGACTCTTGGGAGTACTCACTATCTGTATTTCCAGTGTCACTGCGGCAGGGATATTTTTCATTACTGATGGAAAATATAATTCTACTCTGTTGGGAATCCCTTTCTTCGCTATGGGTAATTATTTATCTTCATAATAATAGGATTAACAGAGCTTAATGACAGGATTGTAAATTACATCCTGGGTTATAAAGTGCAGATTTTACCTTGAGTGAAACTCTAAGTCGTTTTCATCTTGTTAAATTGATCTGTGCCTTGCCAAAAAAAAAAAAAGGGGAGGGGGAGGGGGGAGGGAAATAGAATGAAGCAGTAGCAACAATAAGGAGCGAATGACGTTGCTGGAATCTTGGCCAATATGAGAGAGGGGCAGTTTTATTGATCTCGGTTACAAAACAAAGGAGAAATTGTTATTGAAAACTAGTCAGCTCAGCACAGCAAGCGGATGCGTGTTGACCTGACTTTGATGGGAGGCTGGCCAAAAGGGTCGGTTAAAATGGGAGGACAAGGAGGAGGAAAGATTTCAGCATCCTTCCCAAGGAAGGTTTCTCTTCCAGCTCTGAGGGGCAGAGGGGAATGGGCTGGTGTGTGAATAAGATTTATGGACTTTATTGCGGAGAGAAGATGAAAGCTGTGGTGTTTGCCAGGCTGTGAGCAAAGCTGTCAGTATCTGTAGTGCATAATCCCTCCATTTGTGAAGTTGGAGATCAGTTGCAGAGATTTCCTCTGTGCTGCACCCGGGCAGGGGAAGGTGCAGTCAAAGAACAGATGTAGAAAGCAGTTCTTTTAGCAGGAGAATTGTTCTCATTACTCCCATTCTCATTTCTGTTCCAGCACATTGAGCGCATCTGTGTGGTTAATGAGTTTGCAAGGAAGGGACGCTGGCAAGCAGAGCAGCGTGTAGCAGATGGCTCACTGAGGCAGCAGTGCTCAGTGCAATCACAGCCATGTGTGCAAGGGGTGCTCCACACCGCGAGGCTGAAGCTCCCTTATGGCTCTGTGCTGAGTCCCAGCAGAGACAGCAATAACTCCAAGCCTCCTGCTGGCTTTTGGGTGTCAGAGAATCTTATCTGTGGGAATTAACTCTGCTTCTTTTCAGTTCACTTTGAAAGTCAGTTCATACCTGTAGCACCCAAGAACAGCCCTCTGCTGCACTGAGAGGTAACTAAGCATGCAAAGATGGAGTCAAGGTTTGGAGCATCCTATATTTTTCTTAAAATGCTCACTATCTAAAAAAACCTACTCTTGCTCTTTCTCTAAAGAAAAGCCCTGCAGGTACGTGCATCCCTCACCTTCTGCCGCTTCCTTCATCATTTAACGCATCCCTGTCCCCACCAGCAGCACAGGCTGCTGCCTTCTGTGCTGCGCCCAACGTAGATGCAGCCGGCTAAGGCAGGAGGGAGCAGAATGCAGTGGATGACCAGTAGCCCAGCTGCAAAAGGGAAGAACAAGGCAAATTTTGGTGGTTTGCTGAGATGGTGTGACTTGAATGCAACTTGGGGTTTTGGGGAAAATGGAGTTTATGGAGTATGAATTGATCTGGATCGTGTTTACTGTCTTCAAGACTGGAGAAGGGGCCTGATTCTGCTCTGTCTGTTCCCAGTTTCTGACCTGAGTGAAGTTAGAAAAAAGAGATTAATGTGCCAGGAAGGGGAAAAGGTGGATGGTGGCAAAGGGAAGACTCATGCTCATTATCAGAACACGGCAAGCTTTTTGTTGGTGTCAGGAGTTGTGTGTCAGTTGGTGCTGCCTTGCTCATGCTGTAAATAGAACTGAAGGCCAAAAAAGAATTGTGAGGTAATGAAAAGCACCTTCCTTCAGGTATTTATTCTTCTGCTGGTGGCTCTTCAGATGGCTGTGGTGATCAGGACGCATAATCTGGGGATCTTTGCTTGACAGGCCCTCAGGTTGTCACTCCTGTGTAGCACCAAGCAGAGCCTGCAGGCAAAGCTCTTGACCTCACAGAATGCCAGAACCATGGAATGGTTAAGGTTGGAAGGCATCATTTGGGATCATCCAGTCCAAGTCCTGTGCTTCAAGCTGGGTCACCTGGAGCACACTGCCCAGGATCACATTCCCGGCACAACAGGAAACAACCCAGCCCCATCCTACTGACATACCTCAAAAGCATCAGCACCCCTACACCCAAGTGCACTGGCTGGAATAGCAGCAGCATTATGCTTAATTCGTGCATGCGCTGCAACCCTTGGATTAGGTAAGGACCAGAGCTTATGAAAGCAGAGTGGCTTGGTTTCCCATTTAGGTGGAAATTTAGGAGCTCTCTGTCTAAAGAAAAAATAATGTTTACAACTTTCTGTTGTGTTTTGTGCTGTCACTCTTGTCAAAACCACTGCCAAGAGCAAAAGAAAAACAAGTCTCTTGAAATGAATTATTTGCAAGAATTGCTTCTATAGCATTATATTGAACAAACTTCAAGTTGAAAAAGAATACACTTAAGAAACTTTCTACAGAAATTTCATTCTGAAAGCCAGACTGAATTGGAAATGTATTAGGAAAGAGCTGCTTACCAATTGCTGTTAGAAAATATTAGGGAAGAGTTTGATCAACTAAAATATGGGATGTACAGCTTATCAAAGTCCTACAGCATTACATCCTGCAAAGATACATGTGCCTGTGGTCCTGTGAATCAATGCCAGGTAGTGACATCTTGCACAGGCCATGGCGTGCCCAAGGTCTCACAGAAATTGGTTCCCTATGAGATAGAGTTTTCTACTAACCTGCTTTACTGTGAAGTGATCTGATAGCTTAGAGAAGATCCATTGAAGACTCCAGAGCTATAAATTCTACAGAACAATACATAACTATAGTCCATGTTGTACCAGAGTCCAATGCTGATAGGACCACAGAATTAAAAGAATACATCAAATAATTAATCTGTGAATCTAGATGAAAAAGTTTGTAAACTTTCCCAGACTTACGAATGTCAGATTTACAAGTCAGGCTTTCAAAGCCAAGCTACTTATGATACTGATAATGATAATAATAACAACCTGGAATACAGCCACTAAGCAGCTGGCAGTGCAAACCAGAATACACACATACCTGAGTGCTGGCAGCTTTAGAAAGACTCAATCTGACATTTGTAAAATGATCAATTGAAGTTTTTATTTTTTTCCTTTAAAATGTTTTTGACATTCACCCTTAAGGGACAAATTATAATGGAAATTCTGTGTTGTTCATCTACACTTGTTCTTCTAAAGCAGAGCAAGATGCTGCCATCTGGATGGCAGGAATAGAACCATAGGATCATGTGGGTTGGAAAGACCTTCAATACCAACAAATACAACCATTAACCTGACCTACAAGTCCCATCATTAAACGGCATCCCTTAATGCCACTTCCACACATCTCCTAACTGCCTCCAGGGATGGTAACTCCAATAGATCCCCAGGAAGCTCTTCCTTCTTCTTGACCATTCACTTTACAAAGAAATTCTTAACACCCAATCTAAACCTCCCACTGTGGAACTGGAGACTCTTTCCTCATGCCATTAACTACCTATTGAGGTTTTACTTGTGAGGTATCTCAGACTTATCTCAGAGATACTGGGATAGAAGCTGAGATTGGCTTTGCTTTGTTCTTCCTGGTGAGAAACTTAAGCCTTAAATAAGACAAGAGGACAGTGTTAGGGAGCTCTACTGGCTCTGAGTCCTCCTTCCTGATACCGTTTCCTCTATGCCTCAGGAAAACCAGTCTCTCCAGCACAGTGCCTACACTGCTGGTTGAGTCACGGCTCTTTGGAGAGACCTGAGAAATGCACCAGGTGAGGCGCTCACATTGCCTTTTGTGTTCAGATACACAATACAATTTCACAGGGTTGTTATGTGCATGAAATAATTATGGTTCCCCTTGTCTAATCATCACTAATTAATATAACCAGAAGGTTAACTACATAATTGAGATATTATTGCGCCCATGATTTTCTTTTAAATGCACAGAAACCACACTGATACCATCATGGAGATAATGATTAAACTCAGCTGAGGGTCTCACTGTGTGTTTTTAAATGCAGGTATATCAGTTATTTCATTTTACACATAATTATGTTTGGCCACTCAGTTAAGTGCCTCACCATATATCTTAGTGGAAATTTTACCTTAAAAAAATGTAGCTATGATGCAATAGAGTGTAAATACATTTTTTTCTTTAAAAAGTTAATGCATTTCTTGGCTGAATTCATGGTGATTGAATATAAGAAATATCTCCTGCCCTTTGTAATCCAGACTGTGAAGGCTTTAAGATCTTCACAGGAAGAGTTTTTCATTGAATCTGTAGAAGGCATTAAGCTGAACAACCTTACAACACCTTGTAACACTGTTTCTACAACTAATAGCAATGACTGTACTGCTAATAAACTGGCAAGGTAGTAAAGAGGAACAAACTCTACAGAAAGCAGTAGATTACCTGTCTCCAGCCATAACATTATTCCAATGTGAGAACTCAAAATGACAAGCATAGATTGTAGCTATGATGCAGACTTCATAAAATGATAGAATAGCTCAGGTAGGAAAAGACCTTAAAGATCATCAAGTCCCAACACAACCCAACCATCCTACCCTAACTCTCACCACCCTCTGCTAAATCGTGGCCCTGAGCAAATATTCTCTGCTATAATTCCCAGGGATTCCCTTCCCTGACTGAGAAACTCACATGGAAGGAGGGAACAAGGCAGCAGCAGGCAGGGCTCCAGGCAGTCACCAATATTTCAGGCAGGAGTCATCTAGCCTCTTTCAGAGAATGACTATAGCAGTTGTTACAGTCAGGGCTGATGATCACCTTTGAGTAAATGTGAGATGTGATGGTATAACCCTTAGGGGTAATTCATGGGGAATGACAGCAAAAGTGGGCGTAGCACAAATGAGGAAAGTGCTTTTTGAGATGTGATGGGACAAGCGTGAGGGCCAAAGTACATGTTATCTCTATGGAAGGACCACAGCATTTCTAACCCTTGCTTTAATCATTGGATTTTCTGATTACAGCTGCAACTTAGAAATAATATTTCAGGAGTGAATCTGGTTTTGTCTTTTGATTCAGCAGTAAAACAAACTGCATGTGAATTTCATGCCATCGTCTGATCATCTCCTGCCTGTGTAAGGAGCAGGATAATGACTCCTTAGAGCAGAGAGCACTACAGTTAGTCTCACCACTCCACGTCTTATAAACCAGCAAATTTTGTCTTACAGAAGTGCATGTCCCCACCCACCTAGCAAATCAATCAAGGATTTCAAATACCTTGTCCTTAATTAGAAAATGTCCATTCTTGATTCCTGAAGTTGGAGATGAGAGGAAGAACAACACGGGAAAGCAGAAAGGAAAAAAAGAGGAGGATAAAACAAAGTTTTAAATCCCCTTTTTGGATGTCCCATACGTTCCTCCCTTAACTGAAGTGACACATTCTCAGTTTCTTTCCTAGTCAGTGGAGAGAAATTGGTGATTCCAAAGTTATTTGGTTTATCCTTTAGGAGATATTTGAGGTGAGCTGAGTTATTTTTTTGAGTGGTCCATTTATAAAAACCAGATTGAATGCTTATACTTCAACCCCTCATGTTACTTACATGGGAAGATAGTTATTGGACAAGGGGGAATGGTTTTACACCAAAAGGTGAGATTTATGTCAGACATTCAGAGGAAATCCTTCACTCAGAGGGCGGTGAGGCGCTGGCACTGCCCAGAGCTGTGGTGTCCATCCCTGGGTCCAAGGATGGGCCCTTGGGCAGACTGAGCTGGGGGCACCCAGCCCATGGCAAGGGGAGGGCGATGGGGGTTGTCAGAACCCCTCCAACCTGAGCCATTCCATCATTTTACGATTCTATGATTGTATAAGATACAAGCTGTGTGTATATTATCACGTGCAGACACATAGCATGCATGTATCAATGGACTTCAATTCATTACAGATGGCAGACTTTTTTTTTTTTATAGAAACTTAGGGAAGAGTCTCTTTTCCTCTTATCAATTCAAAAACTCATCACCCCTTAGGAGAATTGCCCCAGTCCAGCAGGTCTGCTGGTCAGATCCTCTGAGGCTCAGCTCAAGTTAAAACATTTGACCTTGGACATGGCCCAACCACAGTGCATTGCTACTGGATCCTCTGTATGGGTTTCTTCCTTGAGAACAGACAGCTAAACTCTTCTTCCTATTGATGCCAGTGTGAACTGCACTAACCCGACTTGTCTAAGATGCAGACTCCAAATGCTGTTGTCTCTCTCTTTAAAAAAGAAATATCTTTTATCAAAACAACATCCACAGCTCTCTGTCCACAGCTGACAGCCTGGTAACAATCTACCAAAATGGAATTGCTTCCAATTTGCTGCAAGCATTTCTGCAAGTTCTCTGAAAAAGTAGCTTGGTAAAGGAAGAGAGCATGTTTTGAGTTACAGTGTCAAAGGCTGAAGGGAATGTTTTTCTATTACAGTTGAAAATGTATGTTTAGTAATCTTAATATACAAACTCTGTTCAGATTGTAAGGGATGCTTCCTTTTCAGATGCCTCCCACATTTGTCTGAACACCTCTTGCTTTCATTTTTCTACCTTTTCGTGGCAATGCTCATTCCTGCAAATGGGTTCTTTAAGGTTCTCTATTGGATGGACCTTTTCTGCCCGTTGATCTCATTTAGCAGGAGTTTCATTCCTTGTACTTAGCATGTATCGATGCACGTCGCATTTACATTTGGTTCATTTGGGCTGGAAAGGAGCTGCATCATGGCAGAAATGATTTAGCTCTATGTGTATCATCCCTAATAGGGCAATGTCAGATACAGCCTTGAATAGCATCACTGGTAGCAATTCCATAACTGGCCTCGACAGCTTGTTCCAGTGCTTAAATAGCTATACATTTGTAAAGGTATTTCTTAATATTTTCCTTGCTGTAGTTTACGCCTATAATTTCAGAGTCTGTCCGGCCAAACCATGCAGTGTAATTTTTCATAGAGGGTATTTTATATGCGGGGCCATTCTTATTTCAGCATGGATATAATTTCATACCAGATTTTTATTTCCTGGGTATCTTACAGTAGCTCCTGCTTTCTTGTGAACTCTGTGATGGTTTCTGATCTCTGCTGGAGCATAGTGGGTCTGCAGGAAAGAGCAGAAGTGGGACAGGATGAGCTTCAGAAGGATATATCCTGTGCTCTTTGGTGTGTAGAGGAAAGATGAAACCTTACATTGTCCTTTCTTCCCTGCTGGGCATGAAGGATGGGCTGTGCTGCCCGAAGGAGCAAACAACGATCCTGTGCTCTATCAAGCACACTGTCTGCTCTCCATAGGCACACAGGGAAGCATGAAGTTGTACCTCCAGTTTTTAAGTGAAAACAAAGGGCAGCAAGAGCACTGACCTTCTCCAGAAATATCTTTTGTGCACAATCAGCCCCTGGAACTCACTGCTGCAAGGCACGGCTGTGGCCCAAATTCAGCCTAACTCAGAAAGGATTGGAATATTACACAGCTGGCTGCAGCACCTTTGTTATTTTGAATAGTAATGCAGCACTCAAAGTCGCTGCTAAGGAAGAACAATACGAATTAACAACCAAGTTGAAAAGCACAGTTCAAAGCCAGTCACAGGGAAACATCACTTGTGCAAAATTTTCCCATAGTTGCTATCTTCTGTCTGATCGTCTTCCCCTGAAGAGTCAGGTACAGGACACAGAGAAGGATGAAGCCAGGCTTCTGTGACCCTAACCAAATAACAGAGCAGACGATGTACAGCAGCTACCTGCTGTAACATTGGCATGATTCGGTGTCACTGGCCTTCAGACAGAGGCATACGGAGAAGATGGGATGCTCCACATTGCTCACCTTGCTAGGTGTGCTGAAGCAGGCAGTGCTCCATACACGTGGCTAAATGCTCAGAGGAGGGATGTGCTTCAGATGCTCAACATGGTCCTGAGTGTGGTACCAGAGATGGCTGTCAGCACGGGAATGCTTGTAGTACCAAGTGGATGAGACAAAAACCTCAGGTTTTGCAGTTTTGGATCACTAGAAATGCCCTTTAATTGTGGTTCTACTAGAATGGGCATACTGTCATCAGTGTCTTGGCCAAATTTCAGGGTGAATAATTGCATTTAGATTCCCCCTGCTGTGAGGCTGAGTGGTGAACACCACCAGGCTCACGACACCATGCAGGTGGTGCTCTGTGCAGCACTGCCAGCGGCTGCCACATTCATTCAGACATGGCTGTATTTCACTGGAGAATGCAATGAGAATATTTTATGGCTTGGCAGTATCTAAATCAGTCTTCCCTGAGAGCAGGTAACTGCATCCTGCCACGTGGTCATCACGCTGTCCTGCAGTCAGCTGCAGTATTTCAGCAGCTGGGAATCTTTTGCTCATACTCTGCTCCTAAAGCCCAGTGCACAGAAGCTTTTCCTTACAGCCTGATATGCATTTGGACAAACCCAACCTACACTTCCCAACTCACATTTAAACACTGAGATTTTAAGTGCTGTATCTCATCTTGCATTTGAACTCAGTTGCTGTGTATGGAGAAAATGATTTTGCCAGCACGGCACAATTAGCACTGTATCATTTGATGAACTTCACATAAATTTGGGAACCGTAGGCATAACCTACTAGAGGGAGCACTTGCATTGCTTGAGGAGCACCAAGGAGCAGATTGCTGCACGCCCTGCCAAACCCCGACAGGTGAATTTTTCTGTTTCTTTACATGTCTTGTTGATAGATTTATTATTGCTTTGGAGAAACTATTATCCTGGAGGGAGGATGCAGTGTTAAAGGAGAAGAATGCAGAGGGGTGTTGTGCATACCAAGTGCAGAGCACTGAAACTTTCCGTCCTGCCACAGTAACATTTAAAACAAGCTGGCATGGAGTTTTCAGCTGAGGCAGTTTAAACCTTCTAAAAGTGGTCTCAGAGCCCTGGGGGCAAAAAGGCTTTGTGTGCTTAGAGTAGATACCACAGTAAAAAATGCAACTACAGAAAGAGCAAAACCAAAACCATTCCAGCGCACAGCCTTCTTGTGGGAGCAGCTGAAAGAAGATCCCAGAGGAGAGCTGCTTGATGAAAGCACAGCCAGAAAGCGTGGTGTTGGCACTAGTGAGATTATATCAGACAAAAACTGATTGCCCCTGGCGCTGCCAGGCAGCCTCGAGGTACAGCTTTGAGGATCAAGAACTGCTGGGCTGACCTAGTCCTTTTCTCTGTGCCTTCTGCCGTCCCTTCTCTGGGCTTTCAGGGTCTCTGCCTCCAGAGCCATTAGGCAGCTTTTAAATGAATAACCATGGTGGGATACTGAGGGAGAGAAGGCTTTCCTAATCATAGCTGCATGTGCTACCTCTTCCTTAGGTTATTTGAATTCAAACTCTGAACAACGTGACCAATGGAGGAAGTCTCAAAAGATCTCTCCTGATTGGGTTTTGGCCTCTAATCTACTTATTCCTTCCCTGAGGGGAAAGTAATAGGATCTCTTTTCAGACTACTTAAAAAAGTAGAAACTTATTATGATTAAAATCTCTTATCCTCTGCCACAATTTTTGAAATTGTTGGGAGGTACAAAAGTAATGGGCGGTCATGGAGAGACAAGTGAGACAACTGAACTCAGATGCACAAAATCATCGAATCATAGAATCACAGGGTGGGGAGGACCTACAAGATCCTCCAGTCCAACCATCCTCCAAATCACCATTACTACCCACTAAGCTACTAAGCCATACCTCGCAGCACCTCATCCAGACACCATCCATACACTCATAGAAAACATCAGACAAAAAGAAAAAGGCAAAAATATTCATCCCCTTTCCAGACTTGCGGTATCAAAGTACCGCCACCACCAAAATGTAATCGTATATTCCACAGTCATGATTCAGCTTTCACATTAAAACCGTTAAAACTTCATCCACCTGAGACTTTTGCTTACAAGTTTTGTCAGCTTTGAGAGTATTTTCGGTGTTTTGGGAGACCTTAGCTTGGCTTTTGTGGCCTCTTTCACCAATTCTGTCATGTTTGCATTCCACCTCCCTGGGACCTGACGCTGTCACCAAACACACATCAAAAAATACATTTTCTACAATACCTTTTTATTTTAGCTACTAATCAACATTTCTTTGACCTTATTCAAAGTTTATTTGGAAATAAAGGAGTATCTTTAGTTTCATTAGTCACTAACACAACTAAGGCCTTTATTGCATTTTTACAATAACACACTGCAAGTTTTTTTCATTCTTAGATATCATTGCTTGGCCTGGCATTAACACAGAAAATGAATACATCTCAAAAACAGTTGAAAAACAGAGATTTTTCACTTACATGTCACATTCTTCCACGGATTTGTCTTCATGGTATCTGGCTCGGTAGCGCATTGACTACTTGAATAAATTGGAAGTTTCTTATCACTCAACAGTTACTCTGAATTTGTTAGGGATGATCTCGTGATTCTCCCATGGAGATCACTTGTTTTAACCTTGCATGACAAAACAAATAAGACACGTCTCAAGCTGATAAAATTTGTCTACTGAATTTGATAGATGGCATAATGAGTGAAACTCAAAGGCAGCTCTAGCTCACTGAATCCAGCTTCTTGTGATTGGAAAATCTTCATCTTACAACGTCTTCTTAGATCTAATGCTCAGAGAATTATTATCGTCCCATTGTAAAATTTGGGTATCTGCTCTAAACTCAAGGGTAATTTCTCCTGTAGTAAGGACAGACATAGAATCTAAGAATGACTGTCAGGCCAGGCCACAGACTCCCCTAGCTGAACATCTTACTTCTGGAGATGGCTAGTAACTCTGAACAAAACAGCAAGACAGGGCAAGCACACAGTTCCTATAGCGCTCCTCTGCTTCAAGGAGCCACAGATAATAACTCTGCTGCTGACAGCTCCCAGCAGATTTTCATCCTAGGATTTTGTTGCTTTTTTTGCCACGTAAACTTGTAACATCCACAAGTTCAACTTAGCTCTGTAAAGCATTGCGTCTTTGAGTTTGTCATTTCAATGGTTATTGTCACTGATGAGCTGAGTTCTTGCACTGGAAGATGTAGGAAACAGTTCTTCCATAGGGATCTTCCCCACATAAGTCACAATTTTATAACCCTCTCCCCCATACGAGTGGTGAAGTACACTCAGCTTAAATGTGCCATGTGAGAACACTGCATGTGGGTTTGAACTTTTAGTGAAAATAGAATCCATGTTCTCTGCAAACTCCTTGAGAAGTCAAACTCAAATATTTTTGGGAATGTGAAGTTCATAAAGAAGAAGTATTCTCTTGAAGACTTAACTGCTTAGAGAAAGATGAATCTGCTCAAAGCCACAGTGCCAAGATTTTTTTTTTAATTTTCTTTCTCCTAGACTGGGAGAAAAAGGAAATAATGACAAAGTGGAAGACAATATAAACAGTGTATGAGGAAATGAAGAATTAAACACTTCCAAGAGTTGTTTTTGCTTTCTAAACTGCAAAATTACAGGAAAGAAGGTGACACATATAATATATAAAGGATTTAATTTAAAAGAATCCAACAATTTCGTGTCCTAAAATCTTAATATTAAATAAAACAACAGGAATGGTAAGTTTTAACCCTTTGATCTAAGATACATCTGGAAAAATCAGTAATTGTTATGACATGAAATGGGTTTGTAAATGGTGCAGATATCACCCCTGTGACATTACTGACAACAATTACTGGGATATTACTGGCCTTATCAGATAAACCTTATTTTTCTCAAAAACGGATCTAAAACTCTACATATGAAAAGAAACTGTGCAGCACTACTGTGGTATTTTCAATTAATGGCAATTTGATTCATTCTGCACAGCTTTTTGGTACATTCGTGTGTTTGTATGACATTCAATCATCTTAGCTTCTATTAAATGTAATCGTGAAATATTAATTTATAATTGTGCACTCTAGCTCCTGTGAGGACATTATTAATCAGGCCAAAAGGCATTTCTTTTATGCTATGCAATACCTTCCCCACGATCTGCAGAGCAAAGGAAATCAATAGCAGCAGCATTCTCCGATAAGGCGAGTTTTGGCAGAGACAACGCGAACACACCACAGGAGCATCATCAGGCACGTCTCTTTGTGCTGACATGTGCTCCATCACAGCTGAGTGAAACAAAGATGGCATTCACATGTGAGAGATGAGGAATTGCATCCCCGAAAGCAAAACCAAAGGCATCGTGGCAGAGTGCGCTGGGAGGGAACTCCCAGAGTGCTGCACGGGAGGGTGACATTGCAAACCTGTTGGAGGAGGCAGAGGAAAGGGGCAGCAGTTCAGTGAGCAGTGTTAGCAAGATGCTAATTGGCATTCTGGTTTTGACTCACTTGATCACATGTAGATTTGTGTTGTGCGCAGTATCTGTTGCTGAGCTGATCTCCACAATCTCCTGCAAGCAGGTGGTGAGAATGTGAAATCCATATGGCACTGTTTATCACTTCCTTGATTACGTACCAAAACCAGACAGGGACGCTGGGGTCTGTCACTGGCTGAGGTGATTCTTATGTCTTCCTCCTACTTCTGTGATCCCACTGGTCTTGTTTTTATGTGTTTGCTAACACACTTGTACAACTCTGTGCTTTCTCCAGGGATCTGCAGTTCCCACTGCACCCCACTTTACCTGATATGTTGCCCTTCCATGTCTAAGACACTATTTCTGCCTTCTCGTGGTTACCCCAAGCACAGTTCCCTCCGGCCCCAGGTCTGCATTCCTTTTACTTGCAGCTGGGAGCTCTTTGCAGCCCAACGTCTGCAGTTCCAGGCTGTGCCCCACATCCTATTGCCCTGTGGCAGTGCTCCTCCACTCCGTGTCCTACACAGCCACTTTTCAAGGTTTCTGTTATAACAAGGCTGTTTCTGTATCTTACAGCATTCTTTTAGGAGCAAGCAATGTCTCAACCACTGATCTTGATACAAAAACGATAGGCTGCAGATCTTTGCCGTAATAGTTTTATCTAGTCTTAGAACCTATGAAGTTTCAGTTATAGAGGGGCAGCAGTTTTGTCTCCCATATGTGTAATGAATCACTGCCTTGCCTACATTCATCCTAAATTTTCATCTTCTTAACTGTTCCTACTTTATGGCCTCCTTTGGGGAACTTTGGATAATTGTCTTGACTCACCAGACTGCTGCAAGTATTCATGCAGAGTGTCCTTATGTTTGTATTGCTGTGTTAGGCACTTTTTATTTTGCAAGGCTTTTATAAGGAAAACATTCTGTTATTTAGAGTATTTTTAAAGACTCTCCCTTACAACCAACTTAACAAAACTCCAAAATCACTCATAAAACATTTCTTCTTAATGCAGCCATATTGGTTAGCCCAAGCTCCAACTGGATATGGACAGAGGTTTCTAAGCTCTTTATTTTATTGTTGTCCTGGTGTGGCATTTCTTCAGTTTTTAATCTTTTCAGCACAGCTGTGACTCTGATCTGGAGAGTTCTTCTAAGCCTACATGTATTTGTACTCACATCTGACCAGCACCCCCAGAAGTATGGGAAGCATATCAGTATTCACACGGCTCACACTTTGCTTGAGTTCATACAAAGGCAGGAGTGCATGAGGTGGCACCTCACAGGGACTCTTTCAAATCAAGTCTTAACAACCTCTTTCATTATCACCTATTTCCCAGTTACTTCCAGCTGCACACTGGTCCCACTGTTTCTCTTTCACGAACTCATCCAGTGGTTACTACCTTGTGCTTTGGGTGAAGTCCCAGCAAAGAGCCCATGAAGTGTTCATAAATCCATTAAATCATGTGTTGCCTCTCAGCACAGAGACTGATTTCACCTAGTACCTTTATCTGGTATCTCATTAATGATATTCCTGCTTAATACTTACCTTTCTTCTTGTCTAGACGTGAGGGCTAGTTTCAGTGGTAAGTAATTGCTGCACTCTGTCTCTTCAGATGAACATCATGATTAGTTGTTCACTCCCTTGGTCTTTGGTCAACATTTTTTGTGTCTTTGCAATGAAAACTGACAGCAATTACATGAAGCTGGTCACAGCCATAATTCAGAGAATCATAGAATCCTTAGAGTTGGAAGGGAGCTCTGATGGCCATCAGTCCAACTGCCTGCCCTGCACAGGGACACCACAGCTACATCAGGTTGCCCAGGGCCTGATCCAGTCTGGCCTTGGAGGTTCCAGCCATGGGGCTTCCACCACATCACATCTGGACAACCTGTTCCAGTGCCTCGTCACCCTCACTGTAAAAGATGTTTTCATTATATCTAACTCAAATCTATCCTCTTTGAACTTGAAACTTTCCCTTTTCACAGTAGTTGTGAAAATTGTGCATTTCTCTTTGTAGCTTGCCTTCCTCAAATCATTGCTGGATACTTCATTTCCAACTTTACAGGCTAAATCTGTACCCGAATCATTTGGAGCCTAGCACCTTCTGGGCATCAGAAAGTTCTGCTTTGCACAAAATGTGCAGTTTAAGTCGCAGCTGAGGTTTTACCATATCATTTCTTCCCTTACTCAGATTCCTCTAATCATACACTTTTCTTCCAAGCTGTTTTTTGCCTCCTCCTCTGTGCTTCCCATGGTCCATGTAGTTCATCAAGTGTTCTTCTTTTGGATGATCTTTCATGCCCTTGCCTGTTCAGCATCCAACTCTGGTCTGTTTGATTCCTATTTGCATTAAGTGCATGACTTGTGACCATGAGCTACATCTAACAACTTTGCATATCTATCTCTATTTTGGTTCCTAAAAAACCCAATATAACCATCTTTCACCACTACCTCAGAGGTAGCACCCTTGCAAACCCCTCTGTGCCACCATGCTTGTATGGAAGTGATGCATGTGCTGATAATCCCCAGAAGAAGTGACTTTGTCAAACTATATATAATCCTTGCTGCCTCTTCATGTTTGAGAACTGTTCTTTCAATAGTCAGACACAATAATCTTCTGACAACAGCTGAGTCCTCATCTTTGTAAAGAGCAGCAGGGGACCCAAGCAGCAAGTATATCAAGCTCTTCTGTCCAAGCCTTCTTACCATGAATTCATCATACCAGTTTATCAAGTTGCTGGAATTGCCTCACAAATTAATTTGTCTGGGATAACTTGCAACAGCTGTGCTTTTGGCTTCTGCTTTTATTACTTCTGAGCTCATAGCACAGCCCCAATGTGTGAGATCCGTTCCAAACCCTGGACCTTGCAATACAAATGTACTCCAGAGACTGAGAAGTTGAAGCAGAAAGATTTGACCAGCGTGACAGAGCAGATCTGGCTCTGGAAGGTTGTGTGGCCTCTTGTGTCTTCCTTGCATATTCTACTTTTGGAGCATGCCTTTCTTCTGCTATAAAACAATGGTGGGGGGAGGCCAGATGCCTCTTTGTTTAGGTGCCCAAGGCTTGCCATCACCACGGAGAAATAAAGGACAACAAACCACTCAGACTGTTTTCTTATCTGAGGCTTATGAGTGAAATATTTTGGCTCACTAGAGAGCACTTATTTCTGATAGGAGCACCTGAAGAGGGTAGGGGTCAGGCTGCCAGCTGCTTCGTTAAAGAGGTTCTTGCTGCAGAGGTGAAGGTGCATTGTATCACTCAGGTATTGCTGTTTGCCATGACCATGAGCCCTCACCAAGACTCTGCCAAGTGGGCTGGAGCAGTCTCTGTAATGCTATTTATGTCTATCCTCTGCTTCTGGCACCTCCAGTCAGTATTTAAGTACTTAGTATTTAAGATGCAGGAGAGTAGAGAAGGGAAGGGCTTGCTCAGCTGCTGATCTGCACCCAAACACGTCAGCCAGCAGGATGTGCAGGCAGCAGGGAGTTGCCATATCCCTTTAGAAGAACCATCATGATGTTGGGAAGACCAGAGGCTTACTGGTAATTCATCTTCAAGGAGAAAATCTCTATTTCCCAATGAAAAGATCAATGAAAAAGCTGCGTGTCAGTCAGGGTGCCAGCAGCACTGCTGTGGGCACCAGCTTTATGAGATATAGCAGCAGCAACAGCAAATAATAGCAGTAATCCCCAGCTGATATCAGCATTCTTCTGTTCAAGTATCTAGCAGAAGTCACAGCATAATTAACCTTGACTGGAGTATGAGATCAGCAGTGTCCTGAGGAGATTCACACTGAAAGGATACACACTGTTACACCTGAGAGTGGGAAAATCTTACCAGGAGCGTTGTGTTATAGGAATAGAATCTGTTAGAAGTGAGATGTAAGGCCTAAGCACCAGCCTGTAAGAGAATGGTTTTTGCATCTCAGAAGGGCGTCCATCCACAGCCATAGGCAAGATGAGGCTCAACAGCACGCTGCCATGGTTACCCAAGACATACTGATCTGACACACTCGCCCTTATCGTGCAGTTCAGGTGTCCTTGCTTTCATATCAGAAAGGCAGACACTGCCTACCAGAAGACCTCAGCAGGGGGTTTGCATGGCTATTTCTGGGTGGCACAGCTATTTCACAAAGCAGCCCATATTCTTTGTCTCAGTGGCTGCCAGCCGGTCCAGGACAGGCACTGAGCAGCCGTGCCTGTGGGGCTGTTGATAAGGCCTTATCTCCTGTGGCCCTGCAGCACTGCAATGTACTTAGGTAAGCAAAAGCTCTGCACTTACTATTAAATATGGATTAATTAAAACCACATTTTCTCTTTTAAATGTGTTTGACTGAGCAGCTAAAAAGGTTAACCTCAGAAAATTCCTAAATGTGAGTTTTTTTAATCTGAGAACAGAGTCTGGAATAGAACAAGCTTAGGTACCTTCCATCAAGAACATCTTTATACACAGCAATGGAAGATCTGTATGAAATGCAGAAAGTGTGGGGATAAATAATTTAGGTGAGAGGGCATCAGTGGATAGTAAAGCTCTGCTGGAGGAGAGATTCATGAGGCTCAGGGGAGGAGAATATTACAAAAAAAAAACAACAAAACAACACCCAGAAAGAAGATTGCTGGGACAATCCCAGGTGTTTATACAGACTGGGAGAAGATCTCCTTGAGAGCAGCCCTGCAGAGAAGGAGGAAGTTTTTCCCCCCGAGGGTGGTGAGGCAGTGGCACAGGTTGCCCAAGGAGGCTGTGGATGCCCCATCCCTGCAGGCATTCAAGGCCAGGCTGGATGTGGCTCTGGGCAGCCTGGGCTGCTGGTTGGCGACCTGCACACAGCAGGGGTTGGGACTGGAGGAGCGCTGTGGGCCTTTGCAACCCAGGCCGTTCTGTGATTCTATGAAAGAAACATCAGCATTCTGAATCTCTTACGTATTCCAATGAAGTTTTAACGACTGAAGTTTCTTCTTCATGTTAGTTAAAATATTTTCAATATATTCCTACACGGTTAATTTCTACTCTAAAGGGAGAAAAGGTGTGAGATATTCTCAGAAATAGCTGCCATGATTCCACTGTAGCTGTGATGAGAATGCAGCACGGCTGCACTGCTGTTCAGTTTGAGATACTTTTCGTGCCCATTTTCTGCATAACTGACAGTTCATCAACGTGACGTAATTATTGTTTTTTCCTCCATTACTTTTGCACCTAATAAGCAGTTCGTGTCATAGAAGTGGTAAAACAGCATTTTAGCCTGAAATGTAATTATACAGAAGCAACTTGACAATTGCAGCATAATTGAAATACTGTTACCCTCTACAAGCAGTAATCACACAACGCAGCACAGAACTACATGTGCTATTGGTTTGAAGGGATTCGGTGCTACGTGGGCCAGGCCTTGCAGGGATGGGATAAAGGAGAGTTAAAGACAGCCGCAGCTTTCCCTCCCGTTGACATGTCAGGGCTGTGGAAGTTGCACACTCCAAAGCTGCAATTCACTGGATGGAATTGGGTACTGAAAACTGCTGTTGAGGAATAGACTCGTTCTGCCCCCAGTGCTCTTTTCATTGCAGTTCATGCATTTGCCCAAGGAGGCTGTGGATGCCCCATCCCTGCAGGCATTCAAGGCCAGGCTGGATGTGGCTCTGGGCAGCCTGGGCTGCTGGTTGGTGACCTGCACACAGCAGGGGGTTGGGACTGGAGGAGCTGTGGGCCTTTGCAACCCAGGCCATGCTGGGATTCTATGATTGATTCTATGAAATAGAACAGTTAAAAACACAGATCAGTATATATATATATATATTTAATATAATTTCATCCTTCATTTTCTGTCCTTACAACATACCCTTAACTCCAATTTAATGGGAACAAACCAGAGGTAAGAACAAATTGGCGTATGAATTCAAATGTTAGTCTAATTAACGAACTGCTATGGCAGCACTGCTCTCTATTTTGAGCTGGATGAAATAAAGAGGCCAGGGGGAGTCTTTAATAGTAGTAAACATGGAAGTCTTAATTCCTTTTTATGCTCTGTGATCACATTCAAAAGATCTAATGAAAATAATTGCTTTGGATGTCCCATTTTTAGGGAAATGCATAGCAAGTATTAAGGAAGACTCTTATTGCATTGGTTTATCTATTAATGAAGCAAAACCTGGTTAATTACCTAATTTGCATGATTTTTTGCATCCATATAGAAGCTGGTGTGAGTAGTGAGAGGTTTTGCATCAATCCATTTTTAATAAGGCAATGAAATCACCTAGGCTGGCTGCAGATGACAAGTTCAAGTGCTCTACTTCTGCTGGACTTAGAATTTGAGAATCAAGGTAGAGATCAACAAGCCTGTGGGCTGAGGAAGGCATTTCCTCGAGCCCTCCCTGCCTAGGTCCTGCAGGGACTTGAGGTTCTGTTGGATATCAGGAGCAATTTGTCCTCAGAAGGAGCAGTGGAGCAGTGGCACAGCTGCACAGGCAGTGCTGGGGGCACTGTCCCCAGAGGGTCCCAGGACAGCAGAGATGTGGCACTGGGGGATGTGGGCAGTGGCAGGTGAGGTGGGATTGGGGATCCTGGAGGTGTTTTTCAACCATAATGATTCTATGACTCTGTGTTCTGGACCTTACCAGGGCTGCACTCTGGTACTGCACTTGAGGCCTCAAATTATTATGCCATGGCCATCAGTGGAGGCAGCAAAGACTTTGCAGCCTGTAGCTTCTCATCTCTCACCTTTTTCCCTCCCTTCTCCACTGCAGCACTGCTCTGAGCCAGGATGCAGCTCACAGAATCGCCAGTCAAAGCCGGGCCAGCAATAACCCGGTCTGTAGATGCTTTTCCCTCCTTTTTGCATGGCATTTTCTGTGCTCCATGGTGCTTCTTCCCTCTGCCCCTCACGTTGGGTGCCTTTTCTCAGCCCACTGATCCCCTTGTGATTCATGTCTGCACCTCGTGTCTCTATTACAAGAGAGTTAAGACATAACCCTCTCTAGGAAAGAAAGACCTATACAATTTTACATGAATACTTCCAAGTTCTGTGCAGCAGAGGGTCTGATTTATTGTACCAATATGGTCTGTGCAGGAATGCATTTTTCCTAGCACAAGCTGTGTAAAAGTGAGGCATCCAGGCTGAGGCACTTCCCCAGGCTGAGCCTCTCAGCCCAGGGAGTGCTTCCTTCTGCCCTCAGGTGGGAGTTGGAAATAGCTTTGGAAGTCCCTCTCTGATGTTTCCTCCCTCTGTTCTGATAAGAGAGAGAGCCAAGGAAGCCAATTTAGATTATGCACAAAGCTGTATGTGGCTAAATTGAGAAGACATTAACTTCGTCCTATGGTTTTCTGAAAAAACTCCTGCAAGCTCTGTGCAAGCATAGAAGTAGTGTTGTTAAGTACAGAAACTCATGATACAAACTGGGTCTTAAAATACAGACTTCTGCCATTGTAGAAATGTGGGGATTAGGCAGGAAAGAGCTCTCTGAAGAGCAGTCCATAGTCTCCCAGTGTCTGCTGCTTCAAGTAACAGCTATAACAGATGAGATGTTTAATATTGAAAAAAGGGCAGACTCATCACTAGAGATAAATTACGTGTCCTGGAGACTCAGCTACAGCATGAAAGTAACAACCGGCTACAAAAATATTGTCCTAATTACGCTGGGTCGTATATCGAAATATGGTAATTTGAGTGCTGAGTCACCAACAGCACCTAGGAAAAGGTTTCTGCTGTAAAGCAAAATCATGAAGTCCGAGATTTCTATTTCTGAAGCCAACACTGGGAATAAGAGAGATAAAATCACACTAGATTTTGATGTAATCATCACAATTATGCTTGATTTACGTTCTGTAGGGAACCTGCTTAAGCAGAGCTTGGACTCAGTGATCTCTAGAGGTCCCTTCCAAACCTACAGTTCTGAGATTCTGTGTGATTTTAATATAGTTTTTGTTTATACACTTGAAATTTATTCAGATGATATATTTTTCACAGAATCACAGAATCACAGAATTGTAGGGGTTGGAAGGGACCTCCAGAGATCATTGAGTCCAACCCCCTGCCAAAGCAGGTTCCCTACAGCAGGTCGCACAGGTCGGCATCCAGGCAGGTCTTGAACATCTCCAGAGCAGGAGACTCCACCACCTCCCTGGGCAGCCTGTTCCAGTGCTCCGTCACCTCACTGTAAAGAAGTTCCTTCGCACATTGGTGCAGAACTTCCTATGCTGCAGTTTCCAGCCGTTTCCCCTTGTCCTGTCTCCACTCACCACTGAAAAGAGTCCGGCCTCGCCATTCTGCCCCCCACACCTCAGATATTTATAGACCTGGATCAGGTCCCCTCTCAGTCTCCTTTTCTCAAGGCTGAACAGACCCAGTTCACTCAGCCTTTCTCCATAGCAGAGATGCTCCAGGCCCTTCACCATCTTCGTGGCCCTCCGCTGGACTCTTTCCAAGAGATCCCTGTCTTTTTTGTACTGGGGAGCCCAGAACTGGACGCAGTGCTCCAGATGAGGCCTTACCAGGGCT
This sequence comes from Lagopus leucura, assembly GCF_019238085.1. Classification (NCBI taxonomy): domain Eukaryota; kingdom Metazoa; phylum Chordata; class Aves; order Galliformes; family Phasianidae; genus Lagopus; species Lagopus leucura. The sequence continues at coordinate 625,414 of NW_024962287.1, forward strand.
GAGTAGAAAGTAGTAGAGTTTGTGTCTAAGATGAGTTTAAAACACTAACATGACACTGAAGTTCAAAGAGCAATTCAAGCTCCATATTAGCCAGGACAGAAAGACATTTTGGGCCCAGCAGAGAGAGCTGGATGCCTACAAAAAGTTCATATGTGTATCACAGCTATTCAGGAGTTAGGCATATATCTTCAATTAGTTTTCCAGACTCTTTTGATAGTTGCTGGAAACAAGCAGCTATCCCAGAAAGTGATAAATTCTATCCATTCTACTTCATGGTGTGTTCTAGCGCCCGTCTTTCTCTGTTGGTTGTAAATGGAGCTTGGTAGCTTGCTCAGACATGATCATAACTTTCAAATTCCTAAAGTTAGTGAGATGAATCCCACATGTGCAGTGATTATCTTCTGTGTGCTCTTAAATTTCAAAGCAGCAATGCCAGTCGAGGGGAATATTCTTCCTCCTGATACTCTACTGCACTCCATTCAAAGCCAGGGATGATCTGTTTGAGCTAATGTTGAAGGGGAATTAACGAGGAAATAAGTTTCCAAGACATTCACATTTCTAGTTCGTTGGACGTGAAAAATAAATGTAATTAGAAAACAATGTCAATCTGAAAGTGCTTATAAAAGCCATATTTCAATACTGATAGAAGCCAGTAGAAAACCCTTTTACTTTAGTGAGTATTTGTGTCAATATAGCAGTTACTTAGGGAAATACATCTGTTTATGAAAGTATTACTGATGTTAAACAGGACAAAACACTCCTGAAGAAGGTGCCCAACACTTTCTTAATTGCTGTGCTGGTTTGAGGCCTTTGCGACTACACTAGAGAACAGAAAAGGTCTTACAGCATTCTAAGGACATGCCTGAACTACCCATCCCATCTTGCTCTTACAGTCCATGGGGAGAAAGAGGCAGCTCCAAGAGGAGCAAGTGGCCGTCATGTGTTCCTGGGAGGACATGGGTCACCTGCTACCCCTTTGTTACAAAGCACAAGACTGTCCTAAGCTTGGAAATCTCCCCCAGACGTGAGGGCAGAGGAGCACCAGCTCCAGTGCTTGGAATAATATCCATATGTCCCACCCATCTGATCACACTTTCTTATTTGAGTGAGATCTTCCTCACTATTTTTTACCCGTGCTTCTTTGCTGGGTTTTTACTTTGGCATCTACTGGCAGAGCATGAGCTAAATAGCCAGGTACCTACCAGTCTGCAGTTATCTTCCACTTCTCTGAGTGTAATGTGAGATCTATGTAGCACTCATGCTCATGAGATAACCCTCTCATGCCATGCCAAGTAGACCAGGTTACTAATCATTCATAAGACATTTCCAAATACAGGCTTGAAAAGTACTAGGCTTCATTGTGCCAACCACCTTGGTTTCCCTGGCATAGTGTGAAGGAAGGCAAATGTCATCTGATAACAGCAAAGAAAACAAGATGATAGAAGTGTCAACTCAACTGCAAAGTCAATCACCAACTTTCATTCTTTTCTAAATGCCTTACGCCAAAAATTGTGGGCACTTTCAAGATTTCAATCTGAATTGCTCTTTTTTTGTCAGAAAAATAATCAAATAGGGATAGATCGTGACAAAACCGAATCCAACAGATTTCAGTATTATCCTTATCAAAATTATCATAACCTAAAAAAAATAATACTAAGCTTGAAACCTGCAGCAAGAAGTCTGCAGCAAGCTTCTGTATTCTACTTCCTATTTTAATTTCTGATGCTCTTGAGGAATGTTATTAAAATAACCAGTTTGATTAGGATGAAATTTCCATCTTAAAGTAGTATACAAATAAACTCTCAGCCTGATGAAGCTCACATGGAATTGAGCTCTGATGTTTTACCCAAGCGTTTTTCACTGCTCATCACTTTCAGACCTGGGTGTCGTTGTGTCGATGGACCCCATTGCTTCACACAGCATATATGTCAGCTCCGTGTCCTTTATTGGAATCAGGGCAGCATTACTAATTAAGATTGGTGAGTTTCATTTGCTACTGCAGTGCTGGAAAGTTGTGCAGAAAACACAGGTAGTAGAAAAAAAATGCCCATTTCAGAATTTAATAAGAAATGTACTGGTGAATTAAGAGCCTTTCTTTCAATAAACTCGTCCCCTCCTCTCCTCTGTCTATTTTTTTGATACAAATATCTTTCTCTGGCATCTTGAAACCACTGCAAAATTCACCTCTGGGAGTAATAGTTCAGATTTTCCTTATCCTAAAGTCTCCTTGGGAGTAAAATGCAATTCCTCTCTGATTACCATAAAGTTAGTTCATGTAATGCAAATAGATGTCAAAAACTCAAACTCTCTGATGGTATTTACAGACTCTTTCCAACAAGATGGGAAAATGATCTTGAAATAGAAATATATAAATATGTGTTTGTATTTCTGAGGATAGAATTAAAATGCCTTTTGGTGTTTGTGAGAGCCTTGCTTTTTTGACGCCCTATCCCTGCAGACTGTCAAGGCAAGGCTGGATCTGGCCCTGGGCAACCTGATGTAGCTGTGGTGTTCCTGTGCATTGCAGAGAGTTGGACTGGATGGCCCTCAGAGCTCCCTTCCAACTCTAAGGATTCTATGATTCTATGATTCTATATTTTCTGCAGCTGAATCTGAGATCCGGTAAAGTAGGAGCATACCCTCTGAGCTGATAAAAGCAATAGAATGTGACAATCTGGGCAGGTTATGTTGAAGTACCTGATTACCTGCCGCAATGATGATGCACGCACTACTCAAAGACGTGGGAGAGCTTTGTCTTAGGTAGACAGTTGGACTGGATGATCTTAGAGGCCGTTTCCAACCTTGGTGATTCTACGATTCTATGATTTTAAGGTTGCTGAGGATTGAGGTTTTTGTGAAGGTTTTATTGCCACATTGTTTTGGTGTCTGTGCTAAGAGGCACTTATGCGTGAGGAAAAGCAGCTGACACTGGAACTTTTCAAGCAAAACTCTTTGTAGGATGGAATGACAGAACACAATGTCATTGTCTGGTGTCACATACCGCCTAGGACCAGCAATAGAACTTGTGTTTATTGAGCCAACGGAGTAAAGCCCATTTCTTCCTTCTGCTGTTACTCATTTTAACTCCAGTGAACTTGGTGTGAGCCTTAGTTTAAGCCCCTTGTGAAAATCACAGATGGAGCTGTGTTGGGATGGTACCCCAAAGCGGGGGAAAACTTCTGACAGTGTAGTCTGCATTCTTGTTCCCCAAGTCCACTGCATTGGGCCAGGCAGAAAAAAACAGACAATCGACAGCGTAGCTGGGAATAATTCTGTGGAGCTTCACTGATGTAATTTTTGAGAGTCTGTCAGGGCTGCTGAAGGGAAAAAAGGCTGAAAAGGGTTATCTCCTCTAGAATACACAGAGCCACCATCACTCCTGGTAAGCTGAACTCGATATCTCATTCTTCAGTCTCACCAAAACTTCATTTCCCCTGTTTTTGAATTACTGAATCACGTGTGCAAATATGAGCAATGAAGCTGAGGCCTGGGAGGCTCAAATAGGAGAACAAAATCTCATTTAAGCTTAGCAGTAGGCTTCTGTGATAATTACATCCAGCATCATTGGCCACCACAAGGGAAACTTCCATGATTTATTACTTTAATCTATTTCTTTGTTGCCAGTTTGTGCCAAAAGGAATAAGTCTATGGATAAGCTTTTTGATCAATGAGAACAGGAATACTTCCAGGTCAGTGCAGGATGCAGTTCCCTAACACATCATGGTGCTACTTCCCTCTCCTGAAAGAACATATAAGTGCAGTGGGATAAAGTGCACTCTGTTACATCTGTCATCCTGTAAACGACGTGTTTCTGCACATTGTTTTCTTTGGTGCAAAGTGGTACAAGACATCCTCTATCAAATAATCAAAAAAGAACAGTAGTGAAAATGGTCTTTCATGCAGTCCAGAACATCGGTCTGATTTTTTTGTTGGCTTTGGCTTTGGTTTGGTTTAGGTTGTTGTTATTTTTTCCCTTTATGCCGTACTGGAAGATTTGAGGAGTCAAGAAAAAAATTGGGAAATAAAGTTGGAAGTAATCACATAATCCGAGTATTCCTCACAATGGGAACTGCTTTCTTACGTGCATATAAACTGTGTAATAGTTTCTTTAATCTTCAAGGTGCCAGTGCTTCTCTAAGAAAAGAGCAGGCGCGTAAATTGAAGCCGTTGTAATCTCATAATGGATGTCTCTGGCAGATGGCACATTTTAACGAGCTTGAAAAATCCCTGTGGGCTCAAAGGAAGAACAAGAAACAAAATGAACATTTCATAAGCAAGCTAAATCCAGTTAAAAAGAAAAAAAAATTTCTCAATGTCAACGGTTTATGGGCTGGTCCGGCCCAGTTCCGTGACCAGCAGGGCGGAGGGATCTGCGGATCCGCGCCTCTGGGAAAGGGGAAGCAGGGGACCCCAAAATACTTGAAAACAACAGCACTGATCTGAGGTGGAACAAATGATTTTACTAAATATAGTATTAGTAAAATACAATGAGAGAGAGAGAGAGAGAGAGAGAGAGAGAGTCTGTTTGAATTGTATAGACCTCACCACAATGCTGGGGTGAGAAGTGCAGTCCAGTTGAGTGACTGAAGTACAGACGGCGAAGTGCAGATGGCGAAGCGCAGGCGGCGAAGCGCAGATAGCGAAGAGCAGGCGAAGAAGAAGGATCAGGTGACCTTGCTTGGAGTTATATCCCCTTGCTGACCGCAAAGTCTCCTGGGGAAATGTAGTTCTTCTCCGACGGACGAACATTCGGCAGATATCAAACCCCACCCCCAATGCATTACATGATGTTATGGTGTGGAATAGAATCACAGGAATCACAGAATCACAGAATCACCCGGGTTGGAAGGGACCCCAAGGATCATGTAGTTCCAACCCCCCTGCCTAGCAGGGCCACCAAACATACACATTCAGATCAGGTTGCCCAGGACCCCGTCCAACCTGGCCTTGAACACGTCCAAGGACGGGGCATCCACAACCTCCCTGGGCAGCCCGTTCCAGGGCCTAACCACTCTCCTAGTAAAGAACTTCCCCCTAACATCCAACCTAAATCTTCCCTCCTTCAACTTAAAACCATTTCCCCTAGTCCTGCTGTTATCAGCCCTTCTGAACAGTTTACTCCCCTCCTGGGTGTAGGTTCCCTTCAGGTATTGATAGGCTGCAATGAGGTCACCCCGCAGCCTTCTCTTCTCCAGGCTGAGCAAGCCCAACTCCCTCAGCCTGTCCTCATAGGGGAGGTGCTCCAGCCCCCTGATCATCTTAGTCGCCCTCCTCTGGACCCTTTCCAAAATCTCAATGTCTTTCTTGTACTGAGGGCTCCACACCTGGACACAGTACTCCAGATGGGGCCTCACAAGAGCCGAGTAGAGAGGGACAATCACCTCCCTGTCCCTTCTGGCCACCCCTCTCCTGATGGAGCCCAGGATCCCATTTGCCTTTCGAGCTGCCAGAGCGCACTGCTGGCTCATATTCAGTCTCTCAATACTGAATACTGATGACCAAAAAAATCATAAAACCATGACACTCAATAGCCAACCTATCTACTGATTCCTTTTACTTTTTAGAGCCCCGTTGTCTTACGTGTGATTGAAAAACATTTGGTCTCCCCTAGGATGTTTCTCATCAGTGTTTCATGTTTGGTTTCCTCCATCGGCAGTCTTGAAGGATTCCATAGAGAATCACTAAAGGTGACAGTATATTTATATATCCTTGAAGGCTCTGAGCAAAAACAAATAAATGAATAAATAAATAAGGAATCCCTGGTCTCATGAGCTCAACCAAGACAGCCTCACCCTTGGTGTAAATTCTCAGGTATGCAGTAAAACCTATGGAGCTCGTTTATACAGGATTGATTCCAAACTCATTTAAGAAACGTTAGCAGATGTACTGCTGTGTGTGGGTTTAAGACAGCATAATTAAGATGAGAGTCAAGTAGTTGAGCACAGATGTAACTTCATCTCTGCCCGTGTTCAGCTTTAAAGATGTGTTTAATCCAATCACTTAAGCACATGCTTAAGTATTTTCTTAAATGTGCTTTTTTCCTGAACCACAGCCTAAAGTCTGCAATGGTGTTCACATTTAATGATGTGCAGTGCATTTAGGTAATGCCACCCATCACAAACAATAAGAATGGGAAGCTTAAACTGGTAGTGATGTTTTAGAAAAACCTTAGTGTTTATCGTGTGGAGCTGCAATGCAGTTCTGCACTTAAGGCCATTTAAAACTTTTCTTTACTCAAAAAGGAATTTCAGTTCTTTATTTTTTGTGGGCATCTTCGGTTATCATAACATAATGTTTTGGACTCCTTGGACAGATTAATCTCCTGAAGAAGATCAGTCACTACAGGGGATTCGAGATAAAAATTGTCTTTGTACCTACAGATGGTCCAGCAATGTATATTTATTTTAACAGGACGCAGTGATGATCATCAAATCACGTAGCATTACTCAGCAGGGACACTGAGGCACCTATCCTAGGACCCTAGAGGTTCTGCTTTCTGTTTCCAGTGACCCAGTGACCACAGAGGGAGCAGGGGTGCTCATGTGGGCAGCTGAAGTTAGGGGCAATGCTCCCAGCCACCCCACCTGGGCTGTGCACTGCAGCAGAGCCATCTCCATTTCCTGATGCTTTCAGATGCCCTCAGAGCACAGAGCTTTAGATGAAAAAGAGGGGCATAAAGTCATGCTTCATTATGGCATTTATGTAAGCAAGTTGTGAGGATTTGCATTTATATTTCCTCACTTCTTCTTTCTGAAACATAGCTGATTGCAAAAAGGCTTGTTAAAATCATTCTCAGCTAACAAATTTCTTAGTGAAAAGCACAATCTTCTCCCCATCCACTTCCAGGATGACTGCATTTCAGCAAACACTTGTTTTAGGCATATTTTTAACATATTTTGTCTGCTAGTCATTGAATGATTTCCAGTTGTTTGAAACTGGTTGCAAGTTCCAGTTATCTGAAACTGGAGACAGCACAAAAATGTAGACATCTACTAAAAATTTAACCAATAAAATGAGCTTCCTGTTAACAAATGACTTGCTTTTTTCACTGACTAGTATTCTGAACTGCTCTTTATACTCACAGTTACTTGAAATACTGTGCAAATTTATTCTGGATGAGATCTGCTGAGGGTGTGTAGCTAATCTTGCAGAAATACATCTACTGTGTTCCGCTCCATCTGTTTGGATATCTTGCATAAGAAAGTGGGCTGCTGCTTCTCAGTGCTTCAGGTTTCCTTGCTCTCTGCCCCTTCACACTTCTGTGTTGCTGCTGCCATCACCACCACACCACAGCTGAGTACTCACGGCTATTTTGGCAACTAGATTTGTTGTTTAGATTAGAATCATGGGAGACAATTTCTTCCTTCCTCTGCACTTGGAAATCTTCAAATAGCATCAATTATATTCTTCAGGCTACCAAGGACCTATGCTATCACCTTTCTAGTCCTGATGGATGTCTCTGGAGGATATTTTAGTAAAATACACCATTGCCAAATGGCGTTTCAAAGTTAATGGTCCATTGTTAAGATATCTCACGGTAATTTGAGCTTCTTCTGAATGCAGGACACCTCACTGCAGCTGCATGACCTCATCAGACAGAAGAATGAGCTGATATGAGTGATATCCGGATTTAGTTTTTATATTACAGCTTCTCTATTTTGCAAGAGAAACTTGAAGTAAAATAAAAAGATGCTTAAACCTAAGAAGTATCTTGAAAGCACATTAAATCTTGCAGCGTGTTTTGAAGAGATTATATCTGAAAGAGGATTTCTTTGGGACTTTGTGTCCCTTCTTTTGCAAAAGCATTGGTTTTGCCTGCCTTTGTGATGCAGTGCATCCAGCAGGTTGCACCTCCATCTGGGCAGCACATCCTTTGTCACCTCTCCATCTCTCAGATTCCACCCCCCCTGGTAAAGTTGTGGACTTTTGTGATTTTGACTCATGTTAAAGCACACAAACAGTAGGAGATGTTGTAAATTTGTCTCTAAGCTGAGGTACAGGATTAGATTAAAGGAAATGCTTGCCAAAGTTGTGTAAAAATTGAATTCTTTGATATCTCTTATCTCATCTTTGGAATGATATGAATGCAGGAAAAAAATAACTTTCTTTCATCTCTTCCTTTCCATGGTTACAAATCAAAGTCTGAGTTTTCTAAATTAATCATTTCCAATTATTTTTATTCTTTTTGTTCTTGCTGCTGTGTACAAGCCCCTGCCGGCTACATCTGACCTCACAGAAGACTCTTGGTGAACAGTGATTGGGAAGCCTGATTTTCAGACCTTTCAGCTAAGATAGACACTGTTTTTGTTGTAGGGTATACAGTTCCTTAAAATAAACCATCACCTTGGGAGATTGTTACATTGCATTGAGATCTTGACTAAGAGCTTATCTTTATTCTGTTATTTCGTGGTGGTGGTGTTGTTTGTTTTTTTTTTTTTTTAATTTTCCTCAAGATGTACTGCAGTAAGAAAATTAAGGTAAAGAAGAAGATCCAATTAAAAAAAAAAAAAAAAAGTTGGAGGAAGAATATTTTCTTGGCTAAGAAAAAGGACAGTGTATTGATTTCCGTGTTATCCTATTAGTTCTGAAGAGCTGCAACAGTAGAAGAAATCAGGCAGCGGTAGGGAACACTTCCTATGAAAAAAAGGGCCAAAGAAATATCACTCATGACATTTGGTACCTACTAATGCTATCAAGAGTGACTTCCAAAGGCAATCAGCTAGTCCTCAGAAACCGATGAGCCATTTCAGACTTCAGGAAATGAATGATAAAAAGTTTTTCCTTTCCAGTTGTTTAATGTGGTACACAACAGGGCATGACAAGACAAAAAGCAACCACAATTGCCTGCACTATCTACTTAATTGCCATTCGTGTTATTATTCTTAACTTACATTATCTACTTCAGCACTTGGCATTTCCAACAGTCATTGCCATATGTTTCTCTCTTCCTATTTATTAAATTTACTCATGAAGACCGTGTAAGTCCCTCTGCATTGTTGGATCTCTCATGGTAGCCCTGATAAGGAAGCTAATGTTCCAAATGGAATCTTCCAGAAGGAAGACTTTTCTTTCAGTCAGTGCTTTCTGATGGACACAAAGTGCCACCTCCTTCCTCCAAAGCCACTTCAAGGGATTTGGATATCTTATCCCACTGGTATCAGTCAGGATGAAGTTCCTGAGCACCTTTGAGGATTTAGGGAAGACGAGAGGCTTTCTTAGTCTTAAGACATCTCCACCAACAACTTATGGGAAGAAAAAGCAGCACAGAATTACTGATCCAGCAACTGAATTGAGGAGGTTTGGGAGTTTCTGTTGACTAATAAGTGGGAAATATTAAAGAGCTTTAAGGCCAGGAGTGATTGTCAATATGTGAGTGAATTTACCACACCAGGGAGAGTTTATTAGCATGTTATTGGTCATCGTCTTCATCTACAGAAAATAATAATTTGGAAAGGCTTTAGAACTTTTTTAGCATAATCTCAAACACTGAGTTATGAAGACAGTGAAAAGTTCAAGTCCTGAAGGAGAATAGATAAGATGTGCAAAGATGAACACTCTTGTGCAAAGTGTAAAGTAGACAAACAGGAAAGAAAGTGTAACTCAATGAAGACCTTAAAAAAAATGAGACTAAAAAAGAACCGAAAAGAACCATACAGGATAAAATGATTGTTATCACAGAGAGCCAGAGGAGAAAAAAATAGAAAAAAAAAGAAAAAGAAAAAAGAAAGAATGAAAAAAAAACCCCGATCCTGAACTTGGTTCAATTGGTTTAATTGGTTTAGTGCCAATTAAGTCTTTCTGGATGGAAAAAAAAAAAAAAAAAAAAAAAAAGGCATAATTAACGGTGTGAAGCTCATGTCTTTAGTGAAATGATAGAAATAAAAGTTCACCTTCATCTCTCACAGTAGGTCCTCCTTGGAATCAGAGGAGCCACATACGCAGTTAGGTCATAATTCATCTGTCCTGTCTTAGAAGTCCTCCTAGACTAAAATGAACTGTGCTCTCATAGTCATGGACTATCACATGATAATGTGTAGCTTAGACTGCTGCTCCTGTAAGCATTTATGCACCTAATAACTGCTGGAAGCAATGTTTGTGCCCACCGCTGTTAGCAGCCCTGTGCCACTGTTCTTTGGCCTGGAGGCCAGCTGGCACTGGGTGACAACATCTACATATTTTAGCTCTCTGAGCCCTCCAACACAGTGACCATCTCCAAAAGACCTGGTGAGGATGGATCCTGGCACACGCTGCACATCAAAGTGTGAGAACCCAGCAGGTCACGGGTCTGACAACCAGCAATGCAGCAAATGGATTTGCTGTGTCCATTAAAGGGCGTTGCTTTATTCTGTACTCATTTACATTTATAACACAGTTTTAAGAACTTGAGTTTCAGTACTTGGACCACACTTGGGTAGAGACAACAGCATGAAACAACTCCATGCAATCCTGCCCAGCTATCTTGCCTCTGCTTTCAATAAAATGTATGGAAGCTATGACAGGCAGTGATAATAAAGTGAAAATGAATGACAGCTTGTGCTGATAAAAGGGGAACGAGTTGAAGTGACACAGCAGGACTACTGTAACGATAACCTACAGAGGAACGGTATTGCTATAAATGCAGTGCTTTGTAATAAAAAGTCCTAGGAGAAAAGAGCATTACTTAGCAGTGGTAAGTAGTTTGCTATCCCTGGTTGCACAAGATACGTACGCTCATTCAGTTCCCTAAACACCAACATCTGTTTCTGCTTGAGTCACGCTAGGGGACATTACTCCAGAGGTCTGTGGGAAGCTCACGCTTTTCAGGAATTGTGGATAGAAATCCGCCGTGCTGTCTGCCCTAGGGCATCCTTAATGGCATGAGATTCCTATCCCACGGGCACTTGCACCAAACTAAAGCTTTCTTGGTTCCCATTATCCCAGCAGCCACCAGAGGTGAGATTCAGCTGCACAAATACAGGTATTCAGTGCTATTTAACATGGCTGAGGGTATGTTCTGTCTGACCTCCAGTCACAGCAAAAGGACACACGCTGGCTGGAGTCCTCTGCCCTACCTGAAATGGCACTGGACCTCTGTGTTTGGCAAATGGATCTCATCCCTCGTAAGCAAAGCATAGCCAATAGAGGTTTTCAGCTAATTTAATATGGTTTTCTGCTCCAAAATGTGCTGAGTGCTTTTTTTTCTAAATTGCCTTGATCATTAAAAAGGTCTCCACTGATCGTGAGGAATTCATTAATATTTTCTTCACTGGTTCACTCCTATAGCAATACCTAAATATTACTAGAAGCTGGATCTGAATCCCTTCTCTTCCTGTGATGTCTGAATCAGCAAATAAACCCCACTTTCAAGACTCTATTCCATTTTCTAAGAGTCCTGTCAGTTGTGCTTTTATATCTCAAGCTTTTATATATTCAAGCTTTGGACAACCATGTTTATGTAACTGAATTGAGCCCTCAGTGATTTTGGGTAACTGTATATTGCCAAGTAAAATAGTTATCTCCAAGTCAGCAGAACCTGATGAGATTTATTCTCCAAAGTTTCAAGGAACCAGCTGACATGATCTTGTTAAATATAGCAATTATTCCCTTAGAACTTGTGGAGGCCAGGAGAGGCACCAGAGGATGGGAGAAGTGCAGACATAATATTTATCTTTAAATAGCAGCAAAGAAAGAGAATCCAGAAAGTTACAGTCCTGACAGTCTAACAGTGAAAGTCACAAAGATAGAGGAGAAGATAGCTGAGCAATCATCCTGCAAACACTGGCAGGATAATAAGGTGATAAGAAACAGCTAACCTGTTTGTCAGGAATAGGGCACGTCTGACCAATCTGATATCCTTCCTGGACAGAGTAAATAAAAAGAGAAAGCAGTACAGGCAATATGCATTGATTTTCCAAGGTTCCCCACACTTTCCCAAATAATGTTCACATGGGTAAACTAAGGAGTTGTGGACTAGGTTTAAATATTGGATGTGATGGGTTGGACAAACAGCAGCTGGAAAACGAAGGTGAGAGTGGTAAGAGGACATCTGAGGTGAAGCCCCAGGAGAATCACCCTGAGAGCAGTATCTTCATTAATGATTTGCCTCATGGGCCTACATGCAACGTGTTGATGGCAAGTTAGGTGGGAGAGCAAGCCTGGCTTTCAATTCAGTCAGGCTCCCTCTAGAACGTATCACAGTGAAAAAGAGTTTATGTAAGAAATGAATTGGGAATAATCCTTGTTTCAGGCCGCTACAGAAGAATGGTTTCCACAAGAATGGTGGTAGGAATATAAAGCATAATGTGAAAAAGGAAAATGAAGTGATTTATTTTAGTGATTATTGCATTTATTTTCATCTTCCTGTAAATAATGGATATGAGATCATTTATCTCTCTTCATGTTTTCTTTTGTCCCATTCGTGGCATTTTCCTCTTTCTTGTGCAGTGCATTTTCTAAGAAAACGTCATCATTTGTTGGCAGTCTGCAGCAATTGTCTTACCTTGGCTAGGGCAGTGTGGTGCAAATGGTCCAGAATCTGTGATAGAAGTAGTGCTATCATCAGAAAGTAATGACATCCTCAAGGGATGCCCCACTGAACCGCAGTTCTACTTCTGCGTCTATGATGATCGATATTTCTCAATTAAACCCATTCTGCACGGATGCTATCAGCCTGGTTTCCCCAGCACTTACACAGGTACTCAGAGCACCATTGACTTAAACGCAGCAATCATCAAATCACACTGGTGTATAAGAGATATGGATCAGGCTTTCTGAGTTATGGAAACAACATAAACACAAAAATCCTTTCGTAGCAAAAAGAAGGGCCCTCGGCAAAATGAGCTGTGAAAGTCCAAAGTCCTTAAGATTTAATATGAAAATTATTGACTAGTATTTGTGAAAGCCCAAGGCGTCTCTCTTAATTCTTTTCTGCTTAAGATGTTATAATCTAATTATCTACAGCGTTCAACTTTTATTATTTTATGCCCAGAACTCTCACAATGAACTTTTAAGCATCGATCTTTAATCGTAATAGTTTTTTTACATGACAAATGTACTGAATTACAAGTAGGTTTCCAGTAATGACTTCAGCATCTGGAAAGATATATAAGCACTCAATAATGGCCCAGAGCTCGTGCACACATCCTTCTCAGTAGATCCATAGTTTGCTCCAAAAGTAATGATTCCTACTTATTTCCATGGAAACTACAGCAGAGCACCTCCCCGTGAGGACAGGCTGAGAGATCTGGGGCTTTTCAGCCTCAAGAAGAGAAAACTCCAGGGGCCTACAGGAAAGCTGGGGAGGGACTGTTTATAAGGGCAGGTGACAAGGGGAAATGTCTTTAAGCTGGAAGAGGGCAGATTTAGACTAGATATTAGGAAGAAATTCCTTACTGTGAGGGTGGTGAGACTGTGAGGTTTATACGTGACATGCTCATAATGGGATTTTCAAAAATGCATCTGACATAGATGGAAAAATGGCGTACATGTCAGTCAGTTTAGAATTCTACATTTTCAATTGCATTTTTAATGTAATGAATGCCTAAATTCTCCTTGTTACTGCACCTGAAGTTATCGGTTTGAAAAAGTTTGTAAATTAGATTTCTAGACTCCCAGAATAGCTGGTGATGTGGGGCGGGTGTCCCCGGAGCACAGTCCATCCCATCTAGTTTAAGATTCAATTAATCACTTATTTTCTCTCCAAAGGAATCCAGGGTGCCTAAAAACTTGGTGTCTTTGAGAAGCAAATGAGAAATACTATTGTACCATGTGCAGTCTTGCAGAGAAAACGGTTGGGGGTGTGAGATGAAGTAATACTGGGCTGGTTGTTATGGGTTTTTATGAATTATGGGCTGAGGAATGAATATGAACAGGCTCAGCATAGGAGAAGCTAGGCTAGAAACACAGGTATTAATGTCTCTAAATTTCATGTGCAAGTTAGTGTTTACTGAGGTAATAAAGAAATGTCAAGGTTCTCTTTACAGTCCTTGAAATTCTTTGAAGGAATTTCTATAGGACAATTTCTTAATGGATTTGTAAAATTCAGGTTTAAGGTGGAGAGAATCAATCTGAAAGTCTTACATGTTACTCTCCATACATTTCTTAACAAACTGATGGAAAAAAACACAATTACTTTGGCACTTAGTGTTCAGTTAAGTCAGAATCAAAGCACTTCTTCAGACCCTTGGGAGGGGAAAAAAGAAAAAGAGGAAAAATGGAGAGAGCACCTGCCATTTATCTGCCAGATCCAGGGTTAATTCGCTGATAGTACCAGTGTTCCCTCCTTTCACAGCCCATCATCAGACAACAGGAGGGCATAAGCGGTGGCTGTCTGTGCCCCATTACTCTGCCCTAACAGCATCTGTTGAGTCAGGGCCCTGAGGGTAGGATGGTCGGGTTGTGGTTGGACTTGATGATCTTCAAGGTCTTTTCCAACCTGAACAATTCTGTGTTTCTGTGGTTCTGTGATTTGCAAAGCAGGCACATACCTGAACTAGCACCTGACCTGCCACTGCAGCCAAAGGAAGGGCAGAGTGCAGGCACCTCCAAGGGACAACTGAGCAAATTGTAGACACTTTCTTTAAAGGAAGGCAACTGGGAGCTCTTAACTTCTAGACAGCATTTGTTGAATGAACAAATCTCTACTTAGTCTCCCTCATAGCATACGAAGTGAAGGGATGAAAGAACGTCGCACCCATTACATATAGTCTTGCTCATGTAAGTTCAAGAACAATTGTTGTAGCTGAAATCTTGTCTAATTAAAGAATAATTACTAAATGTGATTCAATAAGAATGCAGTTTAAATTCTTGTGCGCACACTTTTTTGTTCCTATGCCTCTCCTGGTGCTGAGCTCACCCTTCTGCTCCTCTGGGTCCTGAGGTCGGTGATCTCAGTCTCATGTTGGTGGCTGGGACATTGCAGTAGGTTGTAAACATCGACACTACTACACTGAGAACAGGATGTTCATGTTGTTCATGTCTTCTTCCTCCCTTTAGGGTCCTCCTGGAATCATTGGAATCATTTTTATATGTTTGTAAGGCAGAAATCCTTCACTCAGAGGGCAGTGAGGTGCTGGCACTGCCCAGAGCTGTGGTGCCCATCCCTGGAGGAGCCTGAGGCCACGGATGGGCCCTGAGCAGCCTGACTGGGGGAAATGGGGCTGTGAAGTCCCTTCCAACCTGAGCCATTCTGTCATTCTATCAGTCTAAGAACTGAAAGCTTTTGCATCCTCTGGACAAAAACTTGCACCAGAAGTTTATAATCTCTTTAAGACAAGTTCAGGGCCAATAGAACAGCACAGAATCTTTTTGCAATTGTAAGCAAAAATAAGGGTCACCAAGGAAGTGCTGTCATCCACTCCAGGGCTGCAATTGGGTGTCCTGCCATGATGCAGAGGTAACTGGCAGGCATCACTGAGTTCCCTTCTATCAGTGAGTAGACTCTGGAGAAGAAACAATTTGACCTGGATGAAAAAAATGTATGTCAAATGCAATTGCAAAAGTTCACAGAATCACAGAATCACAGAATGGCCAGGGTTGGAAGGGACCTCAAGGATCATGAATCTCCAACCCCCCTGCCACATGCAGGGTCACCAACCTCCACGTTTAATGCTAAACCAAGCTGCCCAGGGCCCCATCCCCAGTTACATATGAGGAAAGAAAGAAAAAAGAAAAAAAATGGCCAATGGTGAGAATGGTGGTGCATTTTCTTTTCTGTTCTGCTCAGCTCATAGCTGAAAGCCCAGGAAGCAGACAGAGAGGAGGCACAAGCGCACATCCTGCCTTCATCTGGGCTGCTGACAAGTCTGCCCATTTTGCTCTTCCAGAAGTAATAAAATCTGCCATCATCATCCAGCTAGTGCCAAGGCAAAGAGGAGATTTCTGCAGAATTTGTTGCAGAAAAATTAATTGAGGAGAGGCTTCTTGGCAGTTTGCAACCGTAACAGTTGTGCGATGTGCTGACACTGTGTTTTTATTCCCTGCTAACCAGATATTGCTGTCTTTACTGCACATGAGTGTCTCTTCTAGCTGTTGTTGGTACTGATATGGCAGCCCTCCATACGGTAGTAACTTAAGGCCACAACAGCTTTCATTTTGTATAGCACATATTTTGTAAGGCCTCAGAACACTCCCCAGAAACAAACTCAGCACAGCACCAAGATGGGATGGTCAGCCTGTCTTCCATTTTGTGGAAATCCAGCTTTGCAAGCCCCCCCATTGGCTGCAGTACAAATTCATACCTCACCAGAGAAGCCAATTCCTTACAAACAGTCTCAGTCTTTAGTTACACAGACCTGGACACATTCCACCTAACAGAACTGAGTGATCCATGTTGAAGATCTGTCTTTCTGAGCTTCGTATCAGCCAATGGAAGCAGTCAGACCTCTACAGCTCTCCAGAGAGCCATGCTGTTGTGCTCTCTGTCCCTCTGGTTACAGTAGGAACATAGGGTGACTACAGACCTCAGTAAACGCCTACGTTTACCCAGGAAAGAAAGATAGATCAAAACAGAGCGAGTGAGCTGCTCAGAGTGTGTGAGTGGAATGGATACCCTTGAGATGACCTTCAGGCTGTATGTGTACTAGTGCAGTCTAGTAGTAAATGTGCAGGTTGGTGGTCTGCAGCTGATGGGTTGGAGTTTGGTGAGCCTCATGGTCCCTTCCAACCCAAACCATTCTGATTCTGTGATTCTATGGCTCTGTGATAGTCCATACGAGCATACTGGTACAGTATAGCATACTATACTAATACAGCATATATTAGTGCCAGGTGACAGAGGGGGCCCTTTCTCTGTGCAATTACAGGATGTCCAGCACAGTCACATTTTCCTAACTGATTCTCGGTCAGATCAAAAGTTGGAAACCTTTCAGAGCTAGCAAAACATTTTGAGAAGAACACGGTATTGAAGCCGTGACTGGAGCCTGATGTTGGACCCAGAACATGGCACAGTCCCTGTCTTCACCTCTTTACGGTAGAGATGTGGTCATATTGCATGGATTGAACAATGGAGACAGCCTGGAAGTGTGAAGAAGGCAAGACTGTAAAAAATCAGATGTTTATTACTGTGGCTGCAGCTCCTTGCAGACAAGCAGAAGACAGCCCGCCAAGCCAGGCAACAGTGAGCAGGAGCTGTCTGCATAAGGTGCCACCTCTGACCTCCCCTCTTGCACCGTGGGACAGCCTCAAATCAGAACAGTGAACATAAGAGGAGGACCAGAACTCTGCCCTTATGCATCCTACACTTCTATGAGCATTTGTAAGGTCTGTTTCTCCACAGATTTGCACTTGTCTCCCCCCGTGTCTAACTAGCATAGAACTGCATCCCTTTTTATGTCCCCAACACATTTCTGCCTACCTCCATATTGCCAGGTCAGCTCCACACCTTCTCACCGTACCATCGTAGAATCTTTTCTGTTGGAAGGAACTTTGAAAATTTGAAGGCCACTGGTCCAGTGCCCTTATGACAAACAGGGACATCTGCAGCTGGATCAGATTCCTCACAGCCTGGTTTGGAATGTTTTGAGGATATTCATGGATATTCATACTCCTAGCCCTTCCCACATCCCACCCTCTCCAAGTACTTTTTATATTCCACCTTCTCCTTTCGAAGTCTTCCCAGGTTCCTAATGCCTTCATATTAGAACTACCCCAGCACTTGTCCTTATCTTTTTCATATTTCTCCATACCATCATTTTCAGCCATGCTTTTATTTCTCATATATTCATTCCTCCAGAAATGCAATGATTTTGTTCCCTCTCCATGCATCCTGGAAGTCTCTTCTCATCCCCAGAGAAAAGAGGGGAGCAGAAGTAAGGCATCTTCATGAGGAGAGCCAGCCAGCTCCAACAGCCCATGCTCAGGGAGGTGGCCTATCCCACTGCAGTCTGGTCCAATGTCACCCTTTGGGCTGATAGCAGCTCTTCCCAGGCAAGGTCAGATCCAGCAGGAGCTGTTTTCCCACACCACTGGCAATACAGGAATGGCTACAGAACAAAAATTAGCAGTGAATATGGTTGAATATGCATTTTATTCTACTGTTCACCCACAGAATAACACCCAAATGTGCTGTTCCAAAGCTCATCTTCAGCCCACAGGTCCCTCTCTCCTCCCATGGTGTGAGGTGTCACTTCACATGTGGCTCATGCAGAGATGCACTTGTGACTTTCAGGTTACTGTGGGCTTGATGGCCAGAATGCAGCCCTTGTGGAATAAGGGCAATAAGAGGAAAACTTGTCTGGCCAGCTCTGCAAGGAGGCACAGAGGGAACCTGTGGCCTCCGCTCAGCTTCTGGTCCTTGAAAGATCCATGGAAACTTGGCATCTCTTCTGGAGGTAATTTTGAAAACAAGAATTGAGAGAGTTGGAAAAAAAAAGAGGAATATTGATGTGAGTCCTTACTGTTGAGATTAATATCCTGTAAAACTAATAAATTCTTTATGTGGATCCTGTGAGCTGTTACTGGTGGAAATCATAGCTGAGGTGAAGCGGTTTACTGCTTAACCAACATTCAAGGAAGAAAATAGGCACATTAAAGGACAGAGACCTTTTACATTTCATAGATAAACTTTAAGACAGTGGAGTCTGTAATTAGAAAGGTGATAATTCAGGTTCACTGGAGTTCTTCCAGGAGCACGAGGAGTGCTCCCAAATCAGCTGAACTGCCAGAAAAAAAAGAGCATTCTCTGAGAGCAGTGAGAGCACAGCCACAGGAAGCCCTCACCTTCCTGTTTGAAATATACACCTATTTATTTAATATTAACGTTATATACATAAGAATAATGCTGTATCATAGAATCACAGCATGGCCTGGATTGAAAAGGCCCACAGCGCTCATCCAGCTCCAACCCCTGCTGTGTGCAGGTCAACAACCAGCAGCCCAGGCTGCCCAGAGCCACATCCAGCCTGGCCTTGAATGCCTGCAGGGATGGGGCATCCACAGCCTCCTTGGGCAACCTGTGCCAGTGCCTCACCACCCTCTGTATATCTAAAAAGAGGTTGAGGATGCAGATTATGTAGTATATATTTGAAGGGTAAATGTTTGTTTTAATTTCCTACTGCTTCTCTTGGAAAATATTCTGTGGAAGATACAGGGCACATCTTACAGATCCCAGCTGATGGTGTTGGAAGAAAATGAACTTTAATACCTCTTTAGCTTTAGCCCAAGTGCTCCGCTTTCTGTTCAGTAATCCTCTAAGCTCGTACAGTGCAACTGGAGCCTTATGAATGAAAGCATCATTCTAACAATCATTTATCAGATATAGACTAAAATGGTACACATTTCTGGCTCAGTCCTGCAGTGATAAGTCGTGGCAATATCAGAAATCACTTTTAGTTCTTTAAAACTGATGGGAAACAGCAATTTGCGATGTCATAGTTGGAATGAATGGGCAGCGTTCTCAGAAGCAATCACCTAAAATCAACTGATATATAGGTTCCTGGAGGAGGCAAACAATCTTGAAATGTCTTTTTAAAACAAAGCACAATTTTGCATTCTATTCCACATTTAAATTATGATGATTTATATAAATAGTTTGTTCATTTTATATTTATTGTTATTCGCCTAAGCAAATTCAGTGTGCTGAGAGCACAGTGCACAGTGCTGCTCACAAAGCTTTGCTGACATAGAGGTAATGTGAGGGGAAAGCCGTAAGGTGGGTGATTCACTGAGAGCACTCAGCACGCTGCTTCTTGTATGGATTATCTTCTTTCTTCTGAGCTTAGTAAGCAGCTTCTTGCTAACACAATAAGAAGCTGATACTTTCCAGAATTTTAGTCCCTCAGTTACAGTGATCACTCCATTAAATCTATCGTCTGGGTTCAGGCTATCTGTCTTAAGCCCCCTGTAATGACTGGCACTGCAGCACTTTTAGATACATCGAAAGCAGTGAGGGCAGGAGGAGTTGGACCTCGCAGTGTCATCCTCCCTTCACACCACTGGGATCCTTACAAGGGGCCATAGCCTGTCTGCCAGACATTTATCATCTCAAGGAATCATGGAATGGTTTGGGTTGGAAGGGCGTCAATGATCATCAAGCTCCAACCCCCCTGCCATAGGCAGGGACACATCCCTCTCGACCAGGTTGTACAAAGCCCTGTCCAGCCTGGATTTCAGTGAAGGATCTCAATTAACTGCTTCTTATTTGTCAGAGAAGCTAATGAATACACACAGTAACAAGTGAGGTAGGACTGGCGATGCAGTGTCTGTTCCTAAAGCCAGCACTGGTGGTGTACTCCTGTGTGCGTTATTCTACAAAGTGAGGCAGTCCCTCCACCTCCCTCCAGTGCTTTCAACTTCTCAAGTACTTCCCACCATCCCTATGAAATAATAGTAAACTACATACATTAGCATACTGTGCTTTTTCCCATGTCCACAACACCTCATTGATGGTTGTAGGTATAGATTTGATAGTTGGGTATCTTTAAATGGCCAGGGAATTCAGCATGCACAGCTGACAGAACTGTATCACCTTTTCAGTAAAGCTTTTACTAGAAAATTGAGGAGAACCAGGGCAGCAATTATCTATTCTGTATTAAATTGTTAGCTCTCTGGCATGACTTTGCCCTGTCCATGGCACTTTTCCAAATAATTCCCAGATGCGAAGCAGGATTTGGATGTGACTGTCTTATTGTGGAAGCTAAAGATGCATAAGACCACAGAGATGCTTCACCAAATGAGTTGGCCTCAGTGACAGAGAATTAACCTTGGAAATGTTTGATTTATTAGGATGGGTACAGATTAGGAATCTTCAATGACTGCTGCAGGGATGTATGCACTACAAAAAATTCATCAGAGAACGAATTCTTTTACCAGCCCTTCTTCCCCTCTGTTCCTCCTTGATGTTACAGGAAAGTACATATTCCAATTAATTTAGTGTTCAGAATTTTGGCATCTGAAGTTATGGATATTCAAATTAATCATGTGGAAAAGGTGGGCGGTTAAACCAGCAGGCTCAGTGCTGCTGGGATCCTGAGCAGAAAGGGCCCCCCAAGACAGAAGCAGCACATATTGCTTTAAGGCTACAGTGAGTGTCGCCAAGATAATATTTAAGTGAAACGCTTAATTATAGCCCTCTGGGACAGACTGCTAAAGGTCAGGCTCCAGCTGCATTAATGAGCAGCTAAATGCCTCTGAGAAAGGCTTGTTTAAGCGCTGCACAGCCAGCACACTCATGTTTGTAATGCCAACACTGGGCAGATCAGATGTCGGTGGGAGCTTTGCCATGAAACAAAAGCTCATCTTGTGCTTTGTTTACAACCGTTTCACCAGGTTTTATGGGAAGCAGCTTGAAGATGAGGCCATGAACTGTGAGAGCTGGCAGTTTTAATTCCAGATCTGTGTGAGATCTCTGGGTGGTGATTTGGGGCTGAAGTGTGCCATGATTCCTTCTGAAAAAGCTGAAGAGCACCAAAGGCAGGCATTGATGGCTTTTGGAAGAGGCAGCAATCATCTACTATCTTCTATATTGAGAAAGCAACCCATTTTAACAGATGCCTGTTACTTTGTTTGGCTCTGACGATATATGAATCCCTACATGATGGCATGCACTGGTTGATGTGAGGATTTAAGTGCATGAATTGCAATAGATATTGTGTGTCATAGAGAACAGCAGGGCCTGCTTGACTCTAAGTGGGCTGCAGAGATGGGGAAGGGCTTGGAGGGCAAAGGATGCAAGGGGCAGCCGAGGCCTTTGTGCTGGTGGAACCCATGGGGGTTGGTTTGGGCAGTGTGGAGCCAGGGCTGGACTCAGGGATCCTGATGGGGCCCTTCCAACTCGGGATATTCTGTGACTGTGTGGTTCTTAGTGCACATGGATTGATTCTTTTGTTGTGTTAAATCTGGCTTTCCTTCTGCATCAATTGCCCTGTCGCAAAATTGGGATAACTACAATAGCCTCACAGATGTCACAATATGCACGAATATACACAGTGCACGTGGCAGTTATGTATGAATCACTGTATCGACCCATGGATCTGAATCAATTTGTAATATCTGGTGGAAAATAAGGCCTGAATGGGATACAGTGAATGTGATAACTTCTTATATTAGCTCAAAAGCAGGTTATTAATATAAGGTTAAGATTAGGAAAGTGAAAACAGAGAGGACATAAGGCACCAGATTTAAGGTCAGGAAGAGCTGCACAGCTGTAATTCATGTGCATATGGATTTTAATGTGGTCAGCCCGAGAGTACATGCAGGGACAATGAAGTCATTCAGAGTGGCTCAGTCCAAAGGGTTTTTTGTGCTCTGCATCCTACCACTGATGTTGGCAAGTTCTTAAAAATCAGGGTATCAGCAGGACAAGAGCAAACACTCCCCAGACTCCAGTTGCTTCCTGGCTCACTGGCTTGCAAAGCCAGACCTGTTGTGTCTCTCAGTGCAGTTTTTCTCCCTGGAGGTGTTCAAGGCCAGGTTGGATGGGGCCCTGGGCAGCCTGGTCTAGGATTACATGTGGAGGTTGGTGGCCCTGCATGCAGAAGGGGGGTTGCAGCTTCATGATCCTTGAGGTCCCTTCCATCCCAAGTCATTCTGTGTTCCTACAAATGTTTTCAAGTCCACTTAACCTCCAGAATGTCTGGTACTACATAGTGTCACCAGGTTTTAAACAATTTTTATGTGTCTAATTTTTATGTAGTCATGGAACAACTAACATAGCATACATATTGCAGCTTTAATATTTCAGTAGGACTACATGGTAAGACACAAAGAGTAGGGTTTAAACACAGTAATTTGGTTGAGTCATTTCTTTGCTTCATTTTGCTTTTCACTCTGTTGAGCAGCCCTTAGATCCACAGCTGGGCTTTTGCTGAGACCATCATAACCATCTTACATTCCACCTGAACAAATTCCTGTATCAGCATTCCCTGGCACCATTGTTTAATTCCTGGTATATACATAACATACAGATCTTGATCTGCAGCATGTGATGTCCAGGGAAATCCCGAGGCAAGCTGTGGATATAGGCAGGGCTTCCTCCCCAGAATGCCTCCTCCATATTCTCATGAAATGCAGAATCTGGGTTTGGCTGTTAGGGAATAGAAAGGGAGATTTAATTCCTCTTTTTCAAATTGCTGAGTCAGCCTCTGCATTCCCTTCACACCCAGCAAACAGAAGCAAAAGGTGAGCAGTGCCTCCCACTCTGCCCTCCCACCCCTTCTCCCAGGTAAACAAATGTCAGCAAATCCTGCACTCAGAGAAGTTTTTAAAATATGATTCTGGCAGCAGATGGGCTCATTCGCTTCAGTCTCTCTACATCGCAGAAGAGGTGCATTTTACACCAGGATGAGCAGTTTGGATGGAAAATGGAAGTGCCTGAATGAAGGGCAGGCATGCTGTGTGCTGCAGCACAGAGCAACTTCCAGAAATTATCAGGCAAGGAATGGACTTGATCTGCATGACATATTGAGATAAAAGTTTGCCCTGCTTTTGTTACCTAGAATCTGACCCTGGAGTAGCAACTGAAAATGAGCTGTTTCAGCCAGCAGGGCATTCCTGTGCTCTTTAGCATAACCATGAACCAAGATAACCACAGGAACTGAGTTCAGCCAGCCCAAAGCTGTCATGCCCTATCAGGCATCAGGGGTGCATGAGAAACATTCTCCATTGGTCAGTCTGTAGTTCTTTAAAAGGGAGATAAATCCCCACAAAACTTTGTCCAGGATGGCTTCCAGCTGTTCAGGCAAATCACAGAATGGTAGAATGGCTCAGGTTGGAAAAGACCCTAAAGATGATGGAGTCCAACCCCAGCCCAACCATCCCACCCCAAGTCTGACAGCCCTCCGCTAAATCATGGCCCTGAGCACCACATCCAAACGGTTTGAAAAATGTACAATTACTCTCTGGTACTAGAAATCAGCAAATATCAAACTCATTGTGCCTGTTTAAGTTTATAGTTTCTGCTGGATGCAAGAACCAAACCAGGTCAGAGCACTTTCTGTTCTAGAAATTCACTAGTACATTATTCATCTGATTTCCTGGTGGCTGTTGCTAGTCAAAAATCCAGCTGACAGCAAAGCTCCTATTGGTCAGTGTCACAGGTCCATCCAATGCTTTTAGCATAAATTAGCATATAATAGATTCATTAATAGCTTGATCTAAATGCAATCCCTTGTCTTCTACATGCCATATATAACTGCATCAATTAATGGCTGTTTCCATATGCGCAGTGCTTGTTTACAGTGTTCATTAAAAGGCTGAGACAACAGAAAGATAGAAGTATTTTAATTCATTACTGAGCACAGCAGAGAACTAAGTGGGCTTCCAAGTTTATAGACAATTTGTAAGCAGTATGTATAAGCTTAAACATAAATCTCAGTTAATGAGGTTTGCAGTCTGATGACTAATCATATCTACTGCAACCTTCTCTGTGTTCAGATCTGTTTCAATGCATGGCATGGAGGTGTTGCTATTAAATACTTCACTCACATCCCAAAAGGAGAACAGCTTCTTATAAATCGTAAAATGTTACCTTAAGATGAACTGTGGAAAACAAAATCCTGAATATAAAGCGTTGTCGCTGTGGTTCAGTTAGAAACATGTTTGAGTTCAGACTAGCAAGTCTTTGGCTCGTCTCCGGTGCTCAACACTGGGCTTCTCCCCAGGGCTGCTCGTGTCAAAGGCCTTTTCAACATGAAAGATCCAAAACTGCATAAGATTTAAAATCAGTGCTGCCAAACTCATGTTAGTTTTAATCACTCTTCACATCAACATCAAGGTCCTGTTATGCTGGTCCCTGTGCAAACTAGTCCAACAGGGATTGCCTTGAGGAGTCTCCAACAGGAGAGGTTGCAGAGAAGGGATTTGATATCTGAATAAATTATTGCCATCTGCTCTAGCTCAGGTTGCACTGTCTGTCGTTTAAGTCTGGGCCTCTTTATTTTGCTGTGGATGGAAAGGGTTTAGTGAGTGGGCTGGCATTGACTGCAGAGATGGTTAGCTGAAGGGGGCACATGAAAGAAGACCAAAAGTGAACCACCACTTTTCATCTGTGTTTCCAGAAGATTGGTATAAAGATAATTTACAGATTGCCACTTATTAGTATCGTGGAAAGCAAATTAGTGGAAGGAATTGCTAAGGTTGTTCCATCGTTCCATCATTCTACCATTTTCTTCTACAGAATATGTATCTATAGAGACTTCCTTCTGCAATGGAAGGATTTAAGAAGCCAGGCTTGGGACAGAAATCGTGATTAATATCACACAATTTTAGCTGTCTAAAATCAGGCTCCTATTCTAAATTAGATGTCTCAGCACTCTGTTTTACCAGTTACAAAGAGAGACATTTGATTTTGGAGAGTTGTGCCAATATATAATCTTAGACCAAGGCAGTGACCACCTCCTGCAGTAGTCACTTCACAGGGATTACCCAGTTCTGTCTGTGATTAAGAAGTGTGCAATATTTTATGGGAGCAGTGATTGGCTGACACTAGATTGTCCTGGAAGGCCAATACAGAGCAAGCACAGCCAGAACCAAGTGTTTCCTCTTTCCTCGTTGCCTTTTACTTTCAGACACTCACATGGTTGATAACTCCCATTTTGGTCAGACTCTGCTGCAGTACCCATGGGGACACTGACTCTTTTATGTTTTGGTCTCATCAGCAATTCCTAGAATTTTTAAAAGGCTTTTAGAAGTGCTTCTGTGAAAAGAAAGCGGTGTAGACACATGGAGCACACATCAAGGCATCAGCCATCGTCCCTGCGTTTAATAGAAATGTCCCAAGGTGCATCACGGTATTGCAACTGTATTTTTAATGGGTTTCACACTACGATAGGGATCCATCACCAGGTAGGAACTGGGAGCCACTACTGTGTGTGTGCCATTCACTGGGAGAAGTACTGTCATGGGCATAACTGTCTTTACTTATGATGTTACTGATAGCTTCAAAGTGCATTTGCTGTGTCTGTTGGAAGTGTTAAGATTGAGCAACAGCAACAGCCTTGTAGGCACTTCAGATTTCCCTGAGGCCCTTGTTACTGAGGATGCACGGAAGACCTTGGTAAGGTTTCATTGTACTTGGTTCAACAATCCTGATATAGAACCCAACTCTGTAAATTAGTCAATTTATTTTGGTAGGAATCTGTCACTTAAAAGAACAGTTCTACCCTTCATGGTTTTCAAGATGAAAAGGCACAGCGGGGTGTAAACTCCTCTGCCAGCATGTCTGCATAAATTTGGTTAACTCAAATAGGAGAAAAAATGTGTGTGCCATTTCATCCCAAGGAGAATGTACCTAGAAACGATTTAATTTCTCTGTTAAATGCTTTTTGATATGTCAGAAAGGATCACGTCCCAGACGAGATAATCATATGATTAGATAAAACGGAATTTCTACAGGACACTCATCAGTGGCTCTTGACTTTGTATTCGTGGCTTTTAGCTCAGTACATTCAGAAGGTACTGATGTGATGGTAGCACTGACAATCCTTATGGCTCAAGGGATCTCCTTGCCTTGGAAAATCCCAGTGAGTGCTGGATATTGCTACCACAGTGACATCCTCTATTTCCAAAACCAAAATCATTCAGGCATCTTGAAGGTAGGATGAGATCCTGCTTCACTTTTTGCATTGATGTACTGGTCTGAAGGAAACCCCTCACCACTGAGAGTGGCTGAGAATCTCACCTGACAGATCAGACCCTCTTAGTTACCCAAGTTACTATTTACATCTATGATTTCAGAGAAACCAGTCCTTGCCTCCTGTATATACATGAGAAGATTACAGTGTGCCTGCTCACAACAATTGGAGATAATTTAGGGGCAGCAGCGTTGAGCAAAGCTGTGCTATGGCATTTTCCTCTTGAAGTTCTTTTCCCATGATTAAGAACCCAATGATATTTTTCCTGTGATGATGTGGTGGTTTAACCCCACAGGTAAACCAGCACCCTGCAGCTACTCGCTCACCTCCCCAGGTGGGATGGGGGAGAGAACCAGAAAGGTAAATGCAGGACAATTCATAGGCTGAGATAAGAGAATTTATTAGGCAGCAAAATCTTCTTACTCAACCAAAGCAGAGCCAGGAATTCATTCACTGCTTCCCGTTGGCAGGCAGCTGCTTAGCCACTCCCAGGAAAGCAGGGCTTATCACGTGTAACAACCTCTTGGGAAGACAAATGCTGTCATGTGAACATCCTCCCCTTCCTCCTTCCCCCCATCTCTTACTGCTGAGCACACCACCACATGGGTTGGGATATCTCTGTGCTGACTCCTTGCCCCTCACAGCTCCTGTGCACCTCCAGCCCCTGGCGGGCAGTGCAGCACGAGGACCTGAGTCCTCCTTGGCTCAGTGCACTCTGCTCTGCAACAACATCGGTGTGTTATCACCACCATGTGCATCAGACACCAAAACACGGCGTCATATGGGACTCTGCAAATAACAATGACCAATTAATAGCCCCATCACAGTACTCATTGCAGGGTTTCTCTGCAGTATTGGATATCACTGAGAAATGTAAATTCTCTTCCTGATGACTCAACACAAAAGAGTAGATAGTAGTCAGCAGTCATGCTGACCCACTTCCAAGAAGGCTTACAAAGACTGGAGGTTCCCAGCCCTTCCCTCCAGCAGTGCCTGGTGGTTTCATTCTGAGGTCCTGGTGAATTTGTGCTGAATTAGATTCCTAAACCAAGGCATTAGCAGAATCAAAAGTGAAAAGGCATACTTTGGTGACGATAACACTGAAGTTAGGCTCGTCTTCACAGTAATGTGCTCTGAAGTATCTTAAGTCAAAGCATTTTGGTATCTTGAGTCAAAACAGGGATGTAAGAGACCTCAGGAACAACCTTGCAGCACTTAGACAGGACACACGTAACACCTGCTCTGACATTTCTTAATCCCACCTTTTTTTCAGCCTTGCAGTGAAGACTTTACGACCTTTTTAGACGGTGTGCTCTTGTGTTTAATGGACCTTGAAGGAGGAAAGATTTGTTTTTCTAATGTTTTTTTTCTGCAAATGAAGCCAATGATTTCTTGTTCTCATCCCAGTGGAAATTACAAATAACTAATTTCTGTTCTCTTCCTAATAATTTTTTTGCACTATGTGGTATTGAGTCCCCATCCACTTTTTACTCAACAGGGAGAAAAAGAAAAAGAAAAAGAATAATAATAAAAAAGACAATTTATTCAGCTTTTGTTCGTGCAATCTGTGTTTTACAAACATGTTTCTTTTCAATTTATTTTATTTTATTGCCAAGGTGTTCAGCCCACATTTTCAAAGTTATTTTTTTAAATCTCATGCCCCATATCAGTAAAACTTCCATCACATTAAACGAAATTATTATCTCATGAATCTTATTTGGTATTTCTTTAAATAAAGTAAAAAATAATTTTTTTACATGTAAAAATATTATTAACTTGTTCTCTATCCACCTTGAAGATCCCCCTGACCGCTAAACAAACTTATTTACCTCTTACTTCTTAGTTACCTCTTATTCCTTGGTATGAATTTCTTTCATTTGACTTCCTAACAAAGTTCATGACTGTTCATTTGTCTGCATTACATTTTGTACACTGACATCCTGAAACTTCTGGCCGCTTCTCCAAGTTTAAATTCTAATCTTGCTCTGCAGAGGATTTGAAATCCTGCCCCCATTCAGACTCACGTGCAAATTCTGCAAGATGTTCACATCAAAAGGAAATGGCCCCAAGGTGAATCCTTGACGCGGTCGCACTTCAAACATCCTCCTGAGAATTGATCATTGGAGGCAACTCTCTACATATACAGTTTCAACCATTTGAAGATATTTTCCATTATCTTCCTCTAGGCAATATTTTCTTCATTTTCCTGTCAGAGTACTTAGTGTAATAGTATTAAAAACTTACTAAATCCAGGAGAAAGATACTAAAAGACTTACAAAGATAGATATCAGGTCTCCTTCTCATGTGGCCAGTTTCTTTTCAAAGTAAGAAATTGTTGACTTGAACTTATTTGGTTTTGATAAATCTGTATCAGTACTAATAATTGTTTATTAATTTATCATTTGAGATAGTAATTCATCTGATGGACATTAAGTTCTGCAGATCTTTTTCTTTCTCCTTTTTGAAGAAACGGTTGCTATATGTGCCCTTTCTGTTATTCTTGGACCATCTCATCTAAATTTATTCTTTAAGTTGACTGCTAATAGGTCACGGATTGCCTTGACTTGGCTTGAAAATGATTGATTTCTCCATGTTTCTCCAACTTAAATAAATTTAATACTTTAAAATGATCTTTAATAACAGCCATTCACCCTCCTGCTGGGGCATATAAACAGGAGGGGGAAGGGCTGTTTGTGAGGGTGGATGGTGATGGGACAAGGGGAATGGTTTTAAAGTGAGATAGGGGAGATTTAGGTTGGATCTGAGGAGGAAGTTTTTCCCCCCGAGGGTGGTGAGGCAGTGGCACAGGTTGCCCAAGGAGGCTGTGGATGCCCCATCCCTGCAGGCATTCAAGGCCAGGCTGGATGTGGCTCTGGGCAGCCTGGGCTGCTGGTTGGCGACCTGCACACAGCAGGGGTTGGAGCTGGAGGAGCGCTGTGGGCCTTTGCAGCCCAGGCCGTTCTGTGATTCTGTGATCACCTTGGCAATCGATGATTATTAATATGTTATTTCTCTTTTGTGAGTTTTATCCCTTCAAACTTATTTAATATATCATGTTGTAATTTTGTTTTCAAAACTAGACAGCAAAAGCCTTCTGTAGTTCTACCTTCGCTGTAGATTCCCTTACCTGCCCCCTTAACTCCACGAACGATAGGCTTATACTGTCATTTGTCTTCTCTCGTCTTAGGTAGTCATAGGCTGATGCTCTTCTGTCAAATAAAGTATTGTTGTATTCAATTCATGCCATCTTAGTGCTAGAGAAACTTGACAGTTTTGACCCAAAGCCAAAGACCTTTAAACTTTCCTAGAACCAGGCACTGAATGTAACTCCACTGTCAGTTTTGTGAGTGACATCAGTGATGGAACTGAATGCAATTTCACAGAGTGACTGTGGTGTCCAAAACATCAGAAATGTCAGGAAAATATTGGAAGTAGAAGATGTTTATCTGGGAAGATGAGCAGAGACTATTTGTAAAACGTGGTGTCAGAGTAGTGATGTGGGAAAACCAGTCAGAAAAGATTTCTTGTACTGGTGGGAGGGGAGTTACTGCACTGAGTTCTCCAGCCCTGTGTTTGTAGGAGACAGCTGAAGTCACAAATATCAGTGCTTTATTCCCTTATGATACTACTTGCTCTATTAGGAAAAACATATCTGGAGTTTAATTAGAATATCTAAATGTTAAGTGTAATATGACTTATGCACTGGTGCATACTCTCGCTTCCTCTTTTCACATACCTTTTTATCAGCAGTGTGCCCCTGTAGCCAAGAAGGCAAATAGGATCCTAACCTGATAGACTGATATTTAGAAGTTAATCACTACAAAAATATGGCAAAGGTGCAACTGTGGACATAATCTTGTAGATGGGAAGAAGAGTTTATCACAAATTTTTGAAAGAGGTGTTGGAACATTCCTTCATCTACAGCTTCACTGAAAAATACCAGTTCACCATAACTTCAACTATTTCTGCGAAAGGGCTTCTGATAAATTTCCAGTTAAAGGTTTCAGAACGATCTGCAACATCCATTTTAGCATTGCCAACGGTTTGGGTCTTTTTCTTTCTTTGACTTCACCGATCACTTTTAGCTCTGATGGGCAGCAGAAGGCTCCTGCAGTTATTATCTCTGAGTACCCTCAAGCAGCAGGCCCACGGAGAGGCCTGTGGTAGAAGGATGAAAATCTCACAGACAATGGTTTGATTGAGCTCCTAGAAGGTTTGAGCAAATTGATTTCTAGAAGGAAGAAAAAATCCCAGTTTCTCCTCTCACAGAGTGGACGATAAAACTCAACTATTTGGTACTGTGCTGGCAAATTAGCACATGCATCTTGGACAGCCAGCCAGCGAGCACAAAGGTATGTGTGTACATGTGGTCAAAGAGAGATGTCAGAAGTGGGATGGATGCAGGGAACATCCACGTATGAGCGGGAACAGAGGGCGCATGCATCAGATGGCCAGTCATGAGTCACTGCTCAGGAAACAACAGGCTTACATTTTGCTGACTTCAGCCATGAAATTTTACTGGCTGAGTGTTGGAACCGAAGAAAAGCAAGTCTATCTTTTATTCTGCAAGTAATGAAGTTATGAAGCTTCTCGTAGCAGGAGATTTTGGTGGTCAGAAGTATGATGGAATTTAAAACTGGACTTGAAAAATGGATGAAAGTCCTTCAGAGCCTCCAAACATGACGTTGCAAATACAGCCTGTGGTTTTAGCAGGCCTCTTGGCTAAACACCAATGTTTAGGACTCTGAATTGGGAAATAATTATTCTACACATTCCCTGTTCCATCATCTTTTTCTTTAAATATCTGTCCTTTTTGTCAGATCCAGAGGTAGAACAATGCTCGGCTTGACACAGAGTGGCTATTGTCATTTTAAAGAAAGAAGAGAGCATTTAGAGAGGAAAGACATTGTCGATATCTAATTTAGACACTCCACGAAGGTTCCCAGTGTGAGCTCTGTAGTTTCATGATTTCCCTTTGTCTGAGATCCCAGCCAGCTGCCTGGGAGAGTAAGGACAAGAAGGGGAACCGAGGTAGAAAAAAACTTCACTACTGAATGTGATTCTTCTGTCCCAGTGGGTGAGACAGGAAGGTGGGAGGAATAATAGCAGCAGCAGAAACAGAAATCTAGTGCTCAGCTTCCCTCATGAGAGAAGGAAAAGAGAGAGAGAGAGAAAAGTGTGGTCCCTAAAACTGGAAGAGAAGAGGCAAGAACCTGGTTATGGCCACTTGGGATCTGTATGACGTCACATCCTACATTTCAGGGCTTTTAATCAGAAATGTTTGAAAAAGGACCATTCAAAACTGATCATGAGATAGAGATGGGGTGAATGCGGACATCTGAGGAAGACTTCTGTGCTCTGCTGTACCCAAAACAGAATACACCATTCAGTTAATCCGTGTCAGGGTGTGGGCACTGGTCATGGTGCCCAGTCAGCCTGGTCCACATCCCACAGCATATCCACTCTTGCTTTAAGCATAATATAAAATCACGGCTGAGCTGTTGAATTCTGCAGCTCCGCTCAGCCCAAGGAGGCCATTCTTTCTGCTTGACAGTCCAAATGTGACAGTGTGCAAGGCAGCTGTGCTTTGAGACTCTGAACTGACTCATGCCTAACTCACCAGGGAATCCAAAATCCCTCCTGAACCAGGATGCCAGTTCACAAGAGAGCAGTATTTCTGCATAGGCATTTTGCTAACTGCAACATTTCTGTACTGCTGTATGTTTATCTTTCACTGGGGACACTGATCTGCAGTAAAACAGGTAACATTCTCAGAACTTGACAGTTTATGCTGTAATTTCCCTTGTCTAGAATGGCAGTCAGGAGTCTGTTTTGGGCAGCTGCATGAATCCAGACCATTTAAATCAGAAGACAAACTCAACAGACTTTTTGTTCACTATTATGCACTTCATTATTTACAAATATCCTTGTCATAATTTCTGGTTTATTACAAGAAAATTACCTCCTGCTTTGTTGCATGCAGTGCTACCTCAGAGAGTGGAGAGACAAAAACAGGGACAGAAACACTTGTGATCTTCTACTTCTTTCTCTACTCAATAATGTGTTTCCTTATCTAGTCCAGAATTTTGTCAGGGCTTGACCCAGAGCACAGAGAACCTCAAATTTAAATACTTGTTTTAAATTTTGGAACAAAATAATTGTTTGAAAGCCAAACCCTTTTAGCTGCAGATGTTATTTTTTTCCCTCTTGTTTTACTGTGCTTAGTACAGATATAATATATGTATACTATATGTAAGCATAATATGCTTTATACACACGTGTAACAGAGGAATATGTATATAGTGTGTGTATTTTATAATCTGTATGTATCCACATATGCCATATATGAATTTGTATATGTACATAATGAACATTTTTAAGAAGTTAAACATTTTCCTTTAAGCTTACTTTCAAATTTACCATTCTGCCCTTAAATTTAATTGCTATCGAATTCCTGGACTGTGGCTATGAGTCAGATGACAGTAAGTGCATATTTAGCCTCCATTTCTAGTAAAAAGCTGTACTTCTAAAAATAGTTCTCAGAACTCAACACAAAATAAGAACCTTTGGAGCACTGTTTGGCTCAGGCTGTTTCTTGAATGCCCACTCAAGTGAGCTAAGAGAATTCCTTCTTACCAGGAGCTGATGAGAGAGGAGAAGGGACAGAAGGGGAGACATAATCATCAAAAGAAAACCCCAAACTTTAGTTCTACAGATCAAATTCCAGACCATTAATGTGAACCAACAATCTGGTAAATCCTCTACTCAATATCATTACCAACATGTCAACCTTTCTACAGCATGGTTGCTTGCATGAGAATTTCAGGCAGGAAGAGAACCATCCTACAAATCATCCTGGTTATTTGTACTTAATGGCAGAATACATTTTCCCTTGTTGAGCATTAGTAATCAACATGTCTCTTTCTTGGTCACACCTATTTTTTTCACAATTGTTTTCACAAGTTACAGCATTTCTAGAATTAAATGTTGATATTTGCATTAGTAAGTGTTTCAAAATGAATTTCTTAAACTCTGAAAAATATAGTAGGATGTCTCAAAGAATTTTGAGGAAGAATCCGTTCATAAGAAAGAGAGGAAGGAGGATCCAGGAAACCACAGGCTTGTGAGCCTCACCTCTGTGCCTGGGAAGATCATGGAACAGATCTCCTGAAAGACATGTTAAGGCACATGAGGGATGAGCGGGTGATCACAGGCTGCCAGCACTGCCTCACCAAGGATAGGTCGTGTCTGACCAAACTGGTGGCCTTCTGTGATGAAGTGATGACATTGATGGACAGAGGGAAGGCACCTGATGTCATCTACTCAGATTTCTGCAAGGCCTTTGACATGGTCCCCCACATCCTTATCTCTAAATTGGAGAGATACGGATTTGAAGGATGGACTAATCAATGGATAAGGAACTGGTTGGAAAGTTGCAGCCAGAAGGTTGTGGTCAATGGCTCTATGTCCAGGTGGTGGTCAGTCACGAGTGGTGACCCCCAGGGGTTCGTTTGGCACCAATACTCTTTATCACCTTTATCAATGCTGATGACACCAAGCTGAGCAATGCAGTTGATATAGCAGAAGGAGGGGATGCCATCCAGAGGGATCTTGATAAATTCAAAAGGTGGGCTCTTGTGAATATCATGAGGTTCAACAAAGCAAGGTTTTGCACTTGGATAGGGGTAATTCCAAGAATATATACAGACTGGGAAAAGAGCTGCTTGAGGGCAGCCCTGCTGAGAAGGATTTAGGGGTCGTGGTAGATGAAGAACTGAACATGAGCCAGCAGTGTGTGTTTGCAGCCTGGAAAACCAACGGTATACTGGGCTCCATCAGCAGAGGGGTGGCCAGCAGGGACAGGGAGGTGATCATCCCTCTCTGCTCTGCCCTCATGAGGCCCCATCTGCAGCACTGTGTCCAGGTCTGGAGCCCCAAACACAGGAAAGATGTGGGGCTTTTGGAGAGCATCCAGATGAGGGCCACAAAGATGCTCAGTGGGCTGGAGCACCTCTTCTATGAAGACAGGCTGAGGGAGGTGGTCTTGTTCAGTCTGGAGTTGAGTAGGCTCTAGTAAGACCTCATTGTAGCCTTCCAATATTAAAAGAGCCTAAAAACAAGAGGAAACACAACTTAAACAACTTTTTACACAGATAGATAGTGATAGGACAAGAGGAAATAAAGGTTTTAAACTGAAGGAAGGAAGATCGAGATTAAATGTCTGAGGGAAATTTTCTACTGAGAGGGTGGTGATGTGCTGGAACCAGTTGCTCAGAGGGACTGTGGATGCTCCATCCCTGGAGGCGTTCATGGCCAGGATGAATGGGGACCTGGGAAACCTGATCTGGTGCTTGATCTAGAATTTGGCAACCCTGCCTGCAGCGGGGGGCTGGAATCTGAAGATCCTTGCAGTCCCTTCCCACCCAAGCCATTCTGATTCTGAACATAATGTTTACCTTCATCCTATACAGGCTATTCATTTCAGAACTGTTCATGAAGATCAGTGAGTGTCTTTCAAATTATATTTCATAATTTCACTGCAGGGATGATAAGCATGGGGCCTTTGTTTAAGTATCTGCATATGATTTCTGGTATCCAGCCTTACACAGACACATCACAATTTCTAATTTGCATAACAGGTGATAAAATCATAACTAAACTTATGACTGTAACTTAGCTGACAACATTTTTTTACTTCTGGAGGATGAAAATGTGGGTCCTCTTTTATCTATGCACATGTATATGCTTTGTTTTCTCATTTCAGGTCACGGAACCAAAGGAGTATTTGAACTTCTTTCAGGATGGCGTCGAACAAGAGAGAATCTTCCATTCAAGGACAGAGTAGCAGATGCCTACTCAGATGTCATGGTGTCCTATACAATGACAAGCTCCTTGTATTTCATAGCCTTTGGCATGGGCGCAAGCCCTTTCACTAACATTGAAGCTGTAAAAGTCTTCTGCCAGAACATGTGTGTCTCCATCCTGTTGAACTACTTCTATATCTTCTCATTCTTTGGCTCCTGCCTGGTCTTTGCTGGCCAGTTGGAGCAGAATCGTTATCACAGTATCTTCTGCTGTAAAATCCCTTCAGCAGAATACCTGGACCGAAAGCCTGTGTGGTTCCAGACCATGATGAATGATGGTCATCAACATTCTTCTCATCATGAGACCAACCCATACCAGCATCACTTTATCCAGCATTTCCTCCGAGAGCATTACAATGAGTGGATTACCAACATCTACGTCAAGCCTTTTGTGGTGATACTGTATCTCATCTATGCCTCTTTCTCCTTTATGGGGTGCTTACAGATCAATGATGGAGCCAACATTATTAACCTTCTTGCCAGTGAGTCTCCAAGCGTCTCCTATGCCCTCATTCAGCAAAAGTACTTCAGCAATTACAGCCCGGTGATAGGATTCTATATTTACGAACCTCTGGAGTACTGGAATGGCACTGTGCAAGAAGACCTAAAAACACTGAGCCAAGGGTTCAACACAGTGTCCTGGATCGAGCAGTATTACCAGTTCCTTCGAGTGGGCAACATCAGTGCAACTAACAAAAGTGACTTTATCAGTATCCTCCAGAGCTCCTTTTTAAAAAAGCCAGAATTCCAGCACTTCAAAAATGACATCATATTCTCTAAAGCTGGAGATGAGAATAACATAATAGCTTCTCGTCTGTACCTGGTGGCCAGGACTAGTGAAAACACACAGAGGGAGGCAGTGGAATTACTGGAGAAACTGAGACCACTCTCTCTTATACAAAGCATCAAGTTCATAGTGTTCAACCCTACCTTTGTTTTCATGGACCACTATGGTTTATCAGTAACTATGCCTGTCCTGATTTCTGGTTTTGGCATCCTGCTGGTGTTAATACTGACCTTTTTCCTGGTTATCCATCCTCTGGGAAATTTCTGGTTAATTCTCAGCGTCACCTCAATAGAGCTGGGCGTCCTTGGCTTGATGACCTTATGGAATGTAGACATGGATTGCATTTCTATACTGTGCCTTATCTACACCTTGAATTTTGCCATAGATCACTGTGCACCCCTGCTTTATACATTTGTACTAGCTACTGAGCACACCCGAACTCAATGTATAAAGAACTCCCTCCAAGAGCACGGGACAGCCATTTTGCAGAACGTTTCTTCTTTTCTTATTGGGTTGGTCCCCCTTCTCTTTGTGCCTTCAAACTTGACCTTCACACTGTTCAAATGCTTGCTGCTTGCCGGCAGTTGCACACTTCTGCACTGTTTTGTTATTTTGCCCGTCTTTCTAACCTTTTTCCCACCTTCCAAAAAGCACCACAAAAAAAAGAAACGAGCCAAAAGGAAGGAACGAGAAGAGATCGAATGCATAGAGATTCAGGAGAATCCTGATCACGTGACAGCGGTCTGAAAGGCTCAGAAAAAATAAGAATATTTTCTCTTTTTAAAAAAGTGTTGCACAGAGATGCAGGGAAAATAGAGCAAAGATCTCAGCTGCTTGTGCTGGCCAGGTCTGACAAGGCAAAGGAAGATCAAGAAGGGGTATTCATGACACATCAAGGTGCAAACTTTTTTTAACAAAAAAAATGAAAGTGAAAACAACCACAGATATTTCCTTTGAATTCTCATTCTCCACCAGGGAAGAGTTTATTGGCCATTAAATGTTTCTGAGTATCAAACTGTAGCTCTAACGGGAATTACTTGATCTGTCATATTTAAGACTGAAGCAAAGGTGGAAAAAAAAGTTACCATTAAGTAAACAGTAGGGGAAAAAGAGAATACTTTGATAAAATCGCCCAGAGCAAAACAAAACAGAACAAAACAAAGAAAAACAAAAAGCATTTCAAGCGAGAAAAGGGAACAAAACCTAAAAATGTCATGGTATTTTTCCTTTTCTTGAGCAAGTAAAGACAAAACCTATGCACTTGGGAAGTAGGTGTTTAAATCAGCCTAAGCCAAAGTACTTCCCAATTTCAGTATACCATGTATATCTATAGCATCACAGTTACAGTTAATGTGAATTTCAATGGCAAAGCTGAACTGCCAAGGGAGAGAAATCCTGTTCACATAGGAGAAGAAATTGCAGTAGGTCATTTGGAAATGCAATGTTTAGTTTCTTTAAAAGTGACAGATGACATTTATCCCAAGAGGTCACAACTGGCAGTTGCCTCCATACCTGCACTTGGGTATTTCTGAATTGCAAAATTCCCCTTGAAGTAACAGATGCCACGAAACCAACCCAGGCCATTACCACTGCAGCAATGCTTGCAGTTCCTGCCGTGTAACACTTTGAATCCTCATTTATCAGTGTTGACATGAGATACTGAATATTAATCAAGGCGGTGCTTTAAATGTAATGATGGATTGCATATCGCAGGCGCAATGTGACTGTGTTACAGCTGAGTCAGCTCTGGAGCACCCACACAGTACTATCATTACGTATTTGGTCCAACAGACAAAGGGGTATGTTTGATGATCCCTGCAATATGCTGCAGGAAGTGGGATTTTCCCCTTCTTTAAGCAGAACATCAGTCAAACATTTGCTACTTTAGATTAAATAACAACGATTATGAAAATCCTTGGGGTTTTCATAGGACTGAAGAAACTCCCAGTTGTAAAAAGACAGATCAGTCCCCCAAGGGAAGGGGAGGGGAGGGAGGAATGCCTTTATTATTATTCCTAAATATTTGAGTGCTGATTGTCTGCAATACAAAGCTTTGTTCTGGCAGTTGAAATCTCACAAAAGAATGTGGTAAATCCACAGTTACTACATGATGATGGAAATTATACTGTAAAGAACCGTGAATGACTTTCTCTGCTTTGTAAACTATACAGTTTAGTAACCCAAGAAAAGGGATGAAAACTAATCTAGCCATTTCAGTTTGCTCTTGGCCCAGTCCTCCACTGGAGCTTGCCATCTCCATCTTCTCTTCCAGTACTTTAAAAGGGCTTGCTTTCTACTCTCTGGAATATGGTATAGCATCACCTACATGAGCAATGTCTTCCTGAATATATAGTATCCGTGAGGACACTATGTAAAGATATCACTGTATGGAGTGTTCATGTCTGCTTTGTATTACTTGTGGGTACATTTAAAGATGTCTGGAAGCTATTTGCCTTCCGCAATGTGTATACGTGTTTGTTCGTGGATGGTCAACTGAGTCTGCAGAGTTTGCTGATGAGGGTTTGTACGTGCATTTCTCTAAAAAGCTCTCTGCAAATTGATC
Organism: Lagopus leucura; assembly: GCF_019238085.1. Lineage (NCBI taxonomy): Eukaryota > Metazoa > Chordata > Aves > Galliformes > Phasianidae > Lagopus > Lagopus leucura. The sequence continues at coordinate 664,174 of NW_024962287.1, forward strand.
CTTTGTTCTGTGACATCTCCCACCTCTTTCTACTGTTTCATTGTTGGGGAGAGCCAGAGGAAATTCACCTGCAGCACAAAAAGCCATTGCAGATCTAATGCTCGTCAGCTGTTTCTTTTTTTAAAGATATGCAGTTTTTCCTCTTCTCTGTCCTTTCTGTATTTTGCCATTTCCATTTGCCAAAAAAATGACCTCTGTGTTATAAGAGTGGTCAGAGTTCTTGATTGTTCAAGGGACCTTTTTTGTGCAACAAGTTTTAGGGAAAGACACATTTTCTAGACAGGCAAAGCTTCCAAAGTTTGAATCCAGATCTAAACTTCAGGTATATCTAGATCAAGGTTATTGGTTTGACCCGAGATATTGAAAGAGTCAGCTGCAAAACTAAGATCTAGATATTTCAGTAAGATTTAGGAGCGGGGGATGTTTTAATGTTGAGGTATGGCTCATATGCGTCCCTTGTTGGGAAGTACTTACTGACTTTGATCTGCATCTCAAAGACATTGTGCAATATCCATCCTTTCTGGGTTCTGAATGCCAAGTTTTCCGTGGCTCTTCTAAGGTTTCCTCCACTGTCCATACAAAATCTGACTATTATAGCACAACTGTGAGCCCTGGGTATCACTTCTGGAGATGTCCTTTTTCTCACCTGCCCCGTGCATCACAATGGCCTTCTCTGGTTCCACACAGATGTATCCTGAGAATCTCTGCTGAGTATTGTATTGAAGGAAGTAGCATTTTCCAAAGCCATCAAAGCAGGGATTCATCTCATCTAACATTGGATGTTGACGCTGAAGATGTTATTAACTGAGCTTCTTTTGTGGTCATAATAGAGAGACAGGCAGCTCTGACCCATTTTACAGCTGTGCATGAATCACACCTCTAAAATGCCTGTTTCTACCCACTGGTGATAAAGGAAGCTCTGAGTGTTTACTTCAAGCACATCAGCAATGCCAGCTCATCCAAGTTTGGTGAGATTAACCCCACTTAAAGTGTTCAAATACCAAGTGAAAGAGAACAGAAAAAGGCCTTAGAGTCTTGTCTCCCAAGCATCTATTTTAGGGATAATTCCCTGGTGTAATTCAGCTCAAAGTCTGCGATTGGATATGAGGACTTCATGCAGAACAGAGCTTATAAATTTGCTGCTGGAATTCCCCTGGCAGAGATCGGTGAGCCAAGATGTCAATGCTGAGGACGTGCTCACTCGTGGTGGTTGCAATATCGTGCGTGTGCAGCAGCACCTGTATACAGCAGGCACAATATGCAGATTACACCCTTTAAAAAGGAGGTTTTGATTTTGAAGGTAACGCAGGAGTAGAGCACAAAACAAACAGACCCTTCACTGATGTCATTTTGTTATTTTATCTATCAGTCCTTTTGCAGGAAAGAACATTGCCGCTGCTACTTATGCAGATGTATCACTCTCTGTGGACTCAGAAAAACTTCTCAAGCGAAAAAAGATATCATTTTCTTCTTTAATTCAGTCATATGAGAACAATTTTGGGGCGGAGAGACCATACTTATTAATGTCTTCCCATTATTTTTATTCTTCTTGCAAAGCTTTTGAATATTTTCTACCCTCTTCTGCACCCACACAGCACCTGTTCAGCTGAACTGGAGCTGCATAAGCAACAGTGAAGACAGGACGTAGTGCACATACCCAAGCAGGATGACACTCTGATCCAAGCTAGGTATTGGATCTTCATTATAACCTTCTTACCATTTACAGTAGGTCCCTGGGGTATTGCACATATTCCATTAACGTCTGTTTCTAGACATAGCCTACATAAGCTGGTAAGGACCCTGCGTGCATTTTCCTACTGGGTTTGATTTCATTCCCCCAATCTGTTGAAGTCAACAGATTTATTGCCACAATATATTTGGCTCTGCATGCTTTTTAGCCAGTAAGAAATGAAACCACAACAAATGGACGTCTTCATTGTTGATATGCTTGTTGAATATATCTGCCTGTACTATACAGCCATTGTTGCATGCTGTGTTCAGGAAGCTGAAGTGGAGGTGTCCTGTGTAATTTTTTCCATTACACTTTTCCATGCAAGTAGTTCTAACTGTAACTAATTTACGCCTCTGTCTTCTTTGTAAGAATTAGGGCTTCACCTCTGTAGTTCAGTACTTGAAGTTTCATAAATTTATTGCCTAACAAAGCGACATATTTTTATGATCAGGATAGGTACAAATGCATGGCACCCTGCATGTATAATTTAAAGAGATTGTCTTCTAAACTGTCATTCTCAGCTTTTTATTTCAGAAGATTCCTAAGCAGGATGGATGAAACTTGCCATGCTAATATCTTGCTGAGCTAACTTAAGCAACTTTAGGTTTGAATTTTTCTGCAGCGAGATGGAAAGTCTGGGGGGGAAGAAGAAATATGAAGTAAAATAATTGTATAATCAGTATTCCCTTTTTTCCCAAAAGGCTCTCACTGTTCTGCTCTTAATTAAGTCACACTGAGTAGTGACTCTAGCTTAATTAAGATTTATTTCAGTAGAGCTATTCCACATTTCACTATGACAAGAGCTTGGCTTATTGTCTTTATGGAAGCACCATGCTAAGTCTCCTTGGTTTTTATTTATTTATTTATTTATTTTGTAATTATGAATTTTAATCAGTTCTTTTTCATTGCAACACTAGGTTTTTGAGTACTTCAAGCCCTCATTTGATGTTCTGGGAAACACTAAGAGGAAGCAAAGTTAAGCAATTAGGGAACAAGTGATGTGTTGGTGTTAGGGAGCAGGGATACTTTGTGAAGGGGCAGCATATCCTCCACAAAGGCTCCAAACACAGAATGATGTTAGAGCTGTCTCAAAGAATGTTCTAGATTAAAGTGAAAGTTCCAGATTAAAGTGAAATGGAAACCAAGTGGAGCAAGTGGTGTGGAGGATGAAGTAATCAAGCAATAGTCAGGATTTTGATTCATGGTTTGTAACATCTTACCCAAGCAAGGAGGCATTTGAACAGGAATGAAACTGGATATGGAAAGCAGCTCATCCATCAACCAGAATGCTTCATTGCACCGTAAACTTGCATAAAAGAACACCACAGACCAAGCACACCTCAATACGAGTCACTCCAAAACCTGTTTTCTTCTTGGAGCAAGGAAGGAATCCCGTCTTGGGTTTCACACACCTGTAGGAAGGAAATTCAAAGCTTCCGTGGCGTTCTGTGAGAGATCCCCACTTCTCATGCCATAGCCCCACGCATCATCCCAACTGCCTGGCACTGGAGAGATGCAACTTCTGATCATATTAGTCAGGTAGAAGCAAGATCTTGGTAAGATTTTCCTCTTAATCCACAGGGCTTTCTTCTTTCTATCTCCTTCACTGCTTAAAAACAAATGATCTGTTGTGAAATTTGGATGCTCATCTGTGTCAGTGTGTAACGTTGCTGCTTAACCATGGCTTGATGTGGGCTGTGGGTTTTCAGACTAAACAGAGGGATCTGATCTCCTTTCAGCAGTCAAAAGCCTGCTGAAATAAAGGAAGTAGTTTTGAACTCCATCTTTCCTTGCTTTCCCTGTCTCCTATCAGCCACATCAACATGTTCACACTATTCTCATTTTCTTCATGCTTCCTCATTAAAAAAAGTAAAGTTTCTCCTTCTCACTCCCTCAGGCTATCTTCCCTTTGCAGCTCAACTTATTTTGTACTTTAATCATCTATGTACACTCTTAACCTCTTCAAAATTTTTCTTTTTAATTTTTTTCTTGAAAAAACTGAATGTGCAACCCTGTTGAAATAACTGGAGGATGCATCAAAGCACTGGGTCTGGTACAGACCTAGTTAATTAATAACAGCACCCAAATAGCTCAAAACATTCTTCAAACAGAATATTGTCTGTAAGAAAGCTCAGAAAATAATTAGGATTAATTTTTCATTTTTCTGTACTTTTTATCTCATAAACTTCTACTCTTTGTATTCTTTTCACTGAAGGAATTTTGTTTTCAGCGCTCCTTTATCTTAAAAGGCCTAGCTTTTCTTTGGTTCTGTCTCAGAAACAGAGCTAAATGGATATTTGCTCATGCCCTGAAAAAGAAAATACTCTCCCTGCTGGGAGCATCTTGTGCCAAGTTTCTGTTCAGAGCACATTTTCCAGGCTGAATTATACAAGGCTCTGGAAGCAAGTCCTTCCAGTGGAAATGCTGATACAGCCACACTAGAAAAAATTAATGGTACTTCAACAGTATACTGCTTAACTTCAGCCTCAGTGCATCAGCCTGCTGGGTACTGCAGGCAGTGCTTCTAACACAGATTGATAACGGTGTCACCATGACCTGCAGCAGCAGCACCTTGGCTGTGCCAGCGGCGCGGTGCTCCTCGGCACACATCCGATTCCGCCCCGTTTATGTACTAAAATCCTGAAGGCATTAGCACAGCTTCTGCTGGAGAAGGATATATTCCAGGAGAAGGCAGTGTGGCAGCCCCTTGCTGCAGACCTGCTTCCCAGCCCAGGCGCTGTGGGATTTTGCACTGGGTTCCTAAGGACCAGGAGCATCATTTCTGTGTCAATAAGCCACTTGAGAACAAATCATGGAATCATTTATATTCAGTTATGGATACAATTTCTTTACGTGACAGTTTGAACAGGAATGTCAGCGTATGAAGAGTCTCCATGAGTAGAGGAATCTTGGTCCAAATATATAATACTTTTATATGTTTCTATTGCAGTTCTGGCATGATGCATCTTTGATCTTATTTCGTTCCATCAGAAAGGACTAGACTTTGCACACTTATTGTACCGAAGACAAACCCACATCTACACCAGGTCCTGCCAGCCAGAAGCAGCCTTTCTCTGGGGGACGCCTCACTGGTTTCAGCTCCATGCTGCAGCAGCTGCTGCTTCTGGCAGCAGAGAGGTTGGCACATTCATATTCAGAGATGTGTATGCACAGATATCAAACCTGTGGGATTTGTGGGACGTGTGATTTTGTTTTATCTCTATAGAGAATAACAGTGATGTTTCAAAATTTATTCTGCAACCAGACAGCTTTCCATCATGAGATAGAAAAGCAGAGGTGCCTGCTCCTTTGGGATAGCTTCAGATAGGGATTGTCCAGCTATGCAGGCCCCAGCAGTGACTGCATCTGGGTCTGCCTGAGAGCTGGATCTCTTCTGACTCCACAGAAAGCCACGTGTATAAAACAATTCTCTGCTGACCTCAGTCATAGAATCATCGAATCATCATAGAATCATAGACTGGCCTGGGTTGCAAAGGCCCACAGCGCTCCTCCAGTCCCAACCCCTGCTGCGTGCAGGTCGCCAACCAGCAGCCCAGGCTGCCCAAAGCCACATCCAGCCTGGCCTTGAATGCCTGCAGGGATGGGGCATCCACAGCCTCCTTGGGCAACCTGTGAACAGTGCCTCACCACCCTTTGAGTCCTGGGTGTGAGGGAGGAACAGAATCCCAGAAGTTAAGGCTCAGTCCCTTAGCTGGAGGAATTGCCTTGAGAGGTGGTTCCAGGCTATGGCATGGCACAGGAATTCATCTTCAAGCCCATCCAATCTCCAGGGAAGTCTGACCTGGAAAGCTGACTCTTCCCTGGCAGTTTCCAGGGATGCTCTGGGCACTGCCATGTCCCACAGCCCTCTCCCACCAGACTGTCTGCTTGCAGTTACCTATTTTTCAGATCATAGGACAGCCCAGCAGCATCGACACTGGCACACACTGACATGCCAGCCTCCACCAGGGTCTGAGAGCACCCCCTGCCAATGCTTGGTGTAGTAGCAAAGCTATAGCTTTAGAGCTGGATGCTGCCTATACAATATTGGAGTTTCACTTGTGAAGATCTTAATCTGGCATAGCACTCAGCTAAATGGCTTCGTTTAATCAAATTCTTAAGTCTCGTGGACTGAGTCATCTTTGGAGTTAAGCATGTGTTTAAGTACCGAGCTAAATAAGGACGCTCTTATCTCTGCTTCCATTTAAATATGAGCTGAGTAGAAAAAGAGGCCTTAAAAGAAAAGGCCTTTCTTCCATAACATACTAAATCCTACAATTACAGTATCAGTTTCACAATATATAGGAAGACTATGCCAAGAACATATATTTTTCAGGGTTCCAATTTCCCTGATGTGAGACATCTCAGGGACATTTTAGTGATTTGTTAGAGTCATAAAAGGCAGGCAAGAACAAAGCCTTGCTGAGCACTTTTCTTGGAAAAATAACAAGAAGATATTTGACTCGGAATGAGAACACGGTATTTTACGATGTTAAAGCTCATTTTTAAAACAAAAAAAAAAATGAAACTTTCATTTAATGTCATTCATTATTTCTTTCAAGTGACATTCTGGAGAAGTGCCGGATGAGCCTCTATTACAGATCAGAGAGGAATTGCTTGATGAAGTTGAAGCCAGCTTTGCCAGTAAAAAGAAAAACTGGCTTTGTGCCCAGTGTAAAACTTGTCATGGCATCACCTGTTGCTTTTTAATTCAACTAAATGAATGGTGACATGAATGAAACAGAAGTGGAAAGTAATACCATACAAACCCTTGGGCTGCATAGGGTAAGGGACACCTGTGTACATCTGGAAGAGAGACCAGGTCCCCATTCCTGCAAAAGTAGATACTACTGCCAAGCCAGAAACATTGGGAATAACCCCTCCGGCTTCAGTAAAGTCATCAGGATCTATGAAGATATTCATATAAGCTTTTTATGGGCTGATAACAGAGATAAGCAGATATTCTCATCTTAAAAGGGTATTTCTTCCACCTCAAATGGTTCAGTGCAACTATGCTGTTTCTTAAGAAATAAAAAGCTTTCAAAAACCGTGCCCTAAAATATCAAGCTCAGTAGCAACATAGGCTCCATAAATGTATAAGAGTCCAATGACAAATGGTATCTCTTCAGGAAACGAGTCTTTCCCTGAGATGTCTGCAGCCAACCTGTTAGGGAAGGGTCCAACCACAGCAAAGGGAAATAGTGGAATGCATCCCTCCTAGATCAGGCACACTCAGAGCAGACAGCCTGGTTGTTAGGGCCAGAAGTGGGCACTGCATGGCTCCTTTAGCAGGAGGCCATGTGGACATCCAGCAGCAGCTCCTGGTGAGCAGCCCAGGGTGGGTGGTGGATACACACCTGCTATGGTGCCAGGTTCATCCCTGCATTCACAGAAAGTGCAGTGAAGATGGTGACAAACCTTCTGAGACGATGGGCAACGATCAGTTCAAGTGTTGGCTGTGCCTGGGGGAGGGCTTCTTTACCAGGAGGTGGGGGCTCTGGGATGGGAGCTGGATGGACAGAACATGGCAAGTCAGTGGTTGTGAGCAGCCAGGTGTAGTGCAGGGCGAGGGATGCCAAACTGGCTGATTAGGCCAGAGCTGCAGGGGCAGATGAAGGGCATTTCTTCCAAACGTTATTTATATCCATTTACACTCTAATTAAATGTCATGTTTGTTCTTTCTTTAAGCCCATGGTGATCAGCTTTTCTATCCCCGTTTAAGTTGTAGAAATTTGCTTAACCTTTCCTTGTATGAATTTGGCATTAGGTGTTTAATTACTGAAATTTCTCAGGTGTGGGCAACTTTACTATGCTACGAATAAACACCGTGAGTCAATATTGTTTTTTCCTCCCTCATAAAGCTCCCTTGTTGCTGGAAACTGTTAATACTTTTCAAGATTATACCATGAGCATATTTGTATAACAGACTTTTACTGAGCTTGATACTCTATACCAAATACTTACGTCTTTGAAAGACTGAATTCTTCAATAAAGTATATTCCTCTTTAATATTGGAATTTTCCCTTTCTTTAATGGGAAGATATTCAGTATTAATGCATATCACAGGACCAATTTGTCAAGAAACATCTTTCCTCACATTTAGTCTAAAAGTAAACACACAGTGTGGGCAGAACCAGGAATTGAAACCTCACAAGGAGCGCTGGGCATCTTAGAGACTGGGAAGTGTGGGTGATGGGATTGGCAGCCCTGAGCTGGCATATGGGCCCTCACACACCGTGGCAGATTATCTATTTACAGCTGCCCTGAAGCCATGCTGGATATTTCCCAGAGCTGAGTAGGTAATTGCCTCCACAGGACATGACCCGGTTCCTCCCTTCCCCGCTGCTCATGCCAACGTCTCCTTTCTCAACAAGTTTTCTCTGAGCCTTGCTTCTCCCTTCCACAACTCTGGTAATATTCAGCCTCTTTAACATTAAAGGCAGCATTGATCAGCTTTCCCCTGATCAGCCCTGGGAAGCCAAGGGAACCTGACCCTGTGGTGATCAGTGCTGTCCATCTGCCTCTGTGCTATCACTTCTGTTGTTTTGATAGTAATGCATAATAATATTTGGAGAGGGCATGTGACCCAGCACACAGACCTGTCCCTCCTCGTCAGGCTGCTTTCTGCAGGTGCACAGAATGGCTAGAATGGCTTGGGTTGGAAGGAATCTTAAAGATATCTACTTCCACCTGTCCTGCCCTGGGCACTACTTTCCCATTCAGTCACCGTTTCCCCAGGTAACTCTTCCATCCCAGAGGTCTCAGGAGGCACTGAAGAGTGACACTGCTGGAGAGCCACCTCTGCTGGCTGCTGCGGTGTCACTCACCGTGCTGAAAGAAAAGCAGGAAGTTCTCATTTCCTGAGGTGAAATGCTAACTTTTGGGTCCTGGGGTCATCAAACGCTGTAGAACCCTGGATAATACTGAGTGAAAGAAATGCATGCTAGAAATACTACATTGAAGTTCTTCAGACGAATTGCAAGAAGTCATGAAATATTATTTGTTGCCGAAATTCTACAGCACATGGTGCAACTCATGAATCAGACTGCAGCAATTTGCCATAATTCTGCCTAGGAATTCAGGAACTGCATCTTCTGGTCATGGTCAGCCTACATGATAGACCCTCAGCAGCATCAACATATCTGTGTGGGCCTCAGGTCAAACATCCTCCTGTTAATCAATTGCAGAGTTCCCCATTCTGCATATCAACTACCTTATCAGAAAGGTTCCTGAATGCACAGCCAAGAATCTCAGCTGATGTCAGTCCTCCTGCATGGTATAACAGCAAATGAAGCTTGCTTGCTCGCCTACTGATGATTTTGTCCTCAAGTTTTGCTCTCTGACATCTGGCTGCTATACCACAGTTTAACCAACTCATTCAGTAGCACTTTTTTCCATTATCAGTCATTTTTTCCATTTTCAGTTTTTATGTAAGTGTTTTGATCTGAGCTACACAATGTTCCCCATTCCGCCATTCTTCTTATTTTATTGCACATCTTTGAAGGTGAAACAAAGAGACATAATCTCCCTTTACCAGGGCTATTTACTCCGCCTTCCTTGGGGCTGCATGTTCACGAAAGCCATCAGAATGCAGCAGAGCAGCTGCTGGCCCAGGGGCTCCAGCTTTCCATGAAACCAGATCCAGCCTCACCTTGACAGTCTCCAGGGATCAACCACATCACTGGACATCCTGTTCCAGTGCCTCACCACCCTCACCGAGAAGGATTTTTCCTTATATCTAACCCAAATCTATTCTCCTTGAACTTGAAGACATTTCCCCTTGCTCTGTCACCACAGACCCTGCAAAAGAGTCTGTCCCCTTCTTTCCTGTAGCTCGCCTTTGGATACTGCCAGACTGCTCTCAGGTCACCTTGCAGCCTTCTCTTCTGTCATGAAATCACAGAAGGATATTCAGGTTTTCCTGTTTTAGCCTGCATTGGTACTTCCACTGCTCTGCTGCAATGAAGGTGTCCTAGTCTATGTTCTAGTGTTTTGTAGCAGATTATTCTTGGTCTCACCAGAGCTGTGGTGCCCCATCCCTGGAGGTGGTGGAGGCTGTGGATGGGCTCTGGGCAGCCTGAGCTGGGGACACAGCCTACGGCAGAGGGTGGGACTGGATGATTTTTAAGGTCTTCTCCAACCCAAGATACGTTTCAGTGATTCTGTAATTTTGTTTGGGAATGCTGCAGTTCTGTTTAAGGCTGTTTCTCAATCTAGACTTTAAATGAATCCAACTACGTAGCGCTCTTCCCTAAGATGTGTTGCAGAGACGCAACTGCAGCTTGTGCAGACCTACCTGAATTACTTCTAGGGCTGCAAATCAGACACCTCTGAGAAGCTGTGGAAGTGCCCAAACTCTCTGTCATCCCTTTTATCTGTGTTATTGCTGTTCAAACCAGTTTAATCTGCAACTCCCACACATTGCAGCACTTGGGTTTTGTGCAGTGCCAACAGGGCAGGGCAGTGCAGTCCGAATGCAAAGGGGTTGCTGTGCTCTTCTGTTCTTCAAGCCATGAGATGTGCTCACTGCATATCTTAGATGTATGATCAGTCCATGTGAAGCAACTTTTCAACTACAATGATGCAATGATCAGAGGAACAGTGTGAGATGCATTGACAAACTGCCACCATATGAAAAGTGATAGTTTCTTGCTCTTGTTAATCAGGTTAGTAGTTTTACCAACTATAGAACTGGACAGCTTGAACAGGGCTGCATGATACCCAGCTAGGAATTTGTTGTACGAATCATTCTCAATATTTAAAACGTTTCCAGGGTGTCATCAGGGTTTGCTAGATTTGAGTTTGATTTCCTGCAGCAGGTCAGGAAACGTGTTCACAAGAGATGTGCCAGCATGCAACTCCTAAGAGCAGGAGCAGGGATGGAAAAATACAAGACTTAATGCCACACTGTTTTTATTTCTTTTGCACAATCAGAGCTGCCCTAATCATCTCAATCTGGGCCAGGTTAATTGGAGACTTTCAGCCATGAGTCAGACTGGTACGTTGTCTGCATTTTTGCTAATTAAGAGAATTTTCACCTTTTATAGTCGCTTTGGTATTCAGAGGAGCTTGCCGTGGGCTAATTATAATCACTGAGTGATGGCTTTAGAATTTCATCTTTGTGATGATATTCTGTCACATTAAATTGGAGTCCCGTAACACTTTTTAGCTTTGAGTGATAGACAAGAAGGTCATTTCCATGCTGGCTGTTAACCACTATTCCAGTTCAGTCAATAGCAGGCTTCTACAATGCTTTCTGCAAATAAATGCACTCAGAACCACAGCAATCTTCTACTCTTTGGCTGAGGAGATCAGAAATCCAGCTGATTCCTGGCACAGGAAGTCAAAAATATCGAGTTCCAGATACACGGTACGACTCATTAACTTTCCTTCCCCAGACTTTGTGCTCTCTGGGATAACTGGGTAGCAGGGTATCAAGGGGCTGGAAGGAATGAAGCGAGGCTGCATGTTCTTCATAGTATAGCTCTTCCATTTCTAATCCCATGGCATTTTAAGAACTTCACCACAGTGCAGTGTGGAATGCCTCTGTCCCCTTTAGCAGGAAGAGCAATTGGAGGAGCTCACCTCACTGCAGTGCAGCCGCAGCCGCTCACAGCTGTGGCTGTGGAGCAGTGCCTTGGGCTCTGTGATAACTCCTGCAGTCCCTCTCAGTGACTTTCTGGAGCCCTTAGGAGCTCTCAGAGCTCCAGATCGGGAGATCTTTATGCCAAGGTGCTCAGATACCACTTTGCTGTTTGTCAGTTTAGCTGGTTTGTATAAGCTGGAAGTAGCCAAATGGGCGCATAAAGCAAAAGAAACATCAGTGACTACTCACATAAGCACAACTTAGATAGATTTGAACTAGAGCGTGCAGAGAAGATGTTTACTGAATTCAAAATCTGTGCAAACTCATCATCTGATGGGGAATAAGTATTTCTGCACTGAGCAGTGCTGCAGTGAGGAGAAGGCAAGGCAGATTTGGGAGCATGATGCCACGCTGTGTCAGCATGGAGCTGTGCTGGAGCTTAACTACTTCTGCTCAGGAATTAGGCCAAGATACCACAGGAGTAAAATCAGCCACTGTAACCATTCTATCTACAGAGCTGATCCAATATCTTTGTGCAGATCCTCTTTGGCTGACACTGGTGTCTTTAACCCAGCATGGTTTTACAAGCATCAATATTCCCCGTTTTGCTCCTATCTTTCAGGCACAGGCTCACATCTCACTGGTGTCTGTGCCATGCACTTACCGGCTTTGTTCATTTTGTTCACACAGGATTTGAGTAGTTTATTGAACTGCGAGTAGCTGGATACTTAATTCCCACTAAGGCAGTAATAAAGACCAGTTGCAAATGGGATTTGCTTTGTTCTTGGTTGAGGGAAAAAACTACAAAGCTAGAAATGAAACATACCAAAGCATATCATAAACATCCTGCTGTTTCTTCTGGCTTCTTGCTAAAAGAGTAAACGTCTGTGGGTGTGGATGATAAAAGGGAGGAAATAGAGCAATCAGAATTTATTGAAGAGCCCTCTCTTCAGCTCATGCAGTGCTGGAGCCTGGTCCTCCTGATTTTCAGTTGGTCTTGATAATTCATATCTAGGGGGATTTCTTGTCCAGGAAATCATGTCAGAAGTAATGATTGAGAAAGTACTGCTGTAAATTTGAAGCTTATGGCTTCTGATCGACCACATACCTCAGCCTGCTATTCCTTCCATCTGCATACTGGGGAGTTATTGCTGGTATGTCTGCCTCTATTCTGCTGTGCAGTATAGGCTGTTCTCAGTGGCTGACAAAATCGAATCCCCTGAGTGTGTGTGTGAGCACCAGCTCAATTTTTACCTGGCTTGCTCAGTTTTTCTAAGATACCATATTGTGGGAAGCAATCCAATGTTGGCCTAAAGCCACGATACTCAAGGAAAAAATACTTGTATGTGAAAAGGAGTGGTCACAGCAGAGGTTAGCAGAAGTAGATTTGGACAAATCCCTGAAAAATGCTGCTAAGCTTCTGCTTTCTTAGCACTGCTCTATGTAATGTGCTACTGGTCTGATACAAGACTCCCATCCTAAAACACCACTCCAGGCTTCAGCATTTTCAGAATAGATTTTCAAAGTTGTGCAGCATTTTGTTTCAAAGCTGTCTCCACAGATATGTCCCCAAATGGCTGCAGGTAGCAGTCCGAGCCATCTTCCAGGGTTTGTCCTTAAGGAGAATACCATTGAATGAGTTTCCAGATCATAGAGCATTAGTAACTGCAGCGCATAAAGAAGGGGAAATCTCACTCCCTTTCTACACACATAATGCCCGTGACCGGCCAATTAGAAGATTAATAGAAATTGAGAGGAGTAGATCTATTTTTAGAGCTTCAACTTTTTTCTTCTTCTTCCTGGCAGTTATCCACATTTTAGAGGTTGTCATCACTTCTGATGGCAGGAGAAATTTAAAATAATCAGGGATTTCTCCAGTGTTCTCCTCTCTGTGTGCAAGGAGAGCAAAGGCACTGTCTGCTGAGCAGTGGGAAGCAGGAGAAGGAAGCCCCTGCTTCTCCTTGGTTTCAGATCACAGCATTTCTGCACAGGCACTGTGTTCCCATTCCAGCCGTCCTCTTGCTTATTTTTAAATGTCTTCTTTCCCAGTATCTTCCACTTATCTATTCTTCACTGCTCTACGGGGAAGTGATCTTCAAACACTCCAAAGCACTGAGGCCACCCCTTCCCACGCAGACATTTCTCCTTCTGATAGCATACCAGGCTTGGGATGGGTACAAGAGTTCCTCCTGCTCCCCAGCTCAGTAGGTGAGATGCATTCTCCATCTTAGTGACTCAGCTTTCTTTTTCTTTCCTTTTCCCCTGAGGCATATTCTATTGGATCACTTAAAAAATGAAGTTGAGGGTAAGAAAGATGGAATGCCAGTTCATCTCTACCATGCATGGCATGGCTAGTCATGGATAGGCTCAGCCACAACGTTGTCCTTGGCTTTGAGGTCATTGGAAAGAAGCCTCTGAGAGCTCTGAATGAATCTGAATTCAAGATTTGATATTTACAGGCAGTTCAGATCAGAGTGGTTTCTTGGATGTAGTACACTTAAGCCATCAGGCAAAGCAATTAGTCTTTCATTAAAACCCTTTTCTATCGGCGGCACTTTGGTTATCACCGTGAGTCAGAATTTATAACTGTGATCATTAAGAGCCATTACAATGGCACACATTTCCTGTTCTCATTCAGCCACAGAGATGACAGAGCTCTTTCTAAATGAAAAGGTATCTACTTCAGTGTATAATGCACTGTAACATCAAAACCCTTCCCCAAGTCAGTGTCTGTGTGAATGGAATACAAATGAGGATGACTTCATCGCTTTTTCTGACATAACAGAAAAGCCTCATAGAATATAATTGGTAACAACTGGCAGCTTGGCAGCGTACGGCTGCTGTGTGCTTCTGTATGTTATTCTTTTTTCATGTTCCAGACCTTTGACTCACACTCTGATAGGCAAACAGAAGTGACCCTCCTGTTTTTAGAACCCCACTGGGACATTTCACAGCAAAAACATGGAAGCAGCACAGTTTTTCCATGTCATCTTGGCTGTTCTGCTATTAATAGCTCATCTGCTCAGTCCAACTTCACACTCATGTTCTTAATTAGTCCCGTTGCTATTTCTAGTTCTGATGAGGAATCTCCAGAGGAACAGCCCTCCTAAGGCCCTGCATTCTGCAGGATCTCCCACTCATGAAATTAAATGCACGGACCCTTGGCAGCTTCTTCCTGGAAATGGGACTCTGTGTTGATTTTCTGAAATGAGCTGAACCAGAATAGAAGATCCAGTGTAACAGAAAACCCACTGAAACACTGAAAAAAAAGTAAAAGCAGCCTCTACTAATGACCCAAGTGGCCAACACCTACAGAACTGAGGAAATAAAGCAAGTTTTTGAAGAGATGACTAAAGATGATGCCTAGCTCATGCCAAGGCTCGCTGCTTAGGAGCTGTAAGGAGTCTCACAGCCAAGTACTTTTATCTCCCTGCAGTCCATGACCAGCCTGGCTGTGCACACCTTTGAGATTGCCTCATTACTGGAGTTCCCCATCCTTCGGGGGTCAGTTTTTCAGAGCTCGTGTTTTTGTCCCCCTAAGAGATATCAAATCAAAGACATCACAATCCTTAGATGTGTGTGAATATCCTGCCCATCCTAGTGTTAATGGGAGAGCTCAAAAAAAGGGGGCTTGCCTAGAAATGCAACTGAAATAGAACAAGTACATTTCATCGCTTTTGAAGAGCACGTTGAAGAAAGAAAGGGGATGCAAAGCCAGTTAAAAATGCATGACTCTTAAAAATGCATTCATTTTTATGAGGTGAGGTGTGGGTGAGGCACCCAGAAAAGACTTCTTTGAATTCTGACAATTCCTTTCATGTATCATCTGCTCCTTCACTCAGCAGGATGGGCTCCATCCTGCTTCCCAGATCTGGGCAGTCACACCAAAATCATCACCTGTTGGACAGCCCTGCCCGTGCCGACCCCATTGTGTGAGCAGCCATCCCAAACCTGTTGGTCTGTACTTTGGAAGAGAACTGCACATAAAAATTTAATCCTGACACTGTTTAAGTGTTCAGAATGAAATAACTTTGGGAAATGCTCAGGAATGCAAGTGAGTGGAGCATGGGCAAAGGGTGTGCACAGACCAGAAGGATCTATCTTTCCAAAAACCCTTCCTGAGTGAGCCAAAGCAGGACATCCCTTCAAGCCAGCACCTTCCAATATTCACGTGCTCTCCTCCCTTGGTTCTGCAGGTGCCCCGTGCTGCCCCAGCTCATCCCAGGTTTCCAAGATCTCTGATACTGCATTCAACATGCAGGTGCAATCTTTGGCTTTCACTTTAACATTACAGAGTTGCTTATCAGATAAACAAGCCACAGCCAGACTGTCATTTAGGTAATTCCTCAGTGGGGTTAATCTGAACCCAGGGATTTGATTTCAGTCACTGAAGTTCAGGATTAGATGGCAAACTGTGCCTTCATACAATGTGTGCTTGTGACTTCTTGTACTTTGGGAACACCTAGATCTGAATGTTGGGTGAGCAAAGCTGAGAAGTACATAACAGTAAGAGCAGGCAAAGGCTGTCAAGTCCTTGTGTGCCTTTTAGCTGTGAAGACAAGGCAACAGATAACGTTTTCCCATGCAATTTCAAAGTCAACACAGTTTAAGCAGAGATAGAAATGGCAGGGGGTTGGAACTAGATGATCTGTGGCTCCCTTCCAACCTCAGTGGTTCTATGATTCTGTGACAAGCAGAACAGGAACCTACATTTTAATTAGACTGAGCAGGCAGATGAGAGCACCAAATCCACAGCTACTACTAAGGGTGTATTTCTAGAAGCATCTCCAGCACAATCAGCATTGTACCTGGCACAGTTGGAGAATGAGGGGCAGTCCACAGGGATGTGAGAAATCTGCCCACACCATAAATGCATCCACAGAGTTGTTAGGAATGGCAGAGAGGAAACGTACGGTGGTGTATTGCTCCAGAGGCTGTGATGTCCGCATACCATCAATTTCTTCAAAATCAATTGAAACATAAGAAGGAAAAATTTCTGGAGCATTTGAAGAGCCAGATCTGAGGCTTTGGGTCTGAGCATATCAGAAACTTCTTTGTAAGTTCTTTTATGTGAACTGAGCAGATGCAAAAATGGTGGATTGACAGTCCTGGAAATGCAACGCTTTGACGTAGCCAAAGAGATAAGGTGTGAAACGCCAGATAACAGTGAGGAGTGTGTTGAGGAGGTGAGAGAAATACAGCAGATAGCAACAGAATAGGAGGGCAGATAGCAGCTGTGTAAGAGGACATTTGCAGCGTGCTCATTTCACGAGCTGCTCTTCAAGGAGCTGTAAGGAGCTGTGCCACGCAAGTACACTGAACCATTTTGTCCTCTGAGACATTATGCCTCTCTGAAAGATTTTCGTGTGCGTCTCATGGGGAACATCTCTGTATTTGCACACTGCTCAGTGTTGTTTCTGCATGAACACTTCTGCATAGTGGTAAGTAAAGTACTGACAGCCTACGCCTGAGACAAGGCTGTTCTCAGTACAGCAGCTTTGGTACCACATCGGGTGCTGATAAGGTGTGTCCATAGTGGCCCCTCATAAAGGGGTCAGGAACATGGGATTCCAGGGAAGTGACTTTGCCATCCCAGGGGATGTAGCCCAGCCCTGAGCCAGCCAGGTGGCTCAAACTGTAGTGTCCAAAAGGCACTGTGCTATATCAGGAGAACAGTCTGATCCCCAGGGCACAACCTGAAACAACATCAACAAATTGAAAAAACTACTTTGAGATTAAAATATTGAACCTTTCAATACCTGAAAGTGAGTGCAGCAGAGCGGGGTTGGTCTCTCCTCACTGGTGACAGGACGAGGGGAAATGGCCTCAAGTGGTGCCAGGGGAGGTTGAGGTTGGATGTCAGGAAACACTTGTGTACAGAAAGGGCTGCTAAGCACTGCCATGGGCTGACAGGGAGGTGGTGGAGTCCCCATCCCTGGCTGTGTTTCAAACCGTTTGGATGTGGTGCTCAGGGCCATGATTTAGCGGAGGGCTGGTAGAGTTGGGCTGGGATGGTTGGGCTGCGGTTGGACTCCATGGTCTTTAAGATCTTTTCCAACCTGAGCTATTCTATGATTCTATGATTCTAAGATTGAAATACTCCATCCCATCTGAAAACCAGAAAAATAAAGGATTTCTAAACCCATCTTTTCCAGGATTTAAGAATAAAATCATTAATAAGAATTACTTAATGATAAATAAGAACAGTAATGGTAAAATTAAACTTTTCATGTTGATCTGTCAGAAAAGCAAATATTGGCAAAACTTCTTTTTCCAAACAGTACAAAATGTTTGGTGCTGAACTGTTACCACCAGAAGCACAGCAGAGCTTTTGGGTTCCACTGCCTCGATGCAATCAGCAATGAAAGATTGCAGTGTGGCAGCTACAGCCCAGGGAAAGCAGATGGGTAAGGACACATGGAGTGAGGCAAAGGAAATATTGAGAGCTGCGTATGAAATCTCCCACACCGTTCTGTGTGATAACTCTACAAAATATACGTTAACAGATTTACTTTGAAATTATATTGGCAAAAACAAACAGAAAACAACAAATATTAGTAATTCAGCCCCCATATTAAGTTTATTCAGCCCACCTTCTAACGTTCTCTCTATTGACAAGTGCAATTAGACTATCCTCAACGGGATAACAAGAACAGAAAGAAAGAAAGGAGGGGAAAAAAGCAATAAGAGAGAGCACAGGTATGGGAGTGGGAGCCCATTTCTGCAGTGCTGAGAGCACAGGCAGGAAGCACCATGTGTTCCCCATCTGTGCAGCAGTTCTGCTGATTGCTCAGGATCAAGATTTAAGGGAGGAAGGGCACTGGGGATTCTATTTCAGCATAGTGATGCATAGCACAAGCAAGAAAAGCCTCAGTGAAATGCTGCATCCCAATTCTTGATTTTCCACCGCAGGGATAAATAATGGATGAGCAGCTTCATGTTTTATTGCAAAGTGTAAATAAATGATTCATTTGTTTTATATCTATGTATATTTAAACAGCTGTTTGGCATTAAATGATAGGTCCTACCAGCTCCTGACCTGGAGTTTAGCTCATGCTCCATGAGGATGGGCACTGGCAGAGTGAGTCAGCAAAGGGCTCTGCTCTCTCAGCACATGCACTGCGAAGTGTGACATCTCGTGTGCCACCCAAACCGAATGCAATTAGTGCTGTACAGGAGGAGCCCACAGCTTTCTGCATGCTCCAGCATTTTTTATTAATTACCAGTGAGCACTGAAGTGCCCACTGCTTTAGGAAGAGGGCGGTGTGCTGTGTGTGTGCTGAACGCAGTTGGTGAGGTGCATGCCCAGTGCCACGGGCATCACCGCAGCGTACAGACATCCCCTGCATTAAGAGCAGCAGTTCCCTCTCAGCTTTTCAGACCTCAGTCCTTTCTGGTGCACACTACTGGTTTTAGCATGAGGTCATGCACTCCCTGAACTTCAGTGCCATCCCACCCCAAGTTGTGCCATGGCCATGGGGCAGTTCTGCTTCCTGCATGGCTGGTGTTAGGGGCTGCAGTATCACTGCAAGGAGGGAGATGGATGGAGCAGAATACATCGGGGACAAATGCTAACACCATCCTCCTGAGAATGTAACCTCCATCAGTCTCATGTTCATTGATACTTCAACTCTTTACTAGGGTAGATAATGGCAGGACAAGGGGAAATGGTTTTAAGTTGAAGGAGGCAAGATTTGGGTTGCATGTCAGGGGGAAGTTCTGTGCTATGAGAGCGGTGAGGTGCTGGAACAGCTGCCCAGAGAGGCTGTGATGCCCCGTCCATCCCTGGAGGTGTTCAAGGCCAGGTTGGATGGGGCCCTGGGCAGCCTGGGCTGCTGTGAAATGGGGAGGTTGGTGGCCCTGCATGGCACAGGGGGGTTGGAGCTTCATGATCCTTCCAACCCGGGCATTCTGTGATTCTGTGATACATAGTCTATGCTTTCCCAGCACCCCTTCAGTCATTAATGGTGTTTTCAGGACAAATGGGAAAACACTTTCAGATCTATTTCATTGTGAACTTTCCTTGATCTTCTGACTTTCAAAATATGAAGTGAGTCTATGTTGCATTTATTACACATTGTTACATTCTCAACTCAAAACTTTTCAATTTAATGTTTCAAGCCCAAACTTCAGTCTCATTAACATCAAATATTCCGATGTGAAAGCTTTGTCTTCTTTTTTTTCCTCTTTTGAGTTTACAGTGCTTTCGGTCATGAAATGTTCAGCACTTTGAAACAGATGGAAGAGTTTGAAATGCCTCCGTATGTTTAGCCCGATCTCCTGCATGCACAAAGTGGGCTCTTTTGATTATGATAAATTAGCAATAAATAAATAAATAAATCTATTTACTTGATGGAATCTTAGTTCAGCTTTCTTAGTTCGGGCAAATTCCTCCTTCAGCACTTCACGCAGCTAGGAACTCACGTGCAATTTCAAGGTGGCTGCTTCCTGAAGGAGATAAAGTTGGGTTTTTCTGCACATTTGAGCTGAACAGCCCCTCTGGCTTCTGCAGTTAGATGCTCTCTGACCTTGATCTGAGATGACAAGTAACAGGCAACTGCTTTTAAGACTTCCAACACAAGAGCAGAAATACAAACCAAGACTCCAATGTGAGGGCATCCCATTCCTCTGCTCAGAATTGGGAGGACTGTGCGTCAAGACACACTCCTAGGCTGTCCTCAACAGGGGAGAGAAGTAGTGCGATACAATCCACTCTATCATAATGAAGGTGAAAAGAAAAAAATGAAAAAAGGGAAAAGCCAGGGAAGAGGACTCGTGTCCCCAAAGCACCTTTCTGCTGCTGGGGAAGGGAGGGGCTCAGGCACAAGATGTCGGTGCTGCAGAGGTGAGGCGAGGTGAGTGCATCCCCCGGGACTCTGCAGGGATTTCTGCAGAGTAGATCTCCTCCGAGGACAGCAGCCAACAGCAAGAACAGTGGGTACAGCCAAATTTCTGGAAAAGCTTTCACCGAGGGAGCATGAGAGAGCTACAGGCACACGAGGGACCTGCCTGAAGCTTAGCAAAGAGAAGAGAGCTTTATGAGCATCAGTGGCTGTGGAACAATCCTCCCCAGAGGGAAACCTGAGCACAAATGCACCTCAGGAGACATATGGATGCATAGAGGGATCAGCAGTGAAGTGTCCTAAAGCAACCGCTGCATCACTGCAGCATCCAGGGCTGATCCTGACCTTGGGGTGGCAACAATGGGTCACTGTCAGCAGCACTTCCACTGAAACCCAGAACTAACACTGTGAAGGCTCTGGTAGCTTGGGGGGAGGGCAGAACTACGGAGAGGTGTCCAGACACAGCCTGATGTCTTGCAGGTAAACAGTTTCCATATCAGACAGTGCAATACTTACTTGGTGCAGTAACAAATCATGTGCAGTTCACAAGTAACTTACCCAGGCCTCTTTTCATATCTCAGCTCCAAAATGCTTTAAATAAACTGTGATATTATGTAATGACTGTGTATTCATTTAACTGCTTTTCCTAGGCACTCATCATGCAAGCAAAAAACTACCCGGTGTTAAATGCACTATGCAAAAACAAAGCCTCAGATTTTAGGCTCCATCCAATGAACTCAGTAAGAAAGAGAAACTGTTCCTAACTTTAACCAGGAAGATAGGCTAATACAGATACTGTATATTCATTTTTTTTTTCATTTCATTGCCTAGACACTTCTTTCCAGAGAAGCAACTGCTTTGTAAACCTGTGGCAAACAAACCTGGGGCTTTCCTCAAATCCCCTGGCATGTAGGTGCATGCTGCTCAGTGCAGTTCTGTGGGAACACCCAGTCAGTGTCGCACCTTCAGTTAAAGCATCCCATGCAAAGGGAGCTCTGCAACCCCTTCATCCCTCCAGTTCGTAAAAGGCTGCAACAGACATCTGTGATTTTTAAACAAAGATTGATGACTGCAGGCTTTTTTAATAATAGTTAAGACAGTAGCGGGAGAAAGACACTCCGATGAATGCTGTTGTTTATTTTAACTTTCATATTAGGTTCACAGAAAAAAAATATTCTGTCTGTAACCTATGGAGGTTTAAAAGCTTGTGATATTTTATAATGAATAAAAGAGTGATTTTCTAATTAAAGGTTTGTCAAGTAACTAAAATAAGTGTGCATTTATCTTCTGTCTCTGGGGGACTGTTGTGAGACAAAATGGTCAAGATGCATCCCATGTCAGTGCATTTCACTGTTCTCTGTAGATCCAACCAAACCGACAGGGACTGAGAGCAGCAGTCAGTGCATTTACAGAAAGCACAAAACTGCATTCTTTCCCTCAATGCTTAACCTGGAGTTATTTTCAAATGAAACCTCACCGTTTTTAGATGTATGTGTCAAGATTCTGAAAGCACAGCTATCCCAGGGCGTTTATTGTGGTTGTTTAGATATGGGATGGCTTATCCTATGCTTCTCTCTCCACTGAGTGCCTAGACAGACTACAGAGACAAGGGATCTATCCTTCAGCTCCTGTCCTTTAATGTTTGCTCTACATGATCGTCCCCTCTGCTCAGCTCTTGTGAGGCCCCATCTGCAGCGCTGCCTCCTGGGGCCCCAGCACAGGAAGGACGTGGAGCTCGGGGAGCGGGTGCAGAGGAGGCACTGAGATGGCAGAGGGCTGGAGCAGCTCTGCTATGGAGAAGGGTTGAGGGAACTGGGCTTGTTTAGCTTGGAGAAGAAAAGGCTGTGGGGTGACCTCATGGTGGCCTTCCAGTAATTGAAGGGAGCGGATAAACAGGAGGGGGAACGGCTGTTTGTGAGGGTGGATGGTGATGGGACAAGGGGAATGGTTTTAAAGCGAGACAGGGGAGGTTTGGGTTGGATATGAGGAGGAAGTTTTTCCCCCCGAGGGTGGTGAGGCACTGGCACAGGTTGCCCAAGGAGGCTGTGGATGCCCCATCCCTGCAGGCATTCAAGGCCAGGCTGGATGTGGCTCTGGGCAGCCTGGGCTGCTGGTTGGCGACCTGCACACAGCAGGGGTTGGGACTGGAGGAGCGCTGTGGGCCTTTGCAACACAGGCCATGCTGGAATTCTGTGATTCTATGAGCTGAGGGGAATCCAGGCTCTGCATTTCCACTGGTGATGGGAAATTCTTTATCAAGTCCTTCCCAAAAATGTATGGGAGATAAGCTTGAATGCTATGGGAGGGAGATGTTTTACTCTAGCAAAACAGTGAGTGTGCACCAGGTGCTGGAGGAGTAGGTCTCCGTCTTGCATTTAAGTATCCCAGATACCAGGTCCTCTGGGATTTTATGATAAAGAGCTCTGATGAATAATTTGCAGTTTCACAATTTGGGAGTCCTGATGTTGGTCCAGACGAGCAGCAGCTCTTTATTAGAGCAACATGAAATAGGAGGACATATGGCACCAGGTTCTGTTCCCCAGGGCAGTGGGCACAGGGCTGAGCCTGCTGGAGCTCAAGGAGCATTTGGACATCGCTCTCAGCATTGGGTTTGTACTGTTGGTGGTCTCGTGTGCAGCCGGGGGCTGGGCATAATAATCCTTGTGGGTCCCTTCCAATTTAGGATTGATTCTATGCTTCTGTTACTCTGACTCTATTCTATGATTCGAAGGGTGAATCTCAACAAAATTTACATATATATACGTATGAGTACTGACTTTTCTGTTTTTCTGTCAGCATCCCTCGCAAAAGCTCCTCTGGACCTTGATTTCAGCACACATGATCAATTAGAAACACAGAATTAGCAGCCAGTGGGCTTTTTCCATGTTTTCTTGGCCACTTCAAAGAGAAGCATTAGCTGCATATGTTAATGGAATTAAATAGCAGATTTTTCACTTGCTGAGACAAGAAACATGCCCAGAATGTTAAATGACATTTATAACTCTCAGTCTCTCTTTTCCCCCCCAACTCTCAAAAATTCCAAGCTCAGATTTTCCACCCACTTGAACATGAAAAACAATTTTTGTTATGGTCTTGCCATTCCCTCTTGAGGAGATCGCTGCTGTAAGGTAACAAACATTGTATTTCTTCCATCGCATCGATCAGAACCTGTAAGAAAATATTATCTGCTTTTATTGAATGGAAGTAAGGCCACTCACTGTGCAGAATCTTTCTAAGATGCAAACAATTAGCTAAAAAATCCTATAGAAAGAATCCTCTCTACGCTTTTGGACCAGGCAATGTTTGTGTGTGTCTGTGTATTAAAGGAAAGCTCCATACTGCGAGCTGTATTAAACCAGGCCTAAACCCACACATTTCCTTTTCTACTCTAATGCCACAAAAGCCAATAAAGTTCAACAATTGACACAAAAGGGGTCTTTTCTCATGCAAAAAGCAACTTCCTTCTTGTGTATGTTCTTGCCAAACCAGAAGAACCTGAGACTGCGGCACCTACCTACAACAAAGTTGCATCTAACCACATAACCTGCCCAAAAATAAGGCCCAGGGCAGATATTCATGGAAAGAAAATAAGAAAATGATTTTTTATGTGGTGAGTCCTTCCTGTGTACACTCTCATTGTTTCTGGAAGTGCTCTAGAGGAGAAATGCTCCCTGTTGTCACAGTCCTCTTACTCATGAACTCAAAACCAGATGCCATCTCTGTATGCTGCCCGATGGGCTCCCAGCTCAGCTAATCTGTTTTTATCTGTCTCCATGGCACGCTACTACTTGGCCGCTCAGCCAACACCTTGCAATGTCCCTTTTGTTTCAGAGGGGCAATCCTGACGTGCTGCTGTCCAGCAGCAGTTTTCCCCTGGGTTCATGACATCTTTGGGGAGAACTGTGCAGAACCCCCCAGAAATCAGCGAATCTTCCACAACTGTCTCTCCTCTAGGAACCGTCCCTGATGCAGTGCAGTGTGGGGTCAGATGGACCCAGAGGCCCCTTCCAACCACAGCCATGCTGTGACCTGAGCTGAGCAACTACATGCCACTTTCTTGTCCTCATCTGCCTGCTCACAGTCATGTATTTCTCTCTCGTCTCCTGCCTTTCTCTCCAGGTCAGTAGCACTTTGAGCAGGCTTTCCTTTCTGGACTTCAGCACAATGATTTGATTGTTTAATGTCATTAATGTGTGGCATAGCACCGATTGCAACTGAGTTATGTATCAAAGTTGACTCTTTGCCAACTTTGGCTTAAGTACAACTTCTTGTAAGTTCATCTAATGTCCTTCTGAGTCTGTCAGCCTGAGCAAAGCCTGTCCTCACAATGCCTTTGTCAGCTGCACCATCTCCACTTTTGCCTTATCGTTGGATCCTCAGAATGCTTATGCAACAACACATCCACTTTAAAATGGAAACAATAAATATCCATTATCTATTAAATGAGAATATATTTTTTGTATGATGAATGCAATAGCTTTGAATTTCCCACTGTTATTTACGTTGTCAATAACTCATTTCAATGCTATGCATTATAGGCAAGCTGTTACTCACAGGTATAAAACATAGCATCAGATCTCAGTGGCAATTATTCTTTTAGAAGTAGAAACTCTTTTAGAAATTTGGAAACCTTATTTCCATATAAAGGACAAGAAATGGCAACAAAATACGTCTGATTCCTGTTGAGGGTCTGAATTCCCCCTGCCATTCACCTGCAGGCAAAGAAAGGCCAGATGGGGCTAAACACATTGGAGCAGGTTCAGAGCTGTCCACCCACGGCGTCAGGCTGCTCACTGTGTTTGTGCATCCTGCCAAGAAGCAGGTAGCATAAAATAAAATACAAAATAATACAGAACACCAAAACCAGAGAAGAGTCGTAACATTTAAAGATGAGTTAGATGCCTGAAAAACAAAATTCAAAACCTCATAAAAAGGACTTTTTTGTTCTTATTTTTAGAATCTCTCTCTCTGTTCCTGCTATCCTCAAAATCTCTCAGCCTCTCTTCAAAGGTCACTGTGGTCCACATAATACTGCTGAGAGCATGGATTCCACTGAGCATAAATCATCCAAGAAAAAACCTGTCTCAGAGTGCAAAATTTGCCACGACTTGATTTCATTGATGATCTCATTAGTCTTGTGCTGTAGATTTCTCTCCTGTTACCCAAAATCACTCATTACTATGCATACTCTTATCATGACTCTGCTTATAAGCAGACCAAATGCCTTAGCTTTAACAAACCCAATTAGAAATTCAAACTATTTTGGGAGAAGATTTTCCTAATTTAAAAACAAAACAAAAAAATCCTATTATTTTCTTCCACTGGTATAGAAAACCTTCACACAGCTCCGATGACTCCTGATGCTGAGCAGTGATGGTAACACTCCCTGGGCTATGGTTTGTAAGAGCAACGATTGTTGAAAATCAGTTTTCTGACATCCTTTCCAAATTGATACCTACACAGTAATTACTGAAGCCCTAAAATGCGAGACAAGGTTAGGAAGCCAGCATTATTTAAAACAGTTCTCTAGCATTTAGGCTTCAATATTTCATGCTTCATGGTCTTGCCTTCACTGTCACTTCCAACACATCTCACGGTGTTTGGGAACAAAGTCAGAACATTTACGTGAATATTTTTTTGCCTAGAATTTGGGGGTTGAGCTGAGAATTTCTACTGATATCTTTATAATGACTACTCCTGGAAGACTTCCTTCTGTCTGAGGAGAACATGCGAAGTTCTCAAAGGATGGAATGAGACATTTTGTGATGCCCTCTCCTATGGACAGCAGCCAACAGGGCAAAAGGAACAACTCAGGAGCCACCAGAAGCGGATTGCTGCTCTCACCATGCTTTGACATGGGTGAGAGCTCCATCTGAGATACCCAAATAGGTCTTATCGTGACCTCTTGCTGGTCTTCCGCAAATCCTCTGTCATTTCTGACACACTCACAGATCGATTGGAAGCACCAGAAAGTCTTTGGTGGCATAAGGCAGCTGAGATTTGGCATCTGGTTGACACGTGACATGAGTGGATCTTTTATGTAAGGATATACAGACACCAGAACAGACCTAGGAGCATGGAGGTAATTTCCCAATGCAGCTGTATAGATCAGTGTGGTCATGGGAAAAAGGGAATTGATTCCCATTGATTCCCACCTTTGTTACTGAACTTGGAGAAAAGTATTCAAAGCAGCTGGGATACTTGCATTTTTTGGATCAGTCATGTCACCTTAGGTTAAGTGAGGAAGGATTTTGCTATGCACACAATGTTGCTTCTTCATAGAATGATAGAATAGCTCAGGTTGGAAAAGCCCTTAAAGATGATGGAGTCCAACCGCAGCCCAACCATCCCAGCCCAACTCTACCAGCCCTCCGCTAAATCATGGCCCTGAGCACCACATCCAAACGGTTTGAAACACAGCCAGGGATGGGGACTCCACCACCTCCCTTACTTTGGATGGATACAGAGCCAAGATGTCACCAACACAACCACAATGACATCTCGGGCTCCTCTGCCAGCCAAAACACTTATCAAGAAGTCTTTCTTCAAAAATGAGACATTTTCCTCATGCAGTATTGTGTTCTGTGTTTCTTAGTGTCAACATTAATAAGTGCAGAGGAAAATGGTTACAAATCACTTGCACTGGGTGTACCAGATCACACTACTGTATTCACAAATAAGGTTTGCAAATGAGATGTTCCTTCAATGAGATTGCTCAGCACAGCTTTCCAGCGATGACTAAATGTTCTGATCTTCGAATGACCCCAAAATCCAAGCTTTCCTTCTGCACATTCTGTATAAATATGAATTTCTAATTAAGAAAGGCACTCTCCTTCTGTATATAATAGAATTGGTTTGAGTTAGTAAGAAATAGCTTTCTACTATCTTAAAAATTCAGATTCTTCTCGAGTGGGTCTTTAAATCTTTGCTCCAGGAGTTGATCATCCTCTTTTTGACATCAATGGCCAATGCTGAGGTTATTGAGTGCAGCAATTTTAGAGCCAGCTCCTCTGTTTTCCTTCATGTTTTACAATTAGCTGCAGTTTTAGCAGAAATATCAGCCGGGAAGAAACCCTCTTGTCATTTTAGATTCATCGGCTGCAGAAGCTACCAAGAAAGGTCAAAAACAAAAGCAAACATATGTCTTCATATTTACATTTAAAACAGGCAACCCGAGCAGCAGAGAGCTCTCTGCATTTGTTAAGCACAAGCAAAACATCCTCTAAGCTGAAGTGCGGAGGTGACTGATAAATCAAGTGACAATATTTTATGGTAAGCATTTACAAAAAGAATTCAGGACAAACACTTCAGTTTGTCCCATAGGAATACGCTTACCCATGATTCCACCTTGAAAATGGATCCTTGTCAAGAAAAAGAAGAAATCCAACTGTGTACTTTCATTTCTTTATTTCTACTGCTTATTTATTTGCCCTTCTTTCCATTTGTTCCATCTTTTGTTCTTTTGGAAACAAAATTTCTTTCCGTTTTCTCAATTTTTGTGTTCATTAGCACAACACTGTCCCTGTGGCACAACACGCAGAGATGCACAGAGGATAAGCCAAAGGAATTTGGTTATTTGGAAACTGAACTGTGCCACTCTTTGTTCACGTGGAATGCTGTGAATATTTTTATGATTGGGTATCAAACTTGCTGACATTTGGTAGTGAACCAAACTCCGTTTGAAGACACTTTTTGTAGTTGCAAGGCCCATTGCCTGCACCATTTACACCAGAAGAGTTACACGGCTGTGTGCGTTGGTAAAATTAAGGCAGCCTTGGGCTTCCAGCCACAATTTGGGATAAAACTACGATGCACCTGGATGGCCATTTCAGAAGGCATTTCTGAACTATCCATTCCAAAAAGAGCTCAAAATTTTGACAATTCATCACCAAATTCAAGTTTCAGACCGCTGTACTTTTCAGAGTCTTAATCAGTTCTGGCTCTGAGCTCCTTCCTTTTCCTGGTCCCATGGCAGCTCACACTACAGACATCCCCCATGCACTACATTTCAGGGTCCTGTGCACTCTGTAACAGTCAGCAAACCAACAAGATTTCCCTCCCCTTTCATGTTTTTTTTTCAGGCTTTCTCTTTGTTAGGAAGAATTTCATACTACTGGCCCTGGAGCCCTTTACCAATGAGTAGAGCATCGAGTGTTTTGGTTATGCTCTTCCACAATTCAAAGAGGAAGTAACTGGTTATAAGCTCTTCTGTCCTGCTCCCACCTGTGGTGGTTTCTCTGCTGGAGCACCACATCCCTGCTGGAGCACCACATCCCTGCAGCACAGGAACTTTGCTGCAAACCCTCCTGCAGTTCTCAGCAATCACCCCGAGAGAATTGCTTAAAGGCAGCCCTGCTGGAGAAGGAATTTGGATGACTCAACCTCCAGCAGTCATCTTGAGCTTCCAAGCTAAATTACGCAATCCTATGATTTAATAATGCAATACTTTATTTTAGTAATATTGATCAGTCCATATTCTGCCAGTTGACTCCTGCTCCAGAGAATGAACCCTGGCAGTGTTTAATTCCAGTACAGATGGAGCTTTTCTTCTCCAAAAATGGACTTTTTATGCCAGAAGTCTGCCATTCTTTTTCCTTGCCTTCTGTGGTTATTCACAATGTCATACATACATATACATACATAATTCATATATGTCTGCATCAACAAGCCTTTGTGGAGAACAAGAAAAATAAGGGATGACAAAAGAATCCCACACTATAATGATTTTCCTGAATACTCAACAAAAAAAATCTTCAAAATTGCACCATATGTCTGAGGTTGCAGTTCTAATTGCACCAAGGTCAGGTAATTTGTAACAACAAACCATGACACATCCAACGCACAATATCGAAATGATAACAAATATTGACTTTGTCTCCAAGTGATGACAATTTGGTTTTATGTTCCTTTCTGATGTTGCATAAAAAGTTCTTCCATGCTCCTCTTTGCTTTTATTAAAATCAGTGCAAAAGTCTCATCGGCTGTGATGAGTGAAGGAGAGGTGGATCAGCACGTTTACAGCCTCTGTGATGCTAGAAGCAACAGCAAGCTCTTTCAGGTATGTCAGAAAAGACATACATCCCAGTGACCACTTCAGTCTTTTCCTTTATAATTAAGATCTGGATCACTGAAGTACTTAATATATAGAATAACCTTTGTCTCGTGCCTTTACCCCAGAGGAGCAATGACTGTGATTCATAAGGTTCATTATGTGCTACATTTGGCACCTTGTCAACTGCGCTACCTTTGAAGAGCCAGGATTGAGGGTAATGGGATGGAAAATTTCCATTTGTCCCATTTTGGGGTCAGTCTGGATGTATCCCAGGTATTGGTTTGCAACAGAAGGGCAGACTGTGGGCCTCCCAATCACATGTCCTTTGGGAATTTCTGAGGGGAAGACTACAAACACAGAGGAAAACAAAACATTTGCAGTGACTTAAGAGGCAGTTCATTTCTTTTGTTTTCTTTTTCTTATTAGCTCGCTTTTCCAGTCCCTTACTAAAAGCATAATTTAGTTAGAGGTTGTCTTCCATTTTAATGGAATCTATGTGGGTTAAAAAGTACACATTGCCTGGAACTGGGGGCTACAGGTGAAAGCCATTCACCTTCTCACAATGTAATCAGCATCTGACATAACTTGGGCTGATTTAAGAAGGTTGTACAAATGGGTTATGCAAATCCCACAACAACCAAAGCTTTTTATTCTAATCTTATATTACTGTCCCCTCCAAGTGCTGCCATAATCCACGTACTATCTACCTTCATCTCTGCCCTGACAAACCCCTTCCCCCGTACTCTGCACCTTTCCTACCAGTCAGACAACTGCAGCTACAACATCTCAGAGCTCTGCTGACAGTACATTGTCCATAGTCTTTATCATTGTTAGGTAAAGTGCTCGTGTTCAAACTGCATGCTAGGAGTTTCTTGACTACTACTGGATATAAATTCAACTTTTTAAAAGATCAGTAATAATTTCTATTTCAGTTTATCACAATCAGTTTTCACAGACTCACAGAATGGCTGTGGGTGGGAGGGAGCTCTTCAGGCCATCTGGTCCAACCCAGGCCCTACTCAAGCATGATCACACAGAGCGGGTTGCCCAGAACCATGTCCAGGCAGCACTAGAAAGACGTCCAAGGGGAGATCTCCTACAGGATCATTGGAAGAAGCCATCACAGGTCCCAGATTAGTATTTGGCACTGTGGCAAGTTGTTGCCATTCAGGATCAGGCAGCTTCAGACCGAAAATCCCACAAGATGCCCATATCTGCATCTATGCCATATAGTCTGGTTATGATCTCTAGAAGGAGTCTAAAAACTGTCACTGCTGGCTTTGTCACCCACCAGGCCTCAGTGTGGCATTATGATAAAATGAAATCTCAAGGTCCCTTCTCCCAGACAAGGACGTCTGAGCTGGGTTAATTCAAACAGCAAGGCATGGCTGCTGGAGCTTACAGTGCTCACAGGGGTGCTCCTTAGATGCTGCCACAACAGAACATCTCCCCCCAGCTTGGGTATGTTTTTGGAAATTGGATCTACTAAGCATGAAAAATGGGATCTGAGTGCTTGTTGTTGGTTGTTTTCCTTTTAGGATTCTGCATTTCTCCAGGCAGAAGTGAGGTTACCCTGCAGAAAACACCAGGCTCGCTCTTGGAAAAACATTAATCCCTTATTTTCTCCCACGCTGCCTCCCCATTACTAAAATAATGAGTGGCCTCAGGAATGTCTGTAATTCCTTCTACATCCTAGGTTCTGTTCTATTCATCTGGGCTAATCTGTATGCATTTTGATTTTCCAGCTAATTACTTTGCTCTGTTTGTATCATTACTTTTATTGTTGCTGGTTTTAAGAGGCTTTTCCTGCTCAATTTCTCGATGTTTTTTTTTTTCCTGAAGTACTGAGTTAGACAGCAGACTTTTGTGTTCCCACTCATAATGCCCAATATCTGAAACTGTTGTTCTTTCTCATTGGTACTCCTAGAGAAAAGCATTTAAAAGCTGTATTTCTCTTAGGTTGGATGTCAGGGGGAAGTTGTGTGCTGTGAGAGTGGTGAGGTGCTGAACAGCTGCCCAGAGAGGCTGTGATGCCCCGTCCATCCCTGGAGGTGTTCAAGGCCAGGTTGGATGGGGCCCTGGGCAGCCTGGGCTGCTGTGAAATGGGGAGGTTGGTGGCCCTGCATGGCACAGGGGGGCTGGAGCTTCGTGATCCTTGAGGTCCCTTCCAACCCAAACCATTCTGTGATTTTATGGTATGTGATGCAATGCCCTGTAGCAAAAATAGGTTTCCCACAAACAATCCTCACATGCAGGGCTGTGCATGCTGCCTCTGTCATTTCACATGTTGAACACAGAACACAAAGGACCTGATCCCATGAGAAAAATCCAGGCCCTGAGGCGTGACACTCAGTGTGCCCTGGGACAGCAGCAGTGTTCCTGCACCAGGCAGTGCACTGTGACCTCTCAGCTCACATCAGTGCTCACTGAGCCTTGGTCTCACTTGCTGATGTTGCTTGCAGAAAAGCACTGGATCTTTCTTGCCCAAGTGCTGTAGAAAGAAA
The DNA here is from genome assembly GCF_019238085.1 of Lagopus leucura. Lineage (NCBI taxonomy): Eukaryota > Metazoa > Chordata > Aves > Galliformes > Phasianidae > Lagopus > Lagopus leucura. The sequence continues at coordinate 695,891 of NW_024962287.1, forward strand.
ACACTCCATGAACAAAACCAACCACTGGATTTGTCCTTCTACTCTTCTGACACTACTAATTGATTGGAACAGAACAAAGAGCTTGAAATGAGAAAAAGTTTTCTGAGACAATTCCAGTTCAGACTTCTTTTCTGCAAGCTGCAGTTTGTTGCCCTCCAAAGCGACAGTGAACCATCTTCATCTGTCCTTCAGCATAACGTTGCAGCTCATTAGCTGAAGGTGAGGAGAAGGGCCAGGCCCATGCGACATCCAGCACATCTGCCTGAGCTGCATTTCCATAAAGGCTCTCAAGTATGAACTAAAGACATAAGGAACATGTAATCATCCCATCCCTGCACAATTCATTCCAACTCTTACGATTGTTAGGCACTGCCATGGGCTGCCCAGGGAGGTGGTGGAGTCCCCATCCCTGGCTGTGTTTCAAACCGTTTGGATGTGGTGCTCAGGGCCATGATTTAGTGGAGGGCTGGTAGAGTTGGGCTGGGATGGTTGGGCTGCGGTTGGACTCCATCACCTTTAAGGTCTTTTCAACCTGAGCTATTCTATCATTCTATGATTATGATCAGAGCTTACAGTATGCTATGCCATTTTGTGTTGAGGATGGATTTGCATGCTCCCCGTTGATTCTCCTCTGACACATCCATCAGTCACTGGCTGCTCGCTCTGGTAACTTGGCTCTGGGATGGAGGAGGAACTCTCGCACTCTGCTGCTCATTAGGATTTATTGAAGTTAGCAGCCAGCTATTACTTCATCTGTTCGTGTGCCTTGATGTCTCCCTGCACCACAGTGAGGAACAGCTCAGTCTTGCACATGAAGGTTGGCCATCCCCATGAGATTCAGTCTGCTCTATGAACAGTGAAAATAAACAGTCCCAAAATGCATTCGAGAGCCTTCCTTGGGCTTTTTCAGTTTAAAATAAACTATACCATTATTTTTCTCATTTTGGAAGCCTTAAAGACTGAAATCCTAATGAATTGTGCTCCATTAGATATGTGCAGTAGCTTTGCATTTCTGAAACATTTTAGTTTTCTTTCATTGGAACAGGTTGCCCAAGGAGGCTGTGGATGCCCCATCCCTGCAGGCATTCAAGGCCAGGCTGGATGTGGCTCTGGGCAGCCTGGGCTGCTGGTTGGCGACCTGCACACAGCAGGGAGTTGGGACTGGAGGAGTGCTGTGGGCCTTTGCAACCCAGGCTGTTCTGTGATTCTATGATTCTATGATTCTTTCAGCATTTATCTAGGGTATTTCAGCAATTATATTTCAGCAAAAAGAAGAAGCTACTTGCTCCTATAAACTGATCTGCAATATTTCAACAAAACATACAAGCTATGCTGCAAAGAAGAAAAAAACAGGTTGACAGCATTTCCAGAATGAGACTATAATGTAATAAAAGCATTATCGTGGTTTGTGTCTGCACAGAGAATAAGAAAATTAATGAAACATCATAACAAATTAGGACTGGGAGAATTTACAAGAGGAGGGAAAAATGAAGGTACATCTCGAGAAGAACAAAGCAAAGCCTTGCTGAAAGGCCATGTTTAACACCAGGAATGTATGGCTGCTCTTCTCGTCTCTGTGGACCCTCTGTGAAGGCACCCCCCAGCCCAAATGAAGGGTTTGTCAGCTGTCCCCTAAAGCTTTTTTCTCCAAAACGCTTAACCACATTTAAATGCCCACCGTGTTTTCAGATTGGAGCATTCCTGCTTCAAATAGCAGCACTTAAGGAATAACTGAAAGCATTCCTTTCACTGAAAGTAGCAGTAATAAACATGGCAAGATGAGAATATATTCCCAGCAGGGCTTTAGGAGCACCTGATGTATGTCTCTATATGCCTACCCACCCAGAAACAAACCTGCTACTTTATGATGTCTCTTTCTATTCGGCCTTTCCAGTAAAAACCATTTTCTTGCTGCTGTTTTCAGTGAGATACAGCTTTTCTCCAAGTAGGACTGCAGGTTGATTTCTTGCTTCTATTCCTTCAGGTCTCGAGGCAAAAACCGTGGGAGCAACAAACTGGTCATGGCACAAAAGGGAGGGAGGTTTATGGTGCTCTGAATTCAGTGGGCTGCGCCTCGCCTTCATGCCATGGTCCTCTCTGGTATTCATTCCAGCAGCATTCCTGGAAGGCCGTTGCTGTGCACACAGTTTCTTTCTTACAGGTAGAAGAAAAATGAATTATTTAAAAGAAAAAGTATGGTTACCTTTTGGCACAGCCATAGCACTATTGCCCAACCTAGAAACATACGTAAGATAAACTGACACTGAATCTGAGATAAACTTTTGGGAAGGTGGTCCCATGCAGCTCAGAAAGCAAATGGTGTCCTGGGCTCCATCAGCAGAGGGGTGGCCAGCAAGGACAGGGAGGTGATCGTCCCCCTCTGCTCTGCCCTCATGAGGCCCCATCTGCAGCACTGCGTCCAGGGCTGGGGGCTTCAGTACAAGAAAGACAGGGAGCTGTTGGAGAGGGTCCAGAGGAGCTACAGAGATGAGCAGGGGGCTGCAGCACCTCCACTACAAAGACAGGCTGAGGGAGCTGGGCTTGTTCAGCATGGAGAAGAGAAGACCAGGTTGGATGGGGCCCTGGGCAGCCTGGGCTGCTATGAAATGGGGAGGTTGGTGGCCCTGCCTGTGGTGGGGGGTTGGAGCATCATGATCCTTGAGGTCCCTTCCAACACAAGCCATTCTGTGATTTTGTAATGATGATTCTATGATTCCTGCTGGATGTCAGAAGCTTTTCAGACCATCAGAGCTTTCTTTTAGATGGATGAGTATGTGCCATTTCCTTAATGTGGTTTTAACACCGTATTTGCCTCGTCAACCATTGCTCATGGTGTTTCCTTCCTGAGAATCAAACTCAGGTGATAGAAGAATGTGTCTGTTGATACCAATATTTTTTATAGAGATTCAAATCCCTATTTAATTGAGTTAGCAGCAACTCTCGTGGTTTTAATATCCACACACTTTATGTCTATCAAAACCTCTTATTTATTCAATCCTTATTACATTTTTATTTTATTTTCAGCCACACTACAATAACAGCTTACCATAAGCACAGAGCTCTTCATTGATCTCCAGATCTCTACAGAGAGTGCATCTGTCAGGGTGCTCCCCCTGATCTTACAGCTTCCCTACCCAACTTAAAATCATTCTTTGCTCATAATTCTTTTATTTTTAACAAAACTTAATAGCTTCTTTTTCAGAAAATCAGAGTAGCAGATGAGAATTACAGGGGAAAAATAAGTATTATTTGATTTTGTCTTTAAAGAAAACCAGAGAAATAACTCCTGACTCACTCAGAAGTATTTTTAGGTCATTTAGAAGCCTAGACCTCCAGAGAAAGACAAATAATTTCCTTCAGTGCCTTGCAATACGTGTCAATGGACCTAGGCATTGCATCCATGGAATCCAAGCTTAGCACCCTGGGTCCCTGTGGGCCCAGGTGGTGTGGGGAGGAACACCTTCCCGAGGACATTAACAGTGTGTTGGAGCACGCTGTCAGGCAGCAGCTCTCCGTGGAAGGTTGTGTTGTGCCTTGTTGGGTACGGCACTGAGCGCCGCCATGCTCAGCCAGGGGGGACGAGTGTCCCTGCTGCTCCACGGTGCGCTGCGAGGACAGCACACGGCCCTTCCTTTCCTCCAGGATTTATGCCAGGATGTTTTGTTTTCGTTTCACTTCTGTGCCATGAAAAACAAAGCAAAACCTTGCAGAGTGCCGGGTCCTCTGCATAAGAGCCTGGACAGCCCAGTTGCAGAGTACATGGCAGGAGGACCAGCTGTAGGCAGAGTTTCTCAGCTTTCCCTCACAACCATGCATTCGAGTCGTCACTCCCTGCACAGCACATTAGTAGTGCATCCCACCCACACGTCCCCTTAGAGAGCAGGGAATTGCAATCCGTGCCTGGTAGCACTGAGCTGGGCCAGGACAGCCATACAATCATAGGATCACAGAATGGCCTGGGTTGAAAAGGACAACAGTGCTCATCTAATTTCAACCCCCTGCTATGTGCAGGGTCGCAATCAACAGACCAAGCTGCCCAGAGCCACGCCATGCTGTGGGAACTCCTGGGGCCTGATGTGCAGGATCACACGGCCAGAGCTTCCCAGACGGAGGTAAAGGATAAAAGAGGTGAAGCAAGTTTCTGTTGTGCAGAGAAACCGTTCAGGCAGGGTGGCAGAGACAAAGAGAAATAACCTCCTGATCTCAGCCTCTTGTCACCCCAAAATGGGCCTCACCCTTTTCCTGCAGCCACTCAAATCATAGCAAAGTTCTTGCCTACAGAACCACATGGCTTATAGTTGGCAGTGAAAGAGCACAAAAAGCACATTTAATGTGAAAAAACAAGGCTTTGTAACCAAAACCCAGAGACAAAACAACGTATAACAGCATCAGTCCGTCCTCCTGCTTTATTTGAAATCACATTCAGACAACAAAGTGCAGAAAATAAAGTCTGCCCGGGATGCCAGAAGTCTGGAATAAGAAACAGAAGGGAAAAAAGAAAATAAGCAATCTGCTGCTTCAGTGCAGTGATAGCAAAGTGTCCCCTGGTGCTAAGTGCAGTCCGTATGTTTGGTTCTTCACTGCTTCATGACACACCATTATATATTAATGACACATTAATTCATCAACACCACTAGAGAACTTACACAGAAAGTTATTTACAGGATCACTCCATGAATTTTCTCTTACAATGTTGATTGCAATTCCAGGACATTGCACTGACACACAACGCATTTAAAACATTTACAGACAACAATAACTGAATTTCATACTGTGAATTACAAGGCTGTGGCTGTTTATGAACTCTCCCACTGCTCTGAGGTTCATTAGTGATCAAACTCAAATCTTCCACGACTCTTTCAGCTCCAGTACACAGAATAATGCAGAAATGAATATTTTAGGATGCTCAGTATTTCTTAATTATTTTTTTTTGTACAGCTACATAGAGCTCTGAGTGTTGCTTGCAACATCAACACGCTGCTACTGACATTTCTGCTCATGGTCCATGAGCATCATTGGGTTAAAAGCATTTTTTAAAAGTATAATGAAGCAGAACATGAAGGAAGCTGAAACCACTCAGCAACAGGACAAATACAGCCTTCAGCCTTCCTCACCTTAATGCCTCGACTCAGGGAAAAGCTTACTGCAAATGATACCTTCTCAGCAAGAGGGATAGCTCAAGGTCTGGACATCAGAGTCAGGGCTGGCAAACTAAGCCTTCGGAATGGGCTGATACATCTCACATCTCGTGTGCCAGCATGCTCCCATGCAGCTGGACTGAAAAGACATCTGGTTTCATTTCTTTCAGAGCTCTGGAGCTGCTCATGGTTTGTCTCTTCCATAAGAAAGAGAGGAGAGCTTTTTGTCCAGCCCCTGCTTACTTTCCTTGTTCCCTATGGACACCATCCCTCTGTTACCCTTCTTGTAAACCAGGGAAATTCCAGCAAGGCAGGTGAGGCAGCTATAATGCAAAACAAACAAGAAGTGTAAAAGCATTTCTTATAGTAGAAACACAGGAAATAGACATAGACCATTGTCTTACAAGGATACATTAGAAGGAATTTGATATCTTAAACACAAAAGAGGTGCCTGTGATTTCTTGCTCTAGAATGCTATGCATAGGTCAGTGTTAGGATTTAAAATGCAGCTACAATTCCTTTGCCAACAAATCGAAACAGTGAACACACATATGCACATGAAATTACACTTGAATTATTCTCTTAGTAGGAAATGCTTTCTTATGAAGGGAGTCATAGAATGGTTTGGGTTGGAAGGGACCTTAAGGACCACTGAGCTCCAAATCCATTCTCTGGGCAGTGAAGCCTCCCACCAGCTCAGGCTGCCCAGGGCCCCATCCAACATGGCCTTGAACGCTCCCAGTAATGGGGCATCCACAGCTTCTCTGCACACCCTGTGCCACTGCCTAATAGAGAAGAATTTCTTCCTTGTGTCTTCTTCAGCAGTAGGAATCGCTACCTGCTCAGTGAGCACACCTAAGCTTTGAGATGTCGGAGTTTCAGCTGGTTTGGATCAGTATCACTAAAAGTCTGATGACATCTTTGTGAATTTAACGGCACTAGAAATTCAATTCCTAAGAATGAAATTCACACTCTACTAATAAATGTTTTTTTTTCCTAAAGGTAATTTCTTCATGCAATTTAATTTCCCTGTATTTATTGGGTGTATTTTAATTTCATCATGTTCAGGTACCAGGTTTATCATCGTATTCTCAAAATCTCAGTAGCATAACTGAAAACGTATTATTCCAAGAAATTATCCAAGGCAGAAATTGCAGCACTTTGTTTCGTCATGAACTGCAAGTGCTACAGAATGATACCTCTCTAGAAACTCACCTAATAACTGAGAAAGCTAAGCTATTTCTCTCAAAACAGAGTTTTGCACTTGGCAGCTATACACGCCACTACACTGCAACGACTTTGTATTCATTAAACAGAGTTTCACTGTACACCAGACCTCGTGAAGTGGGTTTCAGTGTGCACAGTATAGCCTTTGGTATGACATCAGTGTGTTCCCCACGAACAAAGGCAGACCCTAAGGTAAGACAGTGTCAATTTTAACGTTAGGAAATTTTTCAGAAAACCAGATCTCAGCACTGAAAGGAATTATTTCCAGTTATAAGTTCTGCTACTGGACTGGTTACTCTGGTAAATCAGACACCAACTTCTCCCCTTGAAACCCCTCACCAGGCCTGACTGCTCCCCTCCTTCAGAAACTCGTCTTGCAGCTTTTCCTGCTTTAGCTTCCACATTTGATTTCTCATTCTGTCACCCTCAGAGACAGCAAATAATTCCCTTTCTTCATTTACATTATTATTGCCTTAAAGCTATTTATAGACTGTTATAATTTACTCTCAGACCTTTCCTCTTCTAGGCTACTTAACTTAACCCTGTCACCTTCTCCTCTTAGCTTCTGCTGCTTGTGCACAATTACATCTTCTTATCATCACAGAACGGCCTGGGTTCAAAGGCCCACAGCGCTCCTCCAGTCCCAACCCCCTGCTGTGTGCAGGTCGCCAACCAGCAGCCCAGGCTGCCCAGAGCCACATCCAGCCTGGCCTTGAATGCCTGCAGGGATGGGGCATCCACAGCCTCCTTGGGCAACCTGTGCCAGTGCCTCATCACCCTCGGGGGGAAAAACTTCCTCCTCATATCCAACCCAAACCTCCCCTGTCTCACTTTAAAACCATTCCCCTTGTCCCATCACCACCCACCCTCACAAACAGCCGTTCCCCTCCTGTTTATCTGCTCCCTTCAAGCACTGGAAGGCCGCAATGTGGTCTCCCCAGATCCACTATACTTTCCTTAGTTTCTCTACACTGTTCCTTAGCTTTGAGACCAAAATGGCAGGAAGCCAGGCAGATTCTTCTCTATTCACTGTTCAATATAATGTCTTTCAACTCAGTGTGAAGGATGTTCAGATTGGAGGGAGACATTTAGGTGTTGCAAATTGCCCCCATGAATGCAAACCCCTTTTTTGACTTTCATCCCAATTTCTTACTTTAGGATGCTAAGCCTCTGTGTGGCCCGTTTTCTGAACTGACAAGACCTTCACGACTCCTTGTCGTATCTACTTCATACGGGTACCTATTTTCTAAATGTTTAATATTTCCATTAATGTAGGATGAAGCTTGATGCAACGTAAACATTATTTGTCATTTAAAATGCATGGTATACCTCATGCCACACCCACCATCTACAACTAAAACACAGTCTGTGCTACAATAATGTATTTTATTAGTATTTCACATATATCTCTGTCACTTTACACCAAGGGTAAGAGATCTACTCCCAGAATTCCCTTTAGATGCTACATTGAAAACTAAAAAGATTAAGGAGCTATTTTTGTGGCACAGGAAAGCTAATTAACCTTTACTATCTATGAGCAAATTTCATCCAAATGTTGCTAAATGTTGTTAACTGTTTTGACTTTGAATGTTCCTCTTAGAATAGGTCACTAACAGAATGGCTGTAATGATGAAACTACAGTCAGTGGCTGATAAAAGCTGATTACACATGGTTAATGAAGAAACCTTTAAGTTCAGAAATAATGAGAGCCTGAAACCCTGTAATCAAGCCTTATATTTCAAAAGATTTTGTTGTATGTCGTAACTGGGGAAGTGAAGGTCATGCTTCAATTGCAAACCTGCCCTACACCTGTATCTACCAAATAAAGGGCAATATAAGTCATCCTGAAAAATAAAGCAAGAATAGAAATAGCAGAGGAAGGCCACTGTGGGATATGCAATGGCTCAAGAACACATGCAAAGATGGCAATGACAATAATGGCCTCTTCCCTTCATTGCAATGCTCTAAGCTCAGCAGCAGCTCTACAGAAATTCTAATTTCTCATTATTCTTTGGGGCTGGAGAACTCCAAAGCCTTGTGACACTTGCAAAGACACAGATGTGGAGGAAAGCAACCAATCATTTATCTTGAGAGAGAAGGGAGAGAAAAGGGTGTTCTGGTGAACATTATTATCAACTTCCAACCTGAGGCAAGAGTCACGTGGGAACACTCTGAGTTGGGAAACGCATCTAAAATGATGTCACAGCAAATTCTCTGAGGAACAACTGAATTGTCTGGAAGTTCCATATCATCATCATATCATAGTATGGTTTGGGTTGGAAGGGACCCCAGTGATCATGAAGCTCCAACCCCCCTGTGCCATGCAGGGCCACCAACCTCCCCATTTCACAGCAGCCCAGGCTGCCCAGGGCCCCATCCAACCTGGCCTTGAACACCTCCAGGGATGGACGGGGCATCACAGCCTCTCTGGGCAGCTGTTCCAGCACCTCACCACTCTCTGTGCAAAGAGCTTAATTTTCCTTATGGGAAGGGTTAGAATCATAAGCAGAAATGGATAATGTAGGATAACCCTGCACACTGCAGGTGGAATATTGTCCATAAAGACATTACATCAAAGAGAAAATTTCCACCAAACAATTCCATTCACTCTCATTGCACTGTCAGTTCATTAATGATAACCCCTTCATATGAAGATACTATCTAAATATCTAAACAAACAAAACAAAAACAAACCAAAACCAACCAACCAAACCAACCAACAAACAAACCAATCAATTGCTGTGCTGCTGTTTTTTCTCTCATTATTACTACAGGCATAGAAAGAAATCTTTCTGCAGCTCCATTCACCTCTATGGGCAAATTTCTGTGAAATATTCAAGCTCACAACCACAACTTCCATCTTTAGTGCTCTTCTTTCAACTTTTTTTACCAAAAATATTTGCTTAATTCACCTCTTTCAAATGTCAGTACTGTTCAAGCAGCGTTGACCATTACTTCTATGTTATCAACAGTTTCCAAGCCCATGGAGGAAGGCTCAAAGACATTCTACAGCTATGACTGGTAATGACCAAATTAAAAGTCTTCATATCCACGGGCTTCACACAGTTTCATTGCCTGTAACCTTGAAATACAAAGTAGTGTGTTATTCTCACTGGGACAATCTTACTGTCCAGGTTAGCTCATTATCTAAATGGAGTTTTAACCCATGTCCATTATTTCCTTCAAGCCAGTGGCAGTGAATTCAGATAATACTTTGCTTCTTGGCAGCTCAGTCTGAATGTGCACATAGGATACATAATATTCATGGCAATTATTCTTCACGGCACTAATTTCATTGAAGATATAATATTAATGGATAAAATGATAAATATCACAGGGTTGAAATATTGAAGATGCAGTAAAGAAAACTTCTTTCAGAGAAGGAAGCAGTTCCTGTGTTGGGCTTTGTTGATGCTTTGGTTCAGGTCATGTCCTGGTGTTGGGGGTGGGGAGGAGCCAAGGGCTGCCAGCTGGGTTACATTACAACATTGCTCTGTAGTGAAAGATCCATAGAGATGAAAAGACTTGATTTCTTGGCAAAATTTGGCATAGAATATCACATAGGTATCACAGCAACTCCTCACCCTTCAGTGAGTTCTGCTAGTGCTTTCTCAAAGTCCTAGTTCTGTTACTTATTTCATATCTCAGTTCCTCCCAGAAGAAACCAAAGTCAAACATCAGAGTTAATAACCTGCTTATACTGGACAGCTAATATCTGGTGAATAGGGATGCCTCATTTTTAAGGCAAATCCACAAATGAAGAAGAACAGAATGAGAAGAATTATGGCCCAGGTGCAGCGCAATTATGTGTCCGCCTCACCCTGCAGATCCTTTCAAAGCACATCCTTTGTTCAGTGCTGCCTTTGAGACTTACGTGCTCTCTTCGGGACTGCCTGAATCCTTCCTAGACTTCATCCTTGCAGAGTTTGTGCTTTAGAATCAGGCCCAACTGCACATGAGAAAGATTTCTGTGTACGTGTGCCGTAACCTTTCTCAGCGTTGGCTTTGAGTCCAGATTCATACTTAGGATTGAGCAGGGATTTGCTGTACGACATGTTGGAGCACATCCAGAGGTGCCACAGAAATGGCCTGAGGGATGGAGCAGCTCCCTGCGAGGGCAGCTGGGCTGTGCTGCTGGAGAGGAGAAGGAGCGGGGAGAGCTGAGAGCGGCCTGCGGTGCCTGCAGGGCTGTATGAGAGAAGGGCAGACTCTCATCGGGGTCCGCGTGCCGGGACGAGGGCGATGGGTTCGGAGCCAAGGAGGGCAGATTTCGGTGGATGTAAGGAAGGAGCCGCTGGCGGTGAGGCGGTGAGGCGCTGCACAGGGTGCCCAGAGGTGCTGCTGCCCCGTCCTGCACGCAGCCAAGGCCAGGGGACGGGGCTGTGAGCACTGAGGAGCTGCGGTGTGCTGTGCGCTGCAGGCCTGCGCTGATGGCCTCCGGGGTCCCTTCCTGCTCAAACCGTTCTGTGCTTCTATGAAACAAAAAACGTATTTCAAAGGCTCTGAATCCGGTTCTTTTATACAAATGAATCTCCTCTCTTTCTTCTTCTCTGAATAATTAAAACATTCACCTGGCTCTAATCACCCTGTTTCAGTTGGTATGGAAAGAACTACATTGTACGTATGACTGAGGAGTAAAAAAGAAAACCTGTCATTGTTTTAATTTCTTCACAGGAAGACGAAATTTCAGCGGTATGATTGTTTGCCATCGGGTTTTCCCTCACTGTGAAACAAGCCTTCACACTTCCATTTGTGTTTCACTCAGTGCTGCCGAATCCCTGTGTGAAGATATGGTGTACATCCTGCAGGAAAAGAAAGCACAGGCATGTTGCATGACACAAGCTAGCCATTAACTTCCTAATTTGGGAAAGGTCATTTTTTAGAACATTTCTTCACCACACAAGCCCGAGAAAGAGGGACTTTATTCAACCTCCTTCCTCCTTTGCAGTGATATTTAAGGCTGCTTCAGGTTTGTCTCCCTTTTGCCCAAAGCTGCAGAGGTTTCTTGGCTAACCTATGAATTTGCCACACAACATCTATAGACCCTGTATCTTCTGCAGATGAGATAAATCCGAGCCTATGGTCACAGAACCACCTGCTAAGGGATGCCACAGAAAATATCAAGTGCTCTTGTGGACAATACATTAAAAGGAAAGGAAACACAATGAATGCCGCCATAGGTCTTCATGCCTCTCACACGTACGTACTCATATTTTCCTTTCTATGTATCTCCAGTCACTTAACTCTGGTAGAGCATCTGTGGCCTTAACTCCAGCCCCTGCCGTCAGACTGGTTTACAGCATTCTCTTGTTCTGACTCGGAAGATAAGACAGAACTAGAGGTATTTTTCTTCCACAGACAGCCGGTGGTTCCATGACCTCTAATGATGGTCAGCACAGACTGCACCAAAGCTACAAAGCTGGAAATGGATCTGAGGCCTTTTTGGATTCTTTATTTGTTTGTTTGTTCGATGAGGGCTTTTCACGGTTTCCTTTACATAAAGTAAAGAAGAGGAACCAGAAGAGAAAGACCTTGCATAAGTCATGGTCAAAAAGAAAGGCCAGGGTCAAAAACAAAAGCAGAGATTTGAAGAGCCATGACTCTTGGAAGATCTTATGTTCAGTAATTTTTTGGAGTACTGTATTGAAACACATCTGACATCTCAAAGAAGAAATTACCTCGATCCCTTCAAAGAGCTCTTCTTCTGCAGTGTCTTCAGCCCACCTGACCGGCAGCATGCAAATTTGCAATCAATGACCTGGTAAATAATTGGGTTGTACATGGCAGCCGACTTGGCAAGCAGAGTTGGTACCACCGAGAACTGAATGGGAACGGAATCCGGCCGTCCAAAGGCTGACCACACAGAGACCACGGCGTAGGGGATCCAGGCAATGAGGAATCCGGCACAGATCAACATTGCCACCTTGTGAGAGGAAGAGGGAAAGGAGTTAATCTGGAAGAGCCGTCCTTGCTGACAGAACATTGCAAAGTTCAGCAAAATGCAAGGGAACATCTAATGGAATGGGAAAGAAAAAGTACAACCTGCTTGAGATAAACTCGCAGCCTGAAAAAGGTGTAGCATCTTCTCTCTGCATTTCATTTCCCTGGATACGAAAGAGGATTTTAAACACTTAACTCTGCCTCCACGGAATAATCAGACGTTGGTGACAGTTGGAGGGAAATCACAAGTCACCCCAGTATTACTTTCCCACGCAGACTCTTGCTATCTTAATTGCAAATAAAAATAATTTTTAAAAAGAGAACAAAATAATCCTAGAATATCGTGGTTAGAAGGAGCCCACACGGATGCTTGAGTCCAGCTCCTGGTTGCACAGAGGACCACCTAAAGTTCATAACCCTACGTCTAAATCACAGCACTCCCAGTCAGCTCAGGGCTACTTGCTTTCCTGTAGGCTGTGCTGATGTCCCTGAGAGAAAGAGTCAAAACCCAATGGGGTGGGGAACCCTCCGTGAGGATGGGCGCTCGTAAGAGCAGGATGGAGAAGAGTTTTTCCAAACCAGGTTCATCTCCCTGTACCCATGAGGGGGTCCATGGCCCATCTTCTGCTGGAAAAATGCCTGACATTTGGATTCCTTCCAATACCAGAAAGTGAGCATTAAGTCATTCAAGAAAACATGAGAGGTCAGGTCAGTGGGATTACCCATCTCAGCAGATAACAAAATAGTGTATTTACTTGCATCGACCGGAATTGAATCAATCGGAAATTTGAGAGTGAGAACACTGGTACAACATCCAGTTTTCTTTTTCTTTACACCTAACATGGATTTCATACTCCATGAGTCTCTGCGGATACTTTGAAAAGCAAATTCCTACAGATTTTTTAAGTTGCACTCCTGGAAAGTTGCATTCCAAGAAAGTGAGTTCCTAGTAACACTAGGAAATGTAACCATAGCATTATTTCGTATAAACATTAAACAAAACCTCTTTCAGCCATAACCTGGGATATATTGACTTTATCTGAGCCAGTTTGTCTCTACTGAGTCACAGCTTGATATACCTGGACTTCCTATTTATTTCCATGGAAACTACAGGGGATACAAAGAGCACAATAACACTATAGAGCACAATCTCAGCTACAAAATACAATTTTTCAACATAGTCACCACCATGAGCTGTGCATTTTCACAGTGATGACCAAGAGCCTGCATTCCTTGTTTGCAAAACTGCGCCAGAGGAGGTGACCCACAGTTTTACAGCCCCTGCTGCCATCCCACCGACATCCACCTCTGACATCATGGGTCAGCATCATAAAATGGAAGCATTACTTCCAGATCAGTCCTCATCACATCAAATGCCATCACGCAATACTACATCCTGAAGAATGTATGCCATTCTAGAGCTGCCACTGGCTGAGTGTTCCTCCATACCCAGCCTGAGAGTACAACAGGCACATTCATTTGATTAAGACAAAGAGGAGGACTGCAATGAAAATGCCATCAGAAAACACAATTTTTTTTGTGTATTACAAAAGCTTTTGTGGAGCCTTTTGTTCTACATCTTAGTAGAAATATTATTGGCAGGGAAGCTTCATATATTATGCTCTTTTGTTGCCCATCACTAACAAAACAGTGCTCGTCAGCCAAGGATCTCAAACACTGCCTCTCTTGGAAACCACACAGCGCGGTTAGGTGCGTTGTGATGGAGATTCATACTCCATATTTATGTATAAACCAACTATACTGTAGCTCCAAGACAACATGCCCCGCTGTACATCCAAGGTAGGAGGGAAAGTTGCTACAATTACTATACATAGAAGTGTTACAAGGCTCCTGCAACATGGGGAAAAGAGTCAAACCCCATACACTGAATCAGAAGTTCCCCCATTCTTCAGAGCAAAGCTGCTGAATAACTGAAAAACTGCACTGCACCCAGGTGACCATTTTTAAACACAAATCACAAATGCAGCTTTGCCAGCTGCACTGACAGCACTGCAGTCACTGGCAGTTCAGGCGTGTTCTGATACGATGCATACTATAGAAATCTCATTTTAACCTCTTAAAAACGCAATGAAATGAATGCTGGATCAGCCAAGTAAAGGAAGCTGCCCGTCTGCTTCTTGGCCTGGATTGCGGATGATGGTGAATTTTTACAACTAAGAAGTCTGGCTTTGTTTGGCACAAGCTTTTGTATTGAAACTGCACAATAGCCAGTATCATTGTGGAAATTATGACTCCATTCTTGCTTTTTCCCATCTTGGCAGTAATATGTGAGAGACTCATGAGACTCTCATCAATGAGATCATGACTTTCAGATCATGCCATCACTCAGCACAAGACAGCACACTGCTGACATTCTTCAAACCCATTTTTATGATCCAGTAAGGTAAATGAGGTTAATTCTCCCCACTTACCTTGGTCAGCTTCATTTCAAGTATGTGGCTGTTCTGGATCCTGGTGTCGTAGTGAGCAACCTCTTTGGTGGACGACTTGACTTTTAAAATGATTTTAACATAGGAGAACACAATCACTGCAGTTGGAAACAGGAGGCAAAAGAAAAGAATGCTGAGAACGAAAGCCTGCCCAGCCACTGAAGCCTGCGCCAGCCACCAGTCCAGGGTGCACGAGGTCCCAAAGGGCTCAGGAGCATAGCTTCCCACACCAGCAAAAGGCACCGTAGCCCAGAATGTCGCATAGGCCCAGATAAGTGCCAGGCAGATAAAGGCATGGTGTCTCTTAAGCCAGGTACCTGGAAGAAAATTTGAGGGTTACAACCACTGTTCCGCACGTATTTGGCACAATTAAACATGTCATCCTACGTGTAAAGCAAGAGCTTCCTTGGCTGTTTGTCAGCAACCTCATAGGGTTCATTTCAGCTCCTCCTACAGTGGACACCCAAGCTAACCACCCCAGCCCTGCTCCGTACCTCATGGAGAGATGCTCGACTGCAGAGATGACATGTTAGGTTCTGCTTTGAGCTATCGTGATTTACTGCCTACAGGAGTCTGTACAAAAGCAATCCAAACAGCTAGCTCAGCAACAATCATGGGAATTCCCCTTATTTTGTTGGGGAGTTAGATCCTCCCGATGCAAGAAAAACATCTTTTCCAAACTGTGACTGTGTTCTTTAACTGAAAAGAGTTAAGCATGTAATACTTCATGTTTGAGAGATGTACAATGCTGATGGATATGTCAATAGCAGCTTTCATTGCTAAATTCATTTCCTCCTTTCAAGACCTATCTCCAGACCAGAGAGATATCACATTTATTATGAGCTGTTTCACATCCAAATCTTTTAGCTCTTGAATAACCTACCAAATATCTTACAGGAATGTAGGCGTCTAATGAGGAATACTTTTGTGTATCAGGTCACAAGACCTTTCAATATGTGCAAAACTTGAATCTGTTAACATCAGTGGTGCTTGGTAGCCACAAAGTGATTTATCAGTAAGTGATTACTAAAACTTCTGACTTAAGCAGAGAGCAGAGGGACAAAAGCACTACAGATTTAGCATGGATTACTTGGGTCATGCAAACACATCACTTTGATACATGCATTCCTCTCCATATTTAACAGCAGTATTTTGGAGAGCTTAAGTGTGATTTCAGGCTAGAAACCTCAGATGATAACGACAGGAGAAAAAGCTTAAGATGCTTAATTTATCCAAGGAGAGGTTAAGAGCACAGCTTCAGTGGTTGCAAAGGGCTTCTGCCATCCAGCAAATGAAGTGTAACAAGACCCAACAGCCTACTCATGTTAGAACTGGCCATTTCTTCTACCATCAGTATGATCTGCTTAGACATACTTGACATCTCAAACAGAAGGCTACCTACCTTCATGGCAACACTCCAGTCCATCAGAAATTTTGGTTCTGATTCAGAGACATTTGAGAAAATTTGTAGAATCGTGGAATATTCTGTTGGACAACACTGAGTCCAACTCCAGGCTCCACAGAGGACAATCTAAGAGTTAAATCATGTATTAAGGTACAAGACCATGATCGGTTCCCTAAGGACCCTTTTCCAGTGCCTGACCACCCTCTCAGTGAAGAAAGTTCTCCTAATTTTAAGTAGGATGTTGGCAGAGATAACCAAAGCAGTTGTTTCTGGTCATGTAAATCCTTAACTCCCTCTTCTGTATTTCACTGTTTGCTTTGTTGGTTTGGGTTTTGTGCTGTGGTTTGTTCTTTTTCTCCTTTTATTTCAGGAAATAATTTCTAATTGTTGTGTTTCCTTGCCCTGGTTGTTCACAACCCTAATGACCAATGTCTTCTTGGGCAGGAGGGGGAGAGGAGGCAGAATGAGAACATCCCTTAATACATTTTCTCTTCCTTACCATAAGCCAAGTGACAGATTTTTAGGTATCTATCCAGACTGACAGCTGTCATGGTAATAAGGCTCCCACAGCCAAAGAAGAAGCCAGCCCATCCATACCAGCGGCAGCCCATCCATCCGAAGATCCAGCGGTGAGAAAAGAAGGAAATGATACTGAAGGGTTTTCCTACAACTTCCAACAGAGAGAAGACTGTCAGCTGACGGATAAAATCCATCCCTGATAAAAACATCCTTTTTCAGAAAAGCAAACCCTCCCCTTTGCAGAAAGCAAACACCAGCAGAAATGCTCAGCAGTGTGGATGTGATTGATCCACAGGATGAAGCCAAAGGCAGCCATAGCTAAATCTCACAGCATCTGCACGTGGTAGGATTATTCAAACTGTCATATGTGCTGGAAACAGATGCTTCCCTGCAGACTGCAGGAATGAGAAGTCAATTCACACTCTAGTGCTAAGCACATACAAATTTATCCCTCTAGAAAATCTTCTGAGTATGGTTTATCACAGAATCATAGAATAATAGAATTGGGCTGGGTGGAAAGGGATCTCAAGGATCATGAAGCTCCAACCCCCCGCCACAGGCAGGGTCACCAACCTCCATATCTAATGCTAGATACAGGTTTAGGTCCGCTTCAAACACAAACGTGTGAATCTGCATGTGGAACAGGCACAGATCTACTTAAACTACATCCTTATAATTAACTGAGCATCTTCAAACACAGGAGAAACAGATTTGCCTTCAAAGAGGTCTTCTGCAAGCATACCAAGGCCCAGTATTAGAATCTACACTGTAGTAAAGTGTTAGGTAAGAAAGACGTGGTGCTAGGGCAGAGCATGGATCTGAGCAGCAGAACAGCCTCAGTGCCTGCCCATACTGCCACATGTCCCGAGAGACTCTCAGCAAGTCATCTGCATGCAGATACACAAAAGTTTCAAGCATCTCCAACCAGCAGGTAAACCCCTAGGTGTTCTGGAGAGCCTCGTGGCTCTCTAGCTTCGTTCTCCATTTACAGAAGTGGATGGTTTGCTATGAAAGAAGTCAGGTTAAGTCATACTTTGTTCCATTCTTGCCTTAAAACAGACTGACTTTACATTCTTTGTAAATATCAGGAGAATGGGAAATCTTGGAAATAGTGATTTTCTAGTTGGAAATCTCCACCTTCTGATTTTACTTTATTTTTTCTCAAACTGGAGAAAAAAAACTCATACAATATAATCAGCTTTAACAGAACAGAAAACTCAAACATTTACAATCCAGGAACACCAGCATGCTTTACAACCCTGCACTTTTGCTTACCCGAAATGCTCAAAAGTCTGAACCATTCGACAGCAACATTCAAACAACTTTAAATATTTAACTCCATGTATATGCCTGCACAGGACTTACCTGAGGGCCTGTGTGGGTTTACAGCATCACCAAACACCCTGGGCTGCTGCCCTGGCTGTGATGCCACAGTGGCTTAGATAATGAACCTGTAAAGCAGGCAAGCATGGTCCAGCAGACTCTAATTCCCCTGACATAACTTATTCATAGAAATAAATTAATAGAATCTCACAGAAGTGAAAAGCCTTCAAAATGAGGTGTATTCTTAAACAGTGCACTCTGGGCACCTTTTGTTGCAGCTGAAGCCTGTCAGGAAAGCTCTAGCTGAGCTGAAAGCTGTGCTTAGGCCATAAAAACACATTTTTCTTCAAGCAGAAGAAATACTTTAATTTTTCAAGCAAAAGCAGACCCCAATGATCAAGGTTTCAAGAAAAACATGAAATACTGCAAAAGCTAGGATATAGCCCGACAGCAAGCAACTTTCTGCACGTAAGCCATTGTCAGCTCTGAAGGGCATCGCGTGTACTTGCACACAATGATGTTCTGTCGGTGCACAACGAGCCTGGTGCAGCCCTGAACAAGGAGCTGTTGCCACCCAGTGGCAATCTGCAGGAAGCTGGGCTATTGCAGACCCACCTCTTCAGCAAAGTGCTCCGGTGAGCCAAGGAAATATAATGGCTTTGGAAAATGTCCCACCTCCACTACGATTAGCCCAAAGGCAGAACCCATCACATTTTTGAATCAATGTCTTTCTTTACCAAAAGAAAAGGAAAGGAGAAAAAGCACGTGTAGCTCTGCCAATCACTCTTGTTTTCCATAACAACACTTCAGCAGATGGAGAAGTTGAGATCCCTGTAGAAATGTGGTGACAAAGATCAGTCATGTGCTGGGGATATGCCTAAGGAGAGAAGCAAGGAGCCCTCATGCTACAACTCTTGCTTTCTAGCATTCCCAGATGGGCTGCAATTTGTGTGCTTGGGATACACCCTTCAGTGGCTTGGAAATACCTTTACATTCCAAATGTACAGCTACAGAAAATTTCCATTTCAGTGGAGCAACTCACACTATTCAGATCTTTATTACTCCTTCCCTAGGGTGCTGCAGGATGGAAATAGCGTCTCCAGGGTGGTTATGCTAAAGCAAATATTGGGATTCATCTGTGTGGTAGCAGAATAAATATATTTATACCAACAGCTTTCTTCAGCAGAAGGGATGTGCCTCTTTCAGATAACCATGCTTACTGAGCAGTGAAAAGCAACAGAATTTTTGGAAGCGGTGGGGGTCAGCGGTTTGTTGGATGTGTGCAGTGGGAACAGCAAGAGGCTGCATCTTCGAGGGGCTGGGAGCCATCCTTTTATGTTGTTCTGCAATATTTCAGGCATTTGGAAAATGACAAAACCATTCAGGAGGGATGAGGGTAGGAAAAGAGTGCGGACCTGGGCGCAGCAGTCCTAGCATATGCAACACGCAGGGAACAGGGAGCATGGGAGTATTCTGTCATTTATATTGCATTGGGGACACTGCATGGTCATAGCGGGGTCACATCAAGCCTTTATACTTATTAGGTTGTCTGCCATCCAAAAAAGCCTTTTCTAAAGGACATCCAGCTCACTCCATCTCATTTTCCTATCGCTCTGAGCAACTTAATGAGACTCACATGAAGAATCAAAGAAGTGAGCTGCAAAGACTCTTGACTCCCCAGTACTGTGTAAGCCTTTACAAAGCTTCCAGTCTCATTCCAGAGCATCTGGGTTGCCCAGCCCTGACTGTTGGGTTAAAATAGAAATCCCTCAAGTTGGCTGATGCTGCTTTTACTCTACAGA
The DNA here is from genome assembly GCF_019238085.1 of Lagopus leucura. Lineage (NCBI taxonomy): Eukaryota > Metazoa > Chordata > Aves > Galliformes > Phasianidae > Lagopus > Lagopus leucura. The sequence goes on from NW_024962287.1 coordinate 715,695, forward strand.
CTGACACAAACATAGAAGAGGAAAGTCATCAGCAAGAAAAGTATTACCTCTGATAGGCCAATGGCTGCTGAAAGGTTCTAATTCGTTCCCTTCACTCCCACCCCTACTAAGATTTGATTCCCTCCTGTGGCACCCTGCAGCAAGTAAAGGCAATTTTCTTCCATAGCAGTGCAAACCCATTTTCTGCTTACTGTGCTGGGGAACACATGGGAGCTATCTGTGAAGGCTGCACAGTTCTGAGGGGAACATAAGCTTTATCTGAGAATTGTTAAATCCAACCCTATTTTCTCCTCTGGAGTTTTCACTTCCTTTCATCAAGTTGTGCAGGAAAGTTGTTTTCTGTCCTTCCCTCTGTCATGCAAATAACAGAGCAGAAGTGTCAGTAGTAGATTTATATGGGGCTCCCCAGCACTTCTGGAGGACTGTCTCTTCTGCTGCCAGAAAGAATAGTGGGAGAGTACAGATGAATAAATGAAGACATGAAATTACCTGAAATGCCCAGATCACACACTGCTAAATTAACAGTCATTATCTCAGCGGGTCTTAACTTCTTTTTTCTCTTTGAGGACATAAAGATAACATACCCGTTTCCCAGAGTTGAAAGAATCCCTAAAATTCAAAAAGAAAAGAAAAGCAATGAAATTGGAGTTCTCCTTAAAAACAGTGATATCCCATCCTAGTGAAATTTCTGGTGCTTGTTCTTTGTTCCCAAGGTGAGACATTTCGCTCTGAAACACGACATTCATCCATATTTTGTACCTCATGGAGATATCTGCTGCAGACATAGAATCACAGACTCACAGAATCACAGAATGGCCCAGGTTGGAAGGGACCTCAAGGATCAC
>NW_024962287.1:716549-815502 GCF_019238085.1 Lagopus leucura
TAAATGCAGAATACAGGAGGTTTCAGACACACAATCAAACTGAGCTTCATTTGACTTACACGAAAAGCATTCCAGTGAGATGTGGTTTAAATACCAGATTATAGCTTTAAATAGTTCCATGTCCTGATTAGGGTGGAAATAGTTGCGTCCCCAAAATGAAGTTCTGTTCAAAATTCAAATCTCACCTTTAGAACATAAGAAGGCAGAAAGAGGATGTATTGAATAAGGCAGTGTAATCCTATCATTCCAAGTAATCTTATCATTCCAAGTCAAGGGAATCACAACAATCCCCATCAGCATTCTTCTCCAATGGAGGTTTGGGTAAAAGAACAGGAAGGAGGGTCAGGGATGGCTTTTAAACTATCAGGTGAAGGGCAGCAAACGGAGATGTGTATTTCCCGAGATGTACCAAGTTTGAACCCCTCACGCTATTGTTTTGTCCTATCTTATGTGTGTGCTTCTCAAGATACCACAGTATTACAATCATCATCATACATCGAGGTCAAAAAGACCCCTAAAAATCCCACTTTGGTGGAATGTGTGATCCATACATGCACTGGTCTCCATTGCTTACAAGCTCCTGTGAGCCCCTCAAACACATCAGGAAGCTACAGATGGGTGAGCTGCCAAAACCAGCTTCAAACTATGCCTTCTCCCACCTGGCTAAGCTAAGAGCTGGGCAGAGGCACACAAAACCTGAATACCCCAATATAAATTAGTAAGAAAACAGTTACTAAGTTGTTGTCAAAAATGGATGCATTTGGTTTATGGAGACAAGCAAAGCAGATGAGAAAAGCATTTGTGTAACTGCAGAAAAATAAGGGAAATAAGCATCAACCATTTTCTGAAAGTCATCTGAAAAGAGAAAAGCATGGCGTAGCTGAGAGGCAAAAGCCACTTGGGATGAGAGGAGCAGAAAGCAACACCTGCCATAGCATCACAGAAATGGAGCATCACAGAAATGGCACTGCATGCTGCCAAAAAGGCATCTGTGAAAGTGACTGCAGCAGCAAAGCTTTACTGCGACTGCTGGACAAGGGAGCACCAGGGATGGATTATCTTCAGAGTCATGGACCACACATGGAATCACTGCAATCATTCATGAAAGCAAATGAGTTTACAAAGACGTAAATTGTAGAGTGAAACAAAAATACCCATGGATCCCAGTGCATCTGCAAAGAGAGAATTAGCAGAGCTCATTTTAAAAGAGTTATCACAGCTGAAGTGATAACATTATCAATTGTGTTAATTAAGAAAATAACTTCCTACCCTCTCACGATGTGTAATAGGTCTTAAAAACAATAAAAGAATGAATGATTTTATGGGAATGAGTAAAAGACAAAAGCTAGAAGTACGCATTAGTACCAGAGGGCACCGTTATCTTTCAAGGGGAAAAGGGGAATGATCTTTCTCTTTTCTTTGCCCAGTGATAATTATTTCTCAGATACTCCATGTCAAAGTTAGTTAGCTCTCAATGGCAGTTCATATTGTCAAATGTTTCTCTATTTGGAACCTCTCTTGCGTTTTGCAGAGCCCGCTCTGCCATACAGCCCATGGCAGGTGTGGGCCAAGGTCCCCATGGGCACTGCCTTGTTCCCCAGCCTCCCCAGCTGCTGCGCTGTCACCTTGAGTCCAACACACCAGGTGACAAACAGGGCTGCTCTCTTTCACCTGATGGTATCTTCAAAACTTGTTTCTGAATTTCTGTTTAGGTTGTGGATGCCCCATCCCTGCAGGCATTCAAGGCCAGGCTGGATGGCTCTGGGCAGCCTGGGCTGCTGGTTGGCAGCAGGGGGTTGGGACTGGAGGAGCGCTGTGGGCCTTTGCAACCCAGGCCATTCTATCATTCTATGATCCTACGTGACCCTCCTTGGCCAGCACTCTGCCTGGGTGCTGCATTTCAGGAGGTACACAACAGTGAGCAGAAAACTTAAAACAACCCCACAGCACCGCCTTCCTTGCTTTCCTTTTCTCCTTCCCCCTAATGCAGCCAGAGAGACTTCTATAAGGAAGACGATTCAATCTCAGTGGAGGACTCAAGTCTGAAGACTCACACTATGGACTATAGAGGGATCAGTCTTCCCTCTAGCAGATACCTTGTTTAACCCCCATTATCCTGGAGCAGATGCTCTCACTCCTGTTGAAGGGAACTCATCACTTCCAACAATGATTCCCTAGGTATTGACATTCAAACAAATGTTTCCCATTTTTCAGTTGAGCACCATGCTGCATCACACCAGAACTTTCCTTCGATAGCAAAGAATCACAAAGCTTTTGGAACATCACCTTTTTGACTGTATACAGGGGAAATACTTTACGATACCTATCACAGATCTGCCCAACCAACATCACAGTGCAGCGCAGGAAGGGCAGGGGTGGGAGAAAAGCACTCAGTTCTACGTGGCTCCCACTCAGGCTAAAGAGCTCTGCTGTAGGGGGGAACCTCAGCCCTGGATTAAAGACCCAGAAAGGGCTTCTGGCTGCTTATAGCCTAGAAGTATGCAGTAAGAATTGCTACTGAGTTTTGAAATTATCCCATTTTTATAAAGTCGAGGCCATAGTAAATTCACAAGTGATATTGACAGCATCAATATTTGCATTAGTAAGCAACCCTGCAGCAGTGGATCTGTAATGCTTGCAGCTGCTGTTGAAGTCCTGCTGCTGAGGACCTTCATTTTTCCAAGTCTGTGCACTTTTTCAGCACTGGCACTTAAAAATAAAAGGAATAACAGAAACCTATCTTGTTTTTTTTTTGGTATTTGTTGAATCCTCGAATAGACTGAATCCTCCACTGATTGAAAAACAAGTTCTCAGAAGTTGTTCCATAATTCAACTGCTCCATCAAACACGGCAGGCATATTTGGGCAAGCACTGGAAAACAGTTCCCAAGGCTGGTTCCTTCTTATTCCCTTGTAAGACCAGAGGACTACTTTGCAGCAGGTCTCCAATGACCGAGGTGTGGGAGCAGACAGCCACAGAGCACTGCCTGCCCATGCACACATCCATCACCCATCCTTCCAGCACATCTCATGCTGAAGGGCTGCAGTGCCTGTGAAAATAGATTTAAAGCCACAACAAAGGACACCAATTCGCTGCATCTTATGAGAAATGGACTCATGGTTGTTCTTGTGTTGCGGGCAATTCATATTTAATTAATACAAACGATTCCACTTTTAAATAATATATTCCTTAAAATGCAACTGTTCCACTATAGCCAACATCAGGGCATGCAAAATCCAGACACAGACGCTATATAAGGGCAATAGCAACTCTGAGACCTTTTCAGACAAGAGACAGAAGAGGGGTAGAGGGGAGAAGAAGAATGATTTTGGGTAGCTGTACCTGTTTGGTTGAATCAATGCCATGCTGCCAGCTCTGTCCCAGTTTCACTCCCTTCTCTCTTCTCAGTCCAATTGGGGCACTTCACAATGCCCTTTGTGGCTTGGCCACACTGTTCTGGGCCAAGAAAAACAGGACAATCATCTCCACGTATTGTAGGAGAGGAGCAGACCACGAGACAGTGCCTATTTCTTGATTTCTGCCTCAATAGAACCATAGAATCACCAAGGTTGGAAAAGACCTCCAAGATCATCCAGTCTAATCATCAGTATTTCCTACCAAACCCTCAGTACCACACCTAGATGGCTCTGGAACACCTCCAGGCATGATGACCCACTTCTTCCCTGGGCAGCCCATTCCAGCACCTGAGACCACTCTTCAGGAGAAGTTTTTCCGAAAAATGTCTGAATTTATCTAAATTTCGAAGTTTATTTGAGGGTCTGTTTTGCTCCATCATAAGATCACAGACTCATAGAATGGCCAGGGTTGGAAGGGACCTCAAGGATCACGAAGCTCCAACCCCCCTGTGCCATGCAGGGCCACCAACCTCCCCATTTCACAGCAGCCCAGGCTGCCCAGGGCCCCATCCAACCTGGCCTTGAACACCTCCAGGGATCACAGAATCACAGAATTGTAGGGGTTGGAAGGGACCTCCAGAGGTCATCGAGTCCAACCCCCTGCCAAAGCAGGTTCCCTACAGCAGGTCGCACAGGTCGGCATCCAGGCAGGTCTTGAACATCTCCAGAGCAGGAGACTCCACCACCTCCCTGGGCAGCCTGTTCCAGTGCTCCGTCACCTCACTGTAAAGAAGTTCTTGCGCACATTGGTGCAGAACTTCCTATGCTGCAGTTTCCAGCCGTTTCCCCTTGTCCTGTCTCCACTCACCACTGAAAAGAGTCCGGCCTCACCATACTGCCCCCCACACCTTAGATACTGATAGACCTGGATCAGGTCCCCTCTCAGTCTTGTTTTCCCAAGGATGGACAGGGCATCACAGCCTCTCTGGGCAGCTGTTCAGCTCCTCACCACTCCCTGTGTAGCTCAACAAGAGCAGGAAAACAAGCTGGAGAGGACCTCAGAGAAACAGGCACTCCTTACTGAGTGCTGTCACAGAAGGTCACCCAACCAGTTCTTCAAAGCTTTAATAATGGCAATCTCAATGCCTCCTTCGGAAGATATTTCCTGAGGTCAGTTACAGTTGTCACAGGGAGAATCACCTCTTAACCCCCATCATTAGATTGGATTTCTCTCATATTCCTATTTTCCTTCTGCAGATGAATAACATAAGGGACTAATTCCACTATCTTAGGAGAACAATTAATGCATATTCAATAATTACTGCTGAATTCAGCCCTGATAAAATACTTGTTATTGCAGACTGAGGTGTGTGTGGAACTGTGCACATGGAAGGACAGCTCAGGAGCCCCAGACAGGTAACACACATCACAGAGATATGCACTCACTGTGACAGTCAGCGAGAATTGGGCATCAGCAGCCCTCCTTGTGAGGAAAATCCCTCATGCTCAGAAGCCAGAGTACGAAGAGGAAGAGGGGTTGTCCCCATGGCACCTCCTTGGAGCCCTCTGGCACAGTGGAATTAACTGCTGTGCAACATGAGTACTGCTGCCCACAGGTGTCAGAGCTGTGCTCTGCTGGGTCAGTCCTGCAGGACAGCCCTGGAGCCCCAGAGGCACACAGAACTCTGGCAGTCTGTGCCTGCAGCCCACTCCTTTATCTCACAGAAGGGATTGGGGCGTCCCTTTAAGCCTAATGAGAAGGGAACGGAGCAGGTATTTCACAGGATGCAGAGAGGCTGCAGAAGATTCATTGAATGTGAGCATCTCAGTGGCACTGAGAGCACTGTGGCCTTGAAGATGGTTTCACACTCCTGCTTTTCTGGTGCAAAAAGCACAGATGTTAGCAGCAGCACCAACAAAGTGGTCTCACAAAGTCCCGGATCAGAGGGACAGAACACATCACACAGCAGGGACACGTGCTGCCATCCAGCACTGCACAATGTGCAGCAAGGGACAGCACGGCCCACAGGCTGAGCTAATGCAGAACCAAAAGGCACCCAACACACTGCCCTGCACTTGTGCATGCAGCTCCTGGGATGCTTTCAGTACAGGTTTGCTATGGCAGAGAAAATTGCTCTCCTCAGCTGCTACATCGCTGCCCGTTTGTCCATCTGTGTGTCCTGGTGACACACAAGCCCCGTCCTGGGCAAGGACAAGTGTTTCTGGCTGAGAAGCACACAGAGAAACAACAAAAAGACATCTGTTCTGATCTCATATTAAATACAAAGGCTGTACCATTATCATAGAATCATAGAACCACAGCATGGCCTGGGTTGCAAAGGCCCACAGCGCTCCTCCAGTCCCAACCCCTGCTGTGTGCAGGTCGCCAACCAGCAGCCCAGGCTGCCCAGAGCCACATCCAGCCTGGCCTTGAATGCCTGCAGGGATGGGGCATCCACAGCCTCCTTGGGCAACATGTGCCAGTGCCTCACCACCCTCTGGGGGAAAAGCTTCCTCCTCATATCCAACCCAAACCTCCCCTGTCTCACTTTAAAACCATTCCCCTTGTCCCATCACCATCGTTCCCCTCCTGTTTATCCACTCCCTTCAAGCACTGGAAGGCCACCATGAGGTCACCCCACAGCCTCCTCTTCTCCAGGCTAAACAAGCCCATTCTTTACTTTGAAGCCAACTGATAATCAGTAGCACAACAGTATCAATCAGACAACCTGCATCAAAACAAACTGACCAGTAGTTTATTCTCCTGGCATTGCCCAGAGGCACAAACGATCCATTTTCTTTCAAATTCAGTTTGTAATAAAGGCAATGTCAGACCTGCACACACCTCCACAAACGCTGCAAATAAATACACAGATAAATTTAAAACATCAGTCCCCAAATGCAGATTTTTCTCCCAGCACTGTGTGCAGCACCAGGTGCGTTACACCACAGCGCTGCCTCAATGAATGCACAGCACGCAGCAGCCCCAGCAGCACGAGTGGAGGAGAGAAAGAAAGAAGAGAAACTCTGCAAAACTTCCAGAAGCATCAAAAATTTAAGAACTGTTTTCCTGTCTCTTTTGGAAGATCATCCTAACGACTTTATTCTTGTGGTGACTCATTTCACAGGAAAGGGGAGAAAGATAGAACGGCAATCAGGCCATTAATGAAGCTGCTTTATAGCAGCTGGCCCGGGGACAGCGGGACGTGGATTGAGGAAACGGCGCAGGCATACAGCGCAGGCACCCACTTGATGCACTTTTGCACCTACACTCTTTGCACACGCACACTCTCACACCTTCCTCACAAGAACAGGAGCCGCAGGACCGGACGTACCTCACGCACCAGCTCCGCGCAGAGCATCGCCCCGAGCTCCACAGCTTAAGTCAAACCCAAACCATCCCCAGCAGCGTAAATCCGAGCGCTCCGAGTTCTGCAGTGAGGGCAGAGCGGCTCTGAGCCCCGTGCAGAGCCGACCCTCCGTCCCGCCGTCTCAGCTGAGGATGCTGCGCTCCCCCTCCCGCTCCCAGCTCCTCCACCTCCCGTCGGCCCGCCCCGCTCCGGAGCTCCCAGCCCCGCCTCCATCGAGCCCCGCACCGCACCCTGTCCCGCAGCATCCCGGGGGCTGGGAGGCCGAAGGGAGATAGCCGTGAATAGGAGACTGAAGCTGTACTTCAGTGACGTAGATCAACGCAGGCTAAAACACTTCTCTTTTGCTTTAAAAAAAAAAAAAAAAAAAATCATTATTAATTTAATCTGTGTCATTCTGTACTTGCTGAGAAATTGAAGAACTGCACTTGCTGAGAAATTAAAGTACCCCAGGTAAAGGAGATAAAAGCAACACAACAGCAAAGGATAAGAGGAAGTGATTCCAGAAATAAGGAGGGTCTTCTGAGCTGGGGCAGAACCAGCACAGAACCACAGAACCATGAAGGTTGGAAGAGATGTGAGATCTGATCCGAGATCTCTGAGATCTGGGTTGGGTTTGGAAATCATCGTAGAATCATATGATTCATTCTGTGTTTCAGTGACGCTCTCCAAACCCAACCTCACCCCACCTCCCCCAGTGCCACATCTCCACAGTCCTGGGACCCCTGCAGGGATGGGAACCCACCACTCCTGGGTATTGCTCCCTGATGGTTACTCAGCACAGAAGAGCAGCATGTTCTCTCAAAATGCTCGCATGGCAAGTGGCATGGGGACCATTCAGTGAGGAATGAGAAGGAACACGGAGTTTCACGCTCAATTGACTTGAAGCTGCTTTGAAGAAATTGCTCACCATTAAAGTCATCTTTTATTTACAGGGTGAAGAACCGGGGCAGAGAGAAATGAAAGACATCAGCTTTTTTGAGCAACCAGTTCGCTTTAGTAAGATGTCAGTCTTCCAGACAGTTGGGGTGTGCCAGGTCAGGGGTAGATGTCAGAAGAGCTCTCAGGCTGTGAAGCTCCAACAGCCCCAGAACCAATCCTGTGTTAGGCTCAAGAGAAGGATAGCAGGTAACTTGGCAGAGGGATCCAAACACCACAGCATCCCACAATTCCTCACCTGCACGTGGAGATGGGAAATGGCAGCACTCAGTGAGAGCTAAAGGGGGTGGTACAGAACAGAAGGGTCAGGATGTGGGCAGGGCAACGGATGGGTGAAAAGAAGGGGGGGAGAGGTGGGTGTTGTTTATAGCTTCACTAAGGGCCTTTGGCATTAGGAGACAACAGGAACACAGCTGTTCTCCAAAGCAGTACCAGCAGAATTGGGCTTTCTAGGTTTCCACTGAAGCTTCTGACCTTCTCACCTCTATGAAGATGATATTTGCTGTGGAGTCAAACAGCAGCACTTATAAAGTATAAATTGAAATATTATCTCCAGAAAAGTCTTCGCTTTCCCAAATTGCAGAAAGCTTGGCGAACACATCATGAATCATAGAATCATGAAGGTTTAAAGACCTCTAGGATCACCATGTCCCCCCCATGTCCTCAGGTCCCACATCTCTGCAGTTCCGGAACACCTCCATGGAAAAAAAGGCATGGTTGTTATTTTAATTGGACTAGTAGCATCTTTTGCCTTATTTCAGTTGGACCATCAATCCCTTCTTGTATGCATGTATAAGGTTCATAGCAATATCTTAAGTGTACCAGGACAGGCTTAGGATGTGGTAGCAGCGCACAACTTGTGAACTGACTGACAGACCTGTTGAGGCACTCAAGGCTCACTGAAGGTGTAAGAAGAAAGATTCAAGTTGTGAGACTTATGCACTTCCAGCTTGGCTACCCACAATGGCTTGAAAGAGGGGAATGTGAGTGGAAGAGCCTCACCCAGCAGGATGTGTCCATTCGAATTACTCTTACAGCACTCACACTCCCTCATTAAGAAGTAGATGCCAGGACTTATTAGAGGGCAAGGCAGTGCGAAGCTCCAAGTCATACATCATGACATGTGACAGAACGAATTAATCCATCCTCTCTCAGGGCCTCGTTTTCCATTTCTCATTTTCCAGCTACTAATACAAGTTAACTGAGTCACTGGCTGCGCTAAATCTGCTGGCATCATTTGGGGTGATAGTTTAAATGTTAAAGCTTGGACACAATTTGCCAAGTGGAAGAGCTGTGCACATGCCCAGACCTTCCCAGCTGAGATGCAGCTTGGCTTCAGTGCACCAACCCACTGACAGCAGAATGAAAGTTATGGAGAGGCCATAGATTGCTGTAAAACAGTGCAAAGCAATTCAGCAGAAAGAGGATTTTCATGGCTTGAAAAGACACGGCAAGCAGCTCAAGGCTGTGTGCAGTGTTTGCATCGTCTGGTAAGAAATCTGAGATCCCTCCAGAAATTCCTTGTGTCCAGAGAGCAGAAAAACACTCATCTCCAAACTACACATGAAGTTCTTTCTTGGAAAAGGCGAAATATGAAGGCCCTCTTCTAAATGAAGAACAATGACAGTGACCTTATGGGAAAGGAGGGAGGTGGCAGGCAGCATTCAGAAGTACTGTTGTTTTTTGAGGAAGAGAAGTTCTAGAATGACAAACAGCAAAGAAGTGAGGGAAAAAAGGATTGGTATATGTGTATGATAGCAGTGTCTACTTGTAATGCCTCCTTACGGAACCACAACCTCATGGCTCCTTCTCATCCACAGATGTCAGATGAAAATCATGATGTACCACCAACATTCTTTTCTTCATGCATTTTGGATATGTGGATTTGAAGCAGCCCCTGTGCTGCACAATTCCCAGTTGAGCATTCAAGTGGACAGTGAACAGTACAGAGAAAGCTGCAGTGCAAGGAGAGTGAACAAAAACAAGAATTTCATCTTTTGGCCTCAAAGGCAAATGCATGCTCTGCAACGGCCCATCTGCACCTGCTCACTGCCTTCCACCTGAAGTGTCTTGCTGCAGGAGCTGTTATTCAAGCTGCGATGGTCTGTACCCAAAATACCACTATTACTCAGCAAGGCACAAACTAATTAAGATTTCTCACTAGCAGGTTTTGGTCACCAAAACACAGCTCTGCCCCTGTACTTGTTACAGCTAGCTGCACGCAGTGTCCTTTTTTTTTTTCTGAAGAAATAGCTCAAGTCAAGCAGAAAGGTAAAATATGTCCTTGCTCTTCCATCCCTAACCACACTCCCCCCCAAAACAAAATCCCATTCTTCTTAGCACAGAATCCTCAAGATACATCAAATTTTTCCTGCAGGAAATGATATAGAGAGGGTATCGATGTGGGACCTTTCTCCTAATTGGTGCAGAGCAGCCACTTCCACTGCTGCACAGCAACTCAGCCTGCAGGAGTCATGTTCCAGCATCTTAGCTACAGAGATGGCCTCAAAGTCCTTGCTCTCTTGTTTTCTGCCCATCTTTGCCCTCACCTTCTTATAGACAAAGCTCTTCAACTCGTTCTCTGGCTCTAAACCTACTTGAAAATCTGACGGCCCATTCCTTCCTTTCTTGCATTAAGCACAGCCTTTCTCAGACGCGTTGTCCAGAAGTCTTTCAGGCACTTTGATCGGCCATGAGATGGGCCCACCGACACCGATCTCATAGCAGTCACTGCAGATGAAGGCAGTGGGTCTCGCTGCTGCCAGAGGGCATTTCACCTCTCCACAACATCCACAGCTGGGGGTGGTCAAGCACACTGCTCTCTACACAGTCTCTTTTTCTGGGACCAGAAAACAAAACAACCTGTACCAATCCCATTACAAAAATAAGCTGTCTCTCCTTTAGCATGCATGTAGGAATAATTTTCTCATCCTACCGCATACAAAAAAGTATGTGATCCATCAAGCCATTAATTCTGCCCCCTGGGCCTGCAGAACTTACCAAGGGTAACCTTAAACGAGGCCATTGCTGACAGTTCAGTCTGACCGTCTGGTATATCCCACAGCAGAGCCCGTCTCAGGCAAGAACAACACCTCAGGGTCCTCTGGTTTCAGCTCATGGTCTCCAGTCTCACAAGAGGACAGACATGCAAGGAATGAAACAAGCGTACTTAATATTTCATCACTCTGAACACCTTTTGTACATAAGGATGAGACAAATAAAGAGAACAGGGCACGTTCCTCACGGAAGCATTCCAAAGAGGAAATAGGTTCAACAAGAAAAATGGGAAAAAATCTTGACATTTTGAAATGAAAATTTCTGTAGTGAAAAAATGCCTCCCTACTCATTTTAATTTCTTTAGCCCTGAGAATGTACAGCACTTCAGAAAACTGAATGGCAGTCAGGTCGTTGAGCTCACTACTTGGATTCTTCAGAAAGCAAAGACTGCCCAAGCTTCACACACAGAATCACACAGGTTTCCCCCATTTATTAATTCTATCCAACATAGAAATTAATGGAAATCTCTGACATAAGTATAACCCTTTTAATGTTTTCAAGAATTAGCAGATATAAAAGGGATGGTGGACCACAACCCCCAGAAAGAAAGCAGAATTATCACTGGTATTCCTATTCATGGATGGAGGCCACTGTGGGTATCAGCCTTGGTTTAGTGCCTCATCTCTGAGACACTGAACATCTCAAGCAACAGAAACTCCCATACTTCTGTGTGCAGTATTTCTCTTTCAATGCTCACTAATGTTAAGAGGCATGGGCAAAAGACAGCAAGATTGATTTAGGAGGAAAAGGGAAGGTGTGCGTTTAGGGATGGACAATAGGAAAATGAGCTTCGCTGATTCCACTGCTCATGGAAAAAAAATGGTGACTTGTTTGTGTTTTATTTGCATTAAAAAGAAACAAAAAACACCACTAGCTGACAAGCCACATATCTCCTATTTAGGTCAGTAGGCTGGTAGAACCTAAAAGTTGTTTAATCTGAAACGGAAACTATTCAAGACAAATCTCTAAACTGCGCTAAGTTGTGTAGAAGAGTGAATATATTTCCTTCCTCACTATGCTAGAGAGGACAAGAGGGAAATGAAGGGAGCATTTCCACAAAGAGGTTGACACCATACATCCACCAACATCCAGCGAAATGGTCTCTGAAGATCTGAGGGCAGAGACAAACTCAACGCGTTCTCACGTTCCTTGCTCCACTTCTTTTATGTCCATACAGTGTAACTATCTCTATTTATAAAAGCAGAGCATATGCCATGTAAATGTTGGTGTAACCATCACAAAAACAGGGGCTACCTGTCTAAATAAGGCAAGCACATTTTAAGTGGATATTGAGTTACAGTAGAGACCAAAAAGTTGGGAGCAGTATTTGGTGGATGTGTGTCGACTCGCACTGTAAATTTCTCTGCTTCATAAGATGAGTTGAAAGAAGCATTCCAACATGTTTGCTGGCAGTGATTGGCCTCATGAGGGCTCCTCGGTAATAACCCGAGTTCAGCTCCTGCTGGATTTGAAACACGAAACTGCCTGTTGGAATCCTGCCTTCTCACACTTGATTTGGATTCACTCCTTCCCCAAATAAAATTAAATAAAATAGCCCTTCAAATGTTTCCTTTGATGGAAGAATTCCTTCTGAATTCAAAAGCAGACACCCTCCAGCAATTTCAACAGTGATTTTATCATTTAATTGCTAGAAAGTATGGCATCTTCTTAGAATCACAGAATAGCTCAGGTTGGAAAGACCTTAAAGATGATGGAGTCCAACCGCAGCCCAACCATCCCACCCCAACTCTACCAGCCCTCCGCTAAATCATGGCCCTGAGCACCACATCCAAACGGTTTGAAACACAGCCAGTCTAAGATCCTATGAAAGACACTCATAGGTACTAACAGATGTAGACCAAAGAGCACTGAGTTATGGCAGAACAGACAGGTGAAGATGTAACCAGAAATCACAGCCATGCTGAGCAGATAAGCCTAGTTTGATCTTCTAATAGTCAACAAGAACCACTGTTTGTTTTTTTTATCTAAGCCCTTCTTTGGCGTGTTTCTCACTGCAGTACAGAGTACTGTATAGAATACTATCAGAGGGACAGAGAAAACTTCTGTTCAAACAAGAGGGCCCTCTCCCCTCAGTGGATTAATTTTACAGTCTTCACACTGTGATGGCCTGAAGTCCCACATCGCAACTGAGTAAATCTCCAGTAAAATGTGTAACTTTAAGTGTTATCCTCTAAAAATATTTTCTTCCTAAAGGAATAAAAGATCTGGACCCATGCGAACCCACGATGGTGGATAAACCTTCATCTTAACAATTCCCAGTGTTCTGAAGAAGTCTACTTATTTATTTGAAATCCATCACTGTTTACAGTCTCTGTCTCTAAATGGTGACACATTCATGTTGTAAACTCTGCTGGGGTGTGAGCAGAGGGCTCAAAACTGTAACACAAGCAAGAACTCAAAATAAAGTCTATCCAAGTAGCAGAATACGCTTTAACAAACAATGTGTTTGTAATTGCAAAAACGCCATTTCAAGATAGAATTCTCTGATAGACATGGAATGAAAAAATGGTAATTATTGGAAGGCCAGCTGGAGCTGTCCTAACTTTAAGAATGAATCCTTTAACACCTTTGCTTTATTGAAGCAAAGGTTCTAGTGTTTAATGGCATGGACTCACATACTAACCAGCCATTGATTAACTTGCTTAAGTTATTTCAAGGGCATCAGGCATAAATTATATATGCACCAGGTGTCTGTATGCAAATATGTGGATCCAAAGTCACAGACCTTCTCCAAAAGAAAGTATTTTCCCAGTAAAGTTTGGAGTGAAAAAGAAAAAAAACCTGAGAAAATTCTCTCTGTTACATAAAACCTAGTAAAAATTGGAAATGCAGAAAAATTGGAATGGCATGTTGGGAATTTCTCCTTGAAACAAGAACAAAAAAGTTTTCTACTTCTACTTAGGCTTATTTCCCCCTGAGTGATTACAGCGAAAGTGAACCGTAGAGCTGCAATCACAAAACTGCTGCAAAGAGAGGTATAAAACCGTATTTGAATAAAGCATCCAGGGGATAGAGCATTTTCCTCCACTCCTGAGAAGCTAAGATGGAAAATATGAACTCAGCTCTGCGGTTTGGAGCAAAGAAATGCCATCAAGGAGAAAACTGGGCAGCATGCAAACCCCACACAAAAGGTAATAGGAAGATTGTGTGCTGGTGCCACACTGCTTCTAAGTACTAGCATGTGCTGCAGCATGCAAACGCTTGTAAAGGGTGAAGAAATACACCCTGGGCTCCATCAGCAGAGGGGTGGCAGTGGGCAGGGGGGCTGTCCCCTGTGCTCTGCCCCTTGTCAGGCTGCAGTGCTGTGGTGCCCCCAGCACAGGAGGGATGTGGGGCTGTGGGAGCGGGGCCAGAGGGGGGCCAGGAGGATGCTGAGAGCAGCTCTCTATGGAGAAAGGCAGAGGGAGCTGGGGGTGTTCAGCCTGGAGAAGGGAAGGCTGTGGGGAGACCTCACTGCGGCCTTCCAGTGATGAGGAGCTCATCAGCAGGAGGGGGAGTGGAAGCTACTTCATACGTGGTCTAGTAGTGATGGGACAAAAGGGGATGGTTTTAAGTTAACAGAGTGGAGATTTAGGTTAGATATTAGGGGAAAATATTTTACTAGGGTAGTGAGGTGCTGGCACTGCCCAGAGCTGTGGTGCCCCATCCCTGGAGGTGGTGAAGGCTGTGGATGGGCCCTGGGCAGCCTGAGCTGGGAGCACCCAGCCCACAGCACTAAACTGAAACTGAAGCTGACCGACCCAGATGACGGAAGTACTCAGAATCACAGAACCACAGAATGGCCTGGGTTGCAAAGGCCCACAGCGCTCCTCCAGTCCCAACCCCTGCTGTGTGCAGGTCGCCAACCAGCAGCCCAGGCTGCCCAGAGCCACATCCAGCCTGGCCTTGAATGCCTGCAGGGATGGGGCATCCACAGCCTCCTTGGGCAACCTGTGCCAGTGCCTCACCACCCTCGGGGGGAAAAACTGCCTCCTCATATCCAACCTAAACCTCCCCTGTCTCACTTTAAAACCATTCCCCTTGTCCCATCACCACCCACCCTCACACACAGCTGTTCCCCCTCCTGTTTATCCGCTCCCTTCAAGCACTGGAAGGCCACCATGAGGTCACCCCACAGCCTTCTCTTCTCCATGCTAAACAAGCCCAGTTCCCTCAACCTTTCCTCACAGCAGAGCTGCTCCAGCCCTCTGCTCATCTTAGTGAACTGGACTCACTTCCCTTCAATCTATTGCTCCAGAAGTCTGCATTCTGTCCATGGTAGTGCACATGTGTCCTAGACAATGTTTTTAATTTTGTATACCAAATCCAGCATCCATTTAACTGTAGGCTGCTCACCTCTCTCTTCAACCTCCTTGAGATTTCTGGAGCCCTGAAATACAGCTGTAACATTTCTCCATTTCCACAGGAGAATATTACAGAGAGAGGTACTTTCTCAGAACCCTTATGATTGCATTCTGGTTCTTTTGGTTTCGCTAAACAAAACAAAGCTTTGTTCAATTAACACTTTATCAGCAAAATTAGTGCATGCCAAATATATGCTGAAGTTCAGGATGACTGGTACACAGGGAGGATTTTTCTGAGAAAAGTCCACAGTCCAAAACGTTGCCTCAGGAATGTTAATTTAATCAAGTCAAAGGACGTTCTCTCCTAAAGAGAAATGGGATAATAATAGGAAAAGTCACCTTACAGTGTATTTCAGAAGAAAACAAATACAACACTTGTAATTCCTCCTGCATAGGACGTGGTGTGTGATCCCACAGCGTTAAACGTTCAGCTGATGCAGCCATCTACCACAGGGGCAGAGGTCATGCATGAACTTGTGAAGACTAAAGGGTGTTTCCATTGTTTTCCCTGAAGAATTTTTTTTTACATTTTTCCTTGATATGTGATCACATCTGACATCAGAGCAGACACCCCAAAGAGGAAGGATTTCATAACATCCAAAATAGCACAGAAAACCTTAGAAAATAATTTCAGATGGAGAATTATTTGTATATTTAATCCCAGAGGCAAATCAGCAAAGTCACATCTTTCCACATAAAGGGAGAAAAGCGTGTCAATGCTGGAAAGGTGTAAGATTAATTAGAGAGGATCCCAATTTGTTCAGTTTGGACAAACACTGGCTAAATCTGATCTAAGCCTTCATTCATGCAGGCACCAAATTCCAGGTAAGAACGGCCTGAAACTCATGTAGATGTCAGCAGGGAAAAAATGGAACAAGAGAGGAACAAACAGCCTTCTCAACACCTGCTCATAACCACGCATAGTGCAGGGAGCAGAAGTGGAGGTGGCATTTGTTACTGGGGTTCCATTCACCAACTCGGATCCAACCGTACTGCTCAAGTGACAAAATCCCCATTGGTTACATGAAAATCCACAGAATTTCATTCAACCCTTCTGTTCTGTCACATCCTGAAGTTTTAGTATTCGTTAAACAAGCAGAAAGAAAAGTCACGGGTCTGGTATTGGACAACACCCACACTAAGGCTAGCAAAATGGCACACACCAGCAGCAGACATCCTTGTGTAAATGCGCTTGGAGTTCTTCCTTCTCTTTTCTCTCTCTGCCCATGCCCTGAAACCAGCAGATAAACACAGTGCCATGGGATACTGCATGGACACAGTGCTGTGGGACCAACAGATCACTCGAGCTGAGCACAGGGTCTCCATTACACTTGCCTTGCTCTGAACCGTTGGGGCTCACAGAAAATAAAAGGCCTATTGCAGATAGCACAAGTTTCTGGCAGTTCCCAATCAAATAAGGCTGAATTTACAACGCATACATTTTATACCAGAAGGATCAAAGCGCTGTATATGAAAACAATCGTGTCCCTCTGGATGTGTTGTTTCTGGTGTTCTTTGTTTGATTTCTGAATAAATGAATGGGAAACAGCTGTGCTGGAGGGTTGATGATCAAAGACCTTGCAGTGGTGAAAATCCTGACGTATTGGTTGAGGATCTGCTCAACAAAGAGGGGAAGGGAAGGGCTGCTATCCCACCCAACAAGCATTTCTGAGCTTAGAAAAAGTACCTTTTGCATTTCTTCCGTGCAGATAATGTTGTCTGATAGCTGAGGTGGGGAGGCCAATCTCAGAGCTCACACTGCAGATTCCCCAAGGCTCTGTGCTAACACTGATGAAACGGGAGAAATCTATGACATTAGGATGACAGAATCCATTATATTTGCACCTTCAGTGGCTGTCTGCTCAGGAAAAAGAAAGTGTGAATGTGCTGAGCAAGATGACTTTGACTTTAAAAATAGCTTTTATCAAGGTCACGCAAGCAGCTCAAACTTTTAATTACCACGGGGAAGGTCTCCATGCCCGTAACTCACCTCTGGTTTTACATGAGAATGATGCCATGGGACGAGCAGTGTCCTCTTGGCGCATCCGAGAGACGGGCTGCCCATTTCCCAAAGCGTTCAGCTCACAAGGCGGCACCAAATTGTAGAAGCGTGGAATGGTTTGGCTCGGAAGGATCCTCACAGATGATTTAGTTCCAACCCTCTGCCATGGGCTGGGACACATCCCACCGGTCAGGCTGCCAGGAACTGCACTCAGCCTGGACTTGGGCACCGCCAGGTTGGAGCATCAGCAGAGATGGGATGAGAGGTGGCTGTAAGTGGGGCATGGAGCATGTTGGCAGAACCAACCTAAGAAGTGGGGAAAACTGGAAGTGCACAACTCAAACCCTATCAGAAAGCTTCCACAGTGGCACAAGCAAAGGGTAGAAAAAGCCTTCATTGTGTTCATGTGACAGAAGCATTAATTATTGAACAAGGATTCAGATTCTCATCTCAAATTCAAATCTGTCAAAGTATGTGGAAGAGCTGCTGTCGCATTCTCTCATAACAAAGTTACATTCAGTTCTTTTGCTGAGAGGTGGGGGATACTTCTGCCTCTCCAAGAAAACTGACTTTTTGTTGTTGATGGAATAAACTTATAAAGCATTCAGTGTGCTCTGACAACACAAGCTTAGGATTTTTTTTAAAAAGCAAAGTGGTTTTGATACCTGTTTTCTATTTCTGTATTTTGCATTTTGTGCTATTTCCATATATTAGTTTCCCACATGGCTTTCATATTAAAAATTGTTCTGTCAGCCGTCAGGGAAAAGGTTCTTATCTTCACTTCGGCCTTTCCGAGAAGCTCCTGCCTCCATCTCTGATGACAAAAATTACAACAAGGTAATTTGTTTGCATATTTCCTCTTCTGGGGGTGGGGGTGTTCAAGGAAAGGCTGGATGTTGTGTTGAGGGACGTGGTTTAGTGGGAGCTACTGGGAATAGGTGAACGGTTGGACTGGATGATCTTGAAGGTCTTTTCCAACCTTGGTGATTCTATGATTCAATGATTCTATGATTCTTTCTCTCAGGCAGGCACAGGAAACAGACAACCCCACCACTGCACAGCTCAGCCACGCACACTTGAACAGATATCACAGATTTGTCACTGGCCATGAATTGGTAAATTTTAATCCCAGCAGAGATATCTCACTTCACTAGTTTGGTTGCTTATTTTCAATAAATCTATGCAAATAAAACCCCATAAAGCTACTAAAAAAAAGAACTTATTCCATGCATAGCCCCTGTTGGCATTGCATGCACAGACGTACTTTGTTTTGCACATAGGAAGGCCGTGGAATGTATTTTGGTACATACATTCACCCTGATACCAGGTGATAAACCACTAAACATATTTCATTCACACAAAACCTTCCACTTCCTATCTGTAAAGGATCTTAATAAAAAATGTAAAGGCAATGCGCTGAGAAATGCGTTGTTTGAGAAAATAAAATCATGTATTATACTGGAAAGGTGCTACAAAGGTATGAAACCTGGGGCAACACTAAGAGCTTTGTTGTTCAGGTTGCTCCAAGGGAGGAAGAAACTCAGGCTGCACTCAGCGAGCCTCTGAGTACTGAGTGAGCAGTCCCACAGTGTGGCTCAGAAGCGGATGTCAGCGTGCAGTTAGGCTGATTGAACGTGAGATATTTTGCAGGCCAACACTTCCCACCTCTTCCTCAAATGGGTGCAGTCAGCGCCTTCCCATTACCTTTCAGTGGGGAGGAAACACCACAGGAAAAATACAGAATCACTGCATGGACAACAATTCTGCAGGAAAGGCTTTAGGTTCTCAGAGCTACTCAGGAATAGATCAGAAGAATGCTGAAATTCAGTCAGAACTTGCCTCAAATATGAGGGCTGCTACAAAAGTAATGCCTCCAATTTCATCATGTCAGTGCACAATGTCAGAGGTGGATGTTGGTGGGACAGCAGTAGAGGTTGAACCTTCCCACCAATATTCCATGCTGTCACTGTGTGACAGATGGCAGCAGAGGCCAATATGACAGAAAGGCTCAGACATGGGAGTGAAGATGGAGCCAAGGGGTGGAACTGAAATCCTCCATGAGGAAAGAATTGCACCCCTTGACTTTCACTGATGCTTGGGAATGTTTACAGGGAGCATCCAGTGGGATGAAAGTTGGACTCCGTGGGCAACATCTCTTTCACAAGGATGCTGTCACAGCAGCTGTGAAACAGTGGGTCACCTCCTCTGGGGCAGTTTTTTCCAAGCACGGCATGCAAGCTCTTGGTCATCGCTGGTAAAAAGGCACAGCTCATGGTGGTAATCACTTTTTACAGTACAGCAAGTTCTCAGCTACAAAACACTATCAAACACCATTATTGTGCTCTTCGTAGCTGCTGTATTTTCCACAGAAATAAATAGGAGGCACTAGTTTTGGAGCAAAGTAGATATTATTTTCCAAATCAATATTTTGTCGCATTGAAATCTTCTTCATTTTTAACTTGCACAGAAGCTGGGTCGAATGCATGCCAAGGTGATCTCAATATAAAAGCAGAACACTGGAGTTCCAGACTGCATTACATCGGGGCAATGGTTTTCACCAGTTGCCCAGATGCATCTCGCAGACAGTTTGTATTTCCCCATTAGGATGATTGCACTGGTGTGCAGATAAGAGAAAAGAGCAAAGCCCATCGCATTTGTTTTCTATTTTTGATATTTACGTGCTTTGCCTTCACTGAACCAATAAAATAATCATGACCTGAAAACCACACTGCTGGTAATTGAGCTCACTTTGTCCAAGATCTGTAGAGACACTGATGAAAGTGTGCTTCTCTCACAATGTTCACCCTCTCATACCTCCTCCATTTCAGAAAGTCTGATCAGTTCTGCTTTCTGGATCAGAACTCCAGACAATAACCATCAATAAGGTGACACAGCCAGCTACATTTCAAATGCCTCCCTTTGTGCTCCTCTTCTGCTACAGATGTGACCACTAGATTTTTTTCTCCTCAATACACAGGAACTTACAGTGATGGAGAACCTTGGAAAAGTATTTCTGCTGTGAAATGTGGTTAGGATATTGTTTAACAGTGCACCTACTAATGATAGGAAAGTACTGTGCAAATCAGGAGCTTATGCTCCAGGGTTAACCCAAAAATTCACTTCAGATTATTTGTGTTTATTTACGTTACCAGAAGATCTGACTCCGAGCCACTTCATGAAAACTTCTGTACAGAAAGGGCTGCTAAGCACTGCCATGGGCTGACAGGGAGGTGGTGGAGTCCCCATCCCTGGCTGTGTTTCAAACCGTTTGGATGTGGTGCTCAGGGCCATGATTTAGCGGAGGGCTGGTAGAGTTGGGCTGGGATGGTTGGGCTGCGGTTGGACTCCATGGTCTTTAAGGGCTTTTCCTACCCGAGCTATTCTATGATTCTGGAAATGCTCAGGGCAATGACTTCTTAGACTTTTCCAAGCTTAATGTTTCTATGGTTCCATATTCAATGAAGCTACCTGATGGCCACAGCCCTGTGCCCAGCTACGGTCTGGGTTCATCAGGTTGCAGATGAGGCTTCAAGGGCTGGTTGTTGAAGCAAAAGTCTCCAATGAGACAGTTCAATGTGGCTTGTACCCTAAAGGATGCAAAGGTGTACTGAATTAACTCTTCTGTCTGCCAGCAAAAAGGAAATCAATACAAATCTGACTTCACTTCCAATAGAAAAAAAATGGCCATTCTATCTGGTTTGTCCAAAAGGAGGCTGAAAGATTATTTGATTGCACCCGAGAGGAAAAGCCACTAATTAATCTTAACTATTTCTTCTGACCTAAATAATAAAAGCTTAAAAAAGTATCAGTGATTTTTTTTCTCAAATCAGACATTTCCAGCACACCTATTGCTTGACAATTCAATTTGATGTCAGTCAAGCATGCCACAAGGTCAGCCTTCAAATCCTGTCTTCAGTAGATCTTTGAGCAGATCCTGACACACATCACAGTCAATAGCTTGACATCCTATTGATAAAAATGGTCAAAACACTCTGTTCTACCGACCTATTCCTGTTATGAACAGCAGCACTTAGCTGGCAGTACAGGAGATAAAGGGGAATTTTCTGTTGCACCTCTCCCGGTGCCAGAGATTAAGATGACTTTTTGCAATACTGCAGAAGACTAAGCAGGAAGCCCAGGCTGCCACAGAGCTCCCAAGCCAACCATCACAGCTATCGCAGAGATTTTCAGCCACTCCGTGGGAGAAAAAAAAGATTTCATGAGTGTCACTAACTAGAGGAAGTGAATATTTACAGTGGAGATAATGATCTCCCAGACACTCACCAGTGCCATGGATCTGATGTGATTTAGGCAGGTGAGTGCTACTTCAGGTCCACTTCTGCTCTCTCGTGTCACCAGGAGTCAGGATTAACCACTGATGTCAACGGAAGAAAAACACTCTGGGAGCAGGGATGCAGGCTAAAGATACTGCTAATTAATAGCATGGTTTACTAAGAAGGCTGGCATTGGTATGAGTACACTGATGTACTTATCTCACTGTATCTTGGCTCACAACCACCATCAAAGAGTTGGTCAGCAGAGAGCTCTGCCTGGGGATAGCCACCTACAACACTAAGTATTCACATTCAGCTACTGATAACAGTCTGGTAATGGAAAGAAAGGCTTTGGGATGATTACAGATGTTAGAAGA
The DNA here is from genome assembly GCF_019238085.1 of Lagopus leucura. NCBI lineage: Eukaryota > Metazoa > Chordata > Aves > Galliformes > Phasianidae > Lagopus > Lagopus leucura. The sequence goes on from NW_024962287.1 coordinate 738,287, forward strand.
ATCTGCTTTCCAAGCAGGAGAACTACGTTTCAGACCACTGTACAGATCCCACTTACCAGAAGTCTGATTTAGCAACATCAGAAAAAGGAAAATCCACTGCTTCTCAAAATACTTTCTTCCATCACTTGCCCTTCTTAAAGGGATAAAGTCAAGCTAGACACAGTTCAATGTTCCAGTAGCCCTCTACTTGTAGCAGTCTGCCTCTTCTGACCAGAGACACTGCAGCACAAATAAGAAACAAATCATAAACCTCAAGCTGCATTCCCAAGGGTCAGAATGCTCTTTCTAATCAATTTGATGAGAGATACAACACGAGCTGGCACTGCTTGCCTGCAGCCCAGAATGCCAACCAGATCCTGGGCTGCATCAGGAGAAGTGTGACCAGCAGGGTGAGGGAGGTGAGTCTGCCCCTCTGCTCTGCTCTCATGAGATCCCACCTGGATACTGCATCCAGTTCTGGCCACCAACACAGGAAGGACATGGGATTGTTGGAGTGGGTTCAGAGGGCCACAAAGATGATCAGAGGGCTGCAGCACCTCCCTTACGAGGACAGGCTGAGGGAGCTGGGCTTGTTCAGCGTGGAGAAGAGAAGGATCTGGGAGGAACCTATAGGGGCATTCCAGTACCTGAAGGAGCCTACAGGAAAGAAAAGGAGAGACTTCTTACACGGATAGATAGCAACAGGAAGGGGAGAAATGGTGCTAAACTGGAAGAGGGTAGATTTAAACTAGATATCAGGAAGGATTTCTTTACTGTGAGGGTGGTGATGCACTGGCACAGGTTGCCCAGCGAGGCTGTGGATGCCCCCTGCCTGGAAGCACTCAAGGCCAGGCTGGATGGGGCTGTGAGCAGCCTGGTCTGGATGGAGGTGTCCCTGCCTACAGCAGGGGGTTGGAACTGGGTGATCTCAAAGGTCCCTTCCAACCAAAACCATCCTATGACTCTATGATTCTGATTTATTTGTTCAACGCAACCTTCAGATGAGTCAAAGAGGATTTATTATTGGTCTCAATCTGAAAAAAAAGTATGCATAGGGCATATGTACATCTCTCGTGTAGGTTGAAGGGCTACAACTGAACACTGACGCTTATACAAACAGGAGAGCATTGGGCTTTGCAGGTTTTGAACTGCTGAGCAGTAAAAGTGCAGAAGCACGATCCCATATTCCAGCTGTAGGTAAGCACATGAGTTTTAAAGTCTTACACTATAAGAAAGATTTTTCTGTTATATCCTGATGGAAGCAATTCAAAAAGAAATGCTCCTATCTACAGCATCCACAGCAAAACAACGGCAAGAACTGGTTATCTCATGAGATAGAACTACTCCCAGCTCCAAGGGCAAATTCACTGGTTGCCCAAGGAGGCTGTGGATGCCCCATCCCTGCAGGCATTCAAGGCCAGGCTGGATGTGGCTCTGGGCAGCCTGGGCTGCTGGTTGGTGACTTGCACACAGCAGAGGGTTGGAACAGAATGAGCATTGTGGGCCTTTGCAACCCAGGCCATTCTGGTTCTATGATTCTGGAAAGCAAATGTAAAGCTTGTGATATTTGAGGAAGAAAAGGTATATCAAGGTTCTGCTCAATAATAACCTGCTTTGGATTCAAGCATGGTGCAGGAGAATTCAGTGTTACCTACCTGGCTGAGGAGGTCTGATATCTGCCTACACTCGGCCGTGCAACCAACAGTGCAAGACCACAGGAGAAAATGGGCTGTCCCATTAATTGCAGCCCCTGGTGAACAGCACTTTGGGTTTTCAAGTCTGACCACATTGGCAGGAATGGTGGAAGAGCAGCAGCACTGCTGCTGTGATTCCCAACTCCAGCTGCTCGGAACAACAGTGGAATCCTCCCCCAGATGGTCTGCAAACCCACAGGCACGTGTGGCCTGACATGCACGAGGGAAGGGAGATGTGTTTGGCCGAGACAAGCTGTGCTATTTTTGGTGCTATTAGAAATCCCTGCTTGTCAGTAATTACATTTCATTTGTAACAGTTAGACATAGAAACAGAAAAACGCCTTCCAAGTTAGATGCCATCCTGAAAGGAAGGGTCACAGGAAACTTTCCTAAATGCACCACACAGCTCTGTATGCATGCAGCCTGAAGGAGCAGGGAAAGGGGAAAAAGAAAGCTCTAACCACTTCGAGAAGTGCTGAGAACAGAAGATGCTGCTCGACATTACGAAGTTGACTTCAGGGCAAAAGTCTTCTTAAGTTTACGTTACACAGGCACAGGAGTCCAATTTTAGATCCCTTTAATCAAAGCTCTCCAACATGCAGTGCGCTGCGTAAAACTAGCAGGAATGGCCTTTTGCTATAAGCCTAGGGTCTAGGCAGAGACAAGATAGGAGTGGAAATGCAGAGCAGCAAGCAAGTCCTGGGGACAAGAAGAGCTGTCTCACAGCTCAGAGCTCTGCTCCCCACATCACCATCTCCTCTGCCATGGCATCCCGTGACACTGCGGGTGTTCCATGTATGCACCGTGTGCCCTGCACTCACACATCCTCTGCCAGGATATTTTCTCACTCTTCAGTACAGGGGTGTTGAAGATGTAAGCCAGATTCACATCAATTAGATAACCTAAATTCCAAACACTGATGAAGAATTACCTCTGTAGAAGCAAGAGGGGCAAGAGAGATTTATTATTTGAATAATACGAGATAACTATAAAAGGCATTTGTCTACATGCTTTGGTAAAGCATGTAAAGGTGGCTCTGGGCAGCCTGGTCTGGTGGCTTGTGACCTTGCACATAGCAGGGGGGTTGAAACTAGATGATCTTTGAGGTCCTTTTCAACCCAGGCCATTCTATGATTCTGTGATTCTAAAGGAGGATAGGAACCACCTACTACAAACAGTGAGAAAACTTCTACTTTATTTCCATTTGAGAGCGACTTGTCCTGACAAGAACTGACATTTCTATCCAAGCTTTCCATTTGGAAGGGTATCCCAGACCAAGGACTGACCTCCTTGTAAAAACAGAACACGGACAAGCTGCTCCTCAGTCAGTACAGCGCAGGTAATGAGGGAGACCTCCATCTCCACAGTTCAGCTCTCCATATTCAGAGCGTGCTTCCCCACATCTGAAGAGGGCAGAAAACTCTGTGCCAAGCGCTCCTCTCACCCCATCTGTCAGCCTGTTGTAGGACTGGAGACAGAATGAGAAGTCTGTAATTCTGTGCTGAACGATTCTGTGCAGCTCCTCTGGCACACGGTATGGGATGGAGAACAGTGCAGTGCAGGAGCAGGGTCACGCTCTCCCCACCTCCAGGAGCACAGACTGGTGTCTGACAAACACATGCATGCAAGGACAGACAAAATAAACAGATAATGCTCAGTATTTGTACATTATGTTAAAAATGAAACATCTGTGGCACAGCCCCACATGCTGTGCAGTTCCTTATTGCACTGACGTGAAGTCTTGAAGCACTGAAATGGCAACAGGAACAAACTCTCCTCACAGCAGTTTTCACACAGGTGGAAAGCAACCTGCACATAATGGCACGCTTTGCCCAAGGGCTGCAGCAGCACCGATGGCTTCTTGCTGCCGACAGCAGCTCCGGGGCCCTTTCTCTTCTGGTGTTTGTGACGCGTCCTGTGGCCGTGCTCTGGGACACGGCTGTGCGCACTCCCGGCTGACCTCAAACCACAGCTTCTGTACCACAGCTCCTTTTCCTCTCACTGCTCAGATGAGCTGAAGGCAGCCTGCTGCTAGGCCTAGGAGAGAGGACAGGTCATGTAAGGTGCAGCACCATGCAAGGAGGGTCCACTTCTGGCAGGGTCCTGAGGCAGCTCCTGCTTGCAACACCACAGCGGACAATCACTGAACCACAGCATGGCCTGGGTTGCAAAGGCCCACAGCGCTCCTCCAGTCCCAACCCCCTGCTGTGTGCAGGTCACCAACCAGCAGCCCAGGCTGCCCAGAGCCACATCCAGCCTGGCCTTGAATGCCTGCAGGAATGGGGCATCCACAGCCTCCTTGGGCAACCTGTGCCAGTGCCTCACCACCCTCTGGGGGAAAAACTTCCTCATATCCAACCTAAACCTGAATCATCTTAAAATCTGACCCAATAGAAAGGAGAAGGCAGCAGCCTTGAGCTGGTCTGAGGGAACAGCACTGAGGGGAGGGCCGGGGCTGCGCCCAGAGGGCCGTGGGCACGGTGCAACAACCCAGGGCGGCAGGCTGCCAGAGGAGCGCTGGGACGCCGCTGGGACCAGGGCTGGGGATGCCGTGTGGGGCCAGAGCTGGACTCGATGAACTTTGGGGGTCTCTTCCAGCCCGGGATGTGCCTAAACTTAGCGCATGACAGCAAAGCTGGATGCTACCGGAGACAGTGTGGGAAAGGAAGGATGCAGATAAGTCAGAAGTTGCACAGTCAGCTTCTCTCACACGGAGTGAACCCAAGCACAGCGGTGCCGGTAGCACCAAGAAAGCATTACCCTTCTTTCTTCTATTTTTCCCCACTAGGTACACCTGAACACACTGTCACTGAAAGTCATCACAGCTTTCAATACCAGAATCAGGACTGACTAACAAAGAGTGGACAAAAGCAAGGGAAACTGTTTCACAAAGTTCAAACTTTGTGACCATGCTTGGGTGGATAGGAGGAGCACTGCAGACAACGGCTGGGAGAACTAAAAGGGATTCCCTTCTGGAAATACATCAAACCATGGAGTCTAGGTTACAGAAGGGATCAGTTTAACAAAGATTCCTTCAGTCAAACTGCCCTCATATTAGCACTGATGAGTGCCTAATGTGCTGGCTGAGCTCTGAGTGCCTTCCATCCTGAGCTGGAAGCAGACCAGCCCTCCTGACATGCTCAGACAGCCCTGCTGTCACCCTGCAGTACTTCTGTGAGGAACACAATGAGGTCACGAGATGGGAATGCTGTAATCGTAGTTATGTGTCTCATTCACTCAGTAACCTCAAAGGAGGCCTGTTGTACTGAAGGGAGAAGTCATGCATTCTCTTTCTAAATGGCTTTGACATCTATTGGGGAAGAAATAAGAATAAAGTAATACTTGTAGTGTTGTAACGGTAACAGTAGTTTATGTAGCAGTCCCAGATTGCCACTTCTCCCATTCAGTACCTCCTTATTTGTAAAATTCCTTACATGTATGAGTGAGCAGGTTGGTAAGAATTGTAAATTAAGCCACAGAGGAGAAAAAAACAAAACAACAGCAAGAGAAACAACACATTACCTTTGCTAGACTGCACTCCCGCTTTGATGAAAGGCAGTTCTTCCTTAAGGCCTCTCTGGTCTGTACATCAAAAACAACAGAAAAAATCAGAAGCAGAGGTTTATGGATATAGAAAATATTAATGTAATCCAGGAAATGACCCGAGTACCTTTCTGTCCAGAAGTGTCCCAAACAACAGAATGAAGAATCCCTGAAACATAGCAAAAACAGTCATCAAAGTCAGCATAACCACATGTTGCTTCTCAAATATTTCTATTTCCTCCAGCATAAATATAATAATGTCTTTGAGTGTGTAAAAGATCTTATCACCTATGACATAAGTAGCAGCATTGATCATAGAATCACAGAATGGCCAGGGTTGGAAGGGACCTCAAGGATCACAAAGCTCCAACCCCCCTGTGCCATGCAGGGCCACCAACCTCCCCATTTCACAGCAGCCCAGGCTGCCCAGGGCCCCATCCAACCTGGCCTTGAACACCTCCAGGGATGGACGGGGCATCACAGCCTCTCTGGGCAGCTGTTCCAGCACCTCACCACTCTCATAATTAAGAAAAAATGAGTTTGTCTACCCAGATCACATGGACTATCTAGGAATGCCAAGAATGGATATACAATCCATGCTGATTCTCCTTACAAACTGGACTGATGGGTTACATACCAGAACCTTTCCTATTTACTTAACAGGAGCATCAGCCAAGAGCAGCCAAGACTGTCTGGGATCATCACGGTATGCTGGGCAACACTGGACTCTGAGTAACACCGGTGAGGTACATGGAACCACACTTAATGTCTAAGTGACAATTCCCTGTATTTGTAAATTGATAACGATGATCTTTGCAGTTATTAAGCATGAAATAATCTGGTTAATGTCTAATATAAGTTATTTCACTCAATGCCCAAACTCACTGAGCTTACCTGGAAGGCATTAAGGAGCGCGAAGGTAATGTGGAATGCCAGAGAGTGACTGTCAACCACTGTTGCCAACCCAAACCCCCAGGTGAGGCCCAGCAGAGGTGTCAGAAGGGCAACGTTTTTGCTAATTCGGATCATGTTGCTCAAATCTCGTGACTTGCAGCTTTCTCCAATAGAGGGTCTTGGAGTCTTCACCACAACCACCACTACCACAGCCAAATTCACTGCAACGATGCTCAGAGCAGGTACAGCAAAGGCCAGCAGGGCTTTGGTCTCATACCAATTGAGCCAGCAGGCTCCGCTCCTTAAGTACCCATTCCTTGGTTCGGTAATAGCGACGGTGAGGATAGATATGACTAATGGACATCCGTATCCGATGACGAACGCTGTAACTATGAATACTGATCTTGTTATCTTAAAAAAAACCAGTAGTAATCCATAGAGAATTAAGAGACCCAAGGTGAACATCCAAAAGAACAGGGCGAGATAGAACAAGTGAAGGAAGAAAGTGGCTGCCACACACAGGCGGTAGTTCAGGGCTGTGTTATGCACAACTGCTGCCACGATGAACAAAATATCAGCAACGAGAAGCGATGTGGCAATGTTCACCAAACAAAAATGGCGCATGTAGGTGATTTCAGTTCTCGTGACGTGGTGCCAGACAGCTGTCTCGATGGTCAGGCACAGAATTAAGCTGAAAATAGAAAGGCCTAGCCCCACACTCGTAATGTAATCCAGCACTGCGCTCCTCAGCAAGGTGGGAGACATCAAAATGGAGAAGGATCTGAAGGTGCGGCGGCGGTGCTTGCACATGCAAACAACACTGCTGATGTTGTCAGACTTCATTTTGCACGCCTTGGTATCCCACCTCCTTTCAGTAGAGTGCCACCCAACACACTGAGCCCCGGCATTCTCCAGCTTATTCACCTTTTCAAAGGTAAGTAAAATATGCTGAAGCTCTTCTGGAAGGGACACAGATAAAACCATCCCATTCACAGAAACAGGGTCCGGACGGCTGGCTTCTATAATGGGTCCAAGCGTGGGAAATGCAATGCTGATCGCTTTGGAAGTCTTTGGTAACTTCCGAAGTTCTTCTTCTGGAATGACCACACGCCCTCTGACATTGCTCGTCTCATTCAACTCCATTGAAAAATCAAAGCTCTTCCCTGAAGCATTTTGATGTATGCTGAAGCCTTTTGTAGAGATGAAGTGTTCCTGAATATTTTCTGATCCGTTCCTTAGAAGAAGTTTGCCAGCAAAGAGGTTCACTGAGTCCAGTAATGTCGAACTGGCATTTCTGTCCTTTACAAAAGCCCAATTGGAAATAACGGAGCTGTTCAGAATGTGATTTGCTATCTTGCTGTAACTCTGAAACAAAGAAGAAAAATAAGCCATTGCCGATGCTAAAACAAATTCTATTACGTCACTGGCATAATCTCTAAAAAGGCTCATTTAAATTTCTATAATGCAATTATACTACTTTGACAATAAACAGGTTCATGTAACCCTTATCGACCCAGCCAAAGCATCTCACTGGTTCGAGTCACCTTGCCCTTTTCACTTTGTTGTCCTCAAGGTGCTGGGAAGAACAGCACAGAGCAAACAAGCTCAGGGCATCGCAGATGGGTTCCAGCTGACTGCTGCACAGCTCCGCTCACACCTCCCTCCCCCTCTCCACCTCTCTGCTTTCTAAGTTCATCACAAAAACATTTCAGTTTTCATTAGTTTCATCATGCAACACACGAAAACAGAGCTGTGGTCAGCATCTCCCACACAGCCATCCCCGTAGGGTCACATCTGTAGTCTTCCCCCAGCTGCTCTCCAATGTCTGTAACAGCAAGCCCTGCAAACACTTGCCTTTCAAGAGCAAGGATTCCACCAATAGGTGAAATGGGAGATCTCCACTTTACATGAGGAGGACAGTTTGTCTGACAACAAAACTCAGCCCCCCTTGGAACCTCTTCACAGCGGCCCTCCACGCACCTTGCAGCTCTCACTTCACTGGATAGTGCCAATAAAGGAGGAAATTACACCTGCCCTGACAAGCTCAGATCCACTTCTTCCAGCCTATCAAAGTAAATACCTGCATTTTTCCTCTACTGACATTCTCTGATAACATTAAGGAAATCTTCTTTAGCAGTTCCACAATATCAGCAATATTTCCTGGAATTGCTGGGGAAGACAAAATATCTGGGATGATGCATGAAAAATCAGCTTGACAGTTACTGCTCCCATGGTCATCAGCACCAAAATATTTTGCTCCATCTCCGGGCTTCCCATGCGTTGGCTTTCCTGGCACTACAAAGGGAAAGTGTCCTCCTCCAACGTGTCCTTCAGAGCTTGGAAGGGGTTCCCGTCTAGAAATCCTCTGAGGGAGGAAAATAATTTGAGACAATTAATAAACAGGATGGAATAAGGCTACGGCTACAACCCAACAAACTGCGCCGTCATTGTGCTGGAAAGCCTGAATCCCAGCACCAGCACTCCACTGAGAAACACCTGTTTGCAGAATGCGTGTGAAGGGAGGGGGAAGAACTGAAAGTACCATTTTATTCTTCAAGTGACTTAGAAAAAAAATGTTCTTTTTGTAGTTGGGGATGAATGTAGCATGAATCATCTAATCATTACAGACCTTTGCACTGCTCTTTTCTCAGCTTCATCCCAGTGTATTTACCTTTGCTCTCCACAATCTAAACCAAGACATTCGCCAAGCGAAGAAGACAACTTCATTTCTGAATTGTGTTTCACCACAGGGATTTCCCAAAGTCATTTCCCTTTACTTCATTTCACACAATGACAAGGCTTTTTACCACAGTAACCTCCGTTCCAGAATCCCATCTTCTTCCCTTTGCTCAAGATACAAAGGTTGGGTGAGAGCGGAACACGTTATGAGCACAGGCCAAAGTGGCTGCGCAGCAGTTATGTTACCTGAAAAAGTGACTCCACGTCCAGATTTGCACAGGCATCTGTGAACATTCTCCACGTTCTGTCTTCGCAGACAAAGCTTGTTTCCCCGTGGAAGGAGGGAGAACAGGCCTGAATGCAGAGAGTTCCGCTGTCTTCACAGGGAATCAGGTCTCTACACCCATCTGGAAAATAAATCAAGCAGATATTTCTGCCGTGCAAGACAGCACAGCACATTCCATGAGGTATCATGGGTGTAAATACTGATAACGGATGACAGCTAAAAAGAAATGGAGATGACAGAGTTACTGACTGTACCTTGCAGGTCACCAGCCTTGGATCCCTTACTGAGGACCTGAAAAATAACACAAAGAAGATAAGAGAAAGATGAGTACTTGGAATAAACTAAGAATGTGACTTCATATACAGAGTGTATCTCTGACATACAGACTTCTTAAGGCATGGGGCAGAGTGTTCAGAGCCCTTCACTGCGTCCCTGCAGGCATTCAAGGCCAGGCTGGATGTGGCTCTGGGCAGCCTGGGCTGCTGGTTGGTGACTTGCACACAGCAGGGGGTTGGAGCTGGATGAGTGCTGTGGGCCTTTGCAACCCAGGCCGTTCTATCATTCTATGCACACAGAGCCATTCAGAACTCTCTGCTAACGTTTGTCCCTATGGAAAGCCTTCAGTTGCCCCCTTCTATTGAAGTGACAATACTGAGAAAATTGACAGGGCCATATGTGCCTCCAGAGTTCCTTGCCTACAGGTGCTTGCACTGAAAGAACAACTTTTTACAAAATTGGAGAGGAATATATTTGTGTTTCCACCAATCTCATAAATCCACAAAAGAGATCTGTATTTCCTGGCTCAGGTCTGCTTTGCAAAAGCACAGTACAACCATATGAGACCAACTCTGCATGCATTATTCAGATCAATTAGTAGGTCTGTGAATATTCTGTTGGTAAATCTAAATGCAGAGACAGCAACTGGAAGAGAGAACTGATACTAAAATAAATTTAAATGCCATTTTGATATCAGAAGCACGATATTACGCAAGAGCAATGTTGACCCAAATATACCCAGTCCAAAAAGATGTATCGGTCCTTGTATGGACCTTCATTGGAAGCTGAAACTCAGTTTTGGGTTAGCCCGGGTGACTCCCATCCCTTCCAGGCTGAAACAAAGCGTTGCAGACCTCTGTGGCACAGAGCTCTGTAGCCCACAGCAGTGCTCAGCTCTGCTCACAGACTCACCCCAGGAGCAGCGCGTGGTGCAGCTGGGAACAGCACAGCGCAGAGGAGCAGGCAGAGGGCCGCCCTCACATCCATCGCCTCGCAGTCACTGCTCTTCTCCTGGAAGAAAGGCGTTAAGCATCACCACGCCTGCTCTCACATGAACACAGTTTGGTTGCTAGTAAGCAAGCAGCTGAACCCATTCCAAAGGCTGTCCTCTGTGCGCGTGCAAGGTGATTTTCAGTTATCATTTATTACCATTAATCATTAAATTCATCATTTGTTCACTTTTTACTGAAAACTACTTGTGCTTTTTATCAGTGCTAGTTACAGAGGTTGGCTCAGTAACAACTAAGATATGACTTTGTAATGATAACTAACAATTTAGTTCAGTCTGGAGAAGAGGAGGCTGAGGGCAGACCTGATTGCTCTCTGCCAGTACCTGAAAGTGAGTGCAGCAGAGCGGGGTTGGTCTCTGCTCACTGGTGACAGGACGAGGGGAAATGGCCTCAAGTGGTGCCAGGGGAGGTTGAGGTTGGATGTCAGGAAACACTTGTGTACAGAAAGGGCTGCTAAGCACTGCCATGGGCTGACAGGGAGGTGGTGGAGTCCCCATCCCTGGCTGTGTTTCAAACCGTTTGGATGTGGTGCTCAGGGCCATGATTTAGCGGAGGGCTGGTAGAGTTGGGCTGGGATGGTTGGACTGCGGTTGGACTCCATCATCTTTAAGGGCTTTTCAACCTGAGCTGTTCTATGATTTGCAATAAATTTGTTAATGACTGCCAGTCTGCTTGTTTTACAATTAGTTATTTATTTCTTTAAACACCCCATTAATAGCAATCTATGATTCCCTAACTCTGAATTTTGCATGTATAGTACATGTATGTGCATGCCTACAATCATATAAATGTGCTTTGGTGAACCAGTGTTTCATCCCTATTTGTAACTTAAGAGAAGTGAGAGAAAAATTGTCCATGTTATATTCTGGCAAAGTAAAGCACGAATGGTCTCTAAGGAAATTTCTTACTTGCTCTTCCTGAAAGAATAATTCTTGTAATTCTCATTGAAATCAGTTTTTCTTATTCAGTGATAAGAGGAAATGGCCACAACTAATTGAAGCTGGCCATGAGGCAGCAGTGTGCGCTTGCAGCCCGAAGGCCAGCTGTGTTCTGGGCTGCATGAAAAAGGGGCGGCCAGCAGGGACAGGGAGCTGATCGTCCCCCTCTGCTCGGCTCTTGTGAGCCCCATCTGCAGTGCTGTGTCCAGGGCTGGGGCCCCCAGTGCAGGAACGACGTGGAGCTCAGGGAGCGGGTCCAGAGGAGGGCACTGAGATGTCAGAGGGCTGGAGCAGCTCTGTGTGAGGAAAGGTTGAGGGAACTGGGCTTGTTTAGCTTGGAGAAGAGAAGGCTGTGGGGTGACCTCATGGTGGCCTTCCAGTAATTGAAGGGAGTGCATAAACAGGAGGGGGAACGGCTGTTTGTGAGGGTGGATGGTGATGGGACAAGGGGAATGGTTTTAAAGTGAGACAGGGGAGGTTTGGGTTGGATATGAGGAGGAAGTTTTTGAGCCAGAGGGTGGTGAGGCACTGGCACAGGTTGCCCAAGGAGGCTGTGGATGCCCCATCCCTGCAGGCATTCAAGGCCAGGCTGGACACCCAGCCTCCACCATTGGCATCAGCACATGCTGGAACAGAAGGGGCCGTGCTCCAATGCATAGTCCTCTGTCCGAGGCATGGAAGACCAGGCACACAGCTGGCTGCCCACTTTCATTGTGGCATCTTGTTCATATTTTGCACGCATTTCCAGACCCAACTGTTTATGCATTGAGAAAATATCATGAAATAAAATGCCACATCGAAGCACTGGATTTTAAATTAGTTCTAAAGAAGAATCTCCCTCAGCCTCTGGAACCCAAGCCATTTTGCTAAAAGCACTGACCAGCTTTAAAACCAGTAAGCGTCAGCTCTGCTAAGGAACAAAGTTTGATAAAGGCAAGAAAACCAGAAGGCTCAGATCAACGCTTCATAAAAGCAGGAGGTGGGCAGGGAACACCTACAGTAGGAGGTAACATATCACATGGGCTTCTTTTCCAGGTTCTGCAATCATGGTGTGCTCTTAGCCCTAATTCCATTTCACATTTGGGAATTCCTGACTTCACGATGCTTCATCACTGATTCATTCGTAGCCACTCTGCATTTCATCACCTACATAACTCCACCCAGAGCTGCCATCTGTAAGATCTGTAGATCTGGGGCAGCTCCCGGCAGCTGAGCCGCCCTCAGATAAAAACATGCATTGCCCGTGAAGCACCGATCTCGTTCAGTTGCATTGCTTGACTCATCGTGGAAACCACCCAGCCTCATCTCGCCGAGATAACCGCCGTGCATCATCAGATGCATCAAACACAGCACAGTCAGTCACTTCAGGGAAAGAACATGGATACTCTCACAGAAACTCGTATTAAAGCACACACACTTGCATTGCCCCGGGCATCTCCCAGTAAGGAAACTGTCACCAGCTGTCGATCCTCCTCCTCCAACTAGTGGCATTTGATCCCAGCACTATGGGGATGGGCAAAGGTACCAACAGGAGGAAGAATAAATGACAAATAGTGGCTGGAAGGGGCTGAAGGAGAGGAAAGAAGCACGGACTGGTGGGCCCCAGATCTCCATCCAAGGGTTCTCCATCATCTCGGGTCACAGCTTTCTCATCTCCACCACCCCAGAAGCAGAGTAAGGCTCATAAGGATATACTGTCCAAAATCAAAGTTTACAGGGGGGTTTATCTATTCATCTGCACAATTTTCTTTCCCCAGACATTCACTGCAGATTTGCCTTACATGTATTTGACATCTAAAGAAAAAGTTATTAAACGTTTAGGTACTGAACCAAATTCTTTATTGAGGGCTTTAATGGCGACATGGTCATCTTAAAACCCAAAGAGCTCACAAAGCACCACGAGCTCATCGCTCGCATTGCTCACTGCCGTATCACACGTTCAAAAGGCTGCAGCACGTTGCCAATTAAGGACAAAGATTGAGGCTTGTAAATACAGAGACTGGATGGTGTTACTGATGTTTTTAACGGAGTCACACTTGGAAAAGGTGAATTTAGGTAAATCAGATTCTATAACTCTACAACAATTTCAGCAATAAAATAATCCAATGTTTTCTCATAAGCGACAACATTGTGATTAGAGATCAGTGAGAGAACTACAAGCAAGAAGCAGAGGTGCCTAATAACTTCCACAGAAAAAAAGAGTGCATACAAAACCAAGGGAAGAAGCACAAAGTGAACACAGCCCAAAGCACTCCGATATCTGTTGGGTTGCAAACAAACCAATTCCACAGATTACAATTCCCTCACAGGTAATACTCAAACAGAGCTGGCAGTACACGCTGTGATGGCACTCACCCTATCCAGAGCTCTGGGTTCTGCTGCATGGAGAAATCACAGCACCAAGGATCCCGGAGCCATCACCGCTGAGCGCCCAACCCACGGCCGTGCCGCTGTGCTGCTGCGTGCCCCACTTTGTGTCCTCTTCCCTTGGGGAAACGACCCGGGGCATCAGCCTGCTTTCTCACTGCCCCGCTGGGTTGACACCGCGGCACCGGCAGATGACAGCAGAGGTGTTGCAGTGCAGTGCCAGCACAGCCACAGACGCGCCCACAAAGCGCCGAGCTGCCACTTTGCCACAGGTGAGTCACACCTGCGCAGCCCTTCCTCCCCAAACCCTGGAGGAGCACCTTCTGCTCTCCCGCATCGCACAGATCTGCTCAAGCAAGCTGTCTCACCTGGGATCAAACAGGAAGCAGGCCAAGCACAGCTCAGCGCCCACATCACCAACCCAGGGAGGCGCAGCGCCTCGCACTCCATGCAGCACCAGGCAAAGAATGACAGGGGCGGCACCTCAGCACACCTTTAACTCAAAAGTAAAGGCCCAAACACCAGGTAACCCAATGCGCTGCTTGAAGGCCTCCTCCCCAGGTACCTGCAGCCGTGCATCCACACACACCCAGGAGCTCTGCTGCGATGACTGAGCAGCCCCTGGCTTTTCAAACACCTCCTCAGCCCAAATCATCCTCCAAGGGCTGGTGTACCTCAGCGGGTGCACACACTTCTCCCCGAAGTCAAGAGGTATGAAGCTGTGCCCCACGGGGCTCAGAAACGTGCTCAAATTGTGACTCCCTCAAGTGCAGAGGGTGCTCTGAATGCGCGGGGCTCGCACTGCAAGCTGGTCAGGGCTGTCTGCATTTTTCAGGATGGAGGGACGTGCCTGGGCACCCAGAAGGGAGTGGTGCAGCCCTTCAGCTCTTGCAAAACTCAGTTTCCCAAGCAGCTGTTTTGACACAGCTCAGGGAAAGCAATCAGCAACACCTCAGAGAGCTTTAGCAACAGCCCAAAATCCAGAGCCACAAAGACCCGTTTTTACCATTTCCTTTGGAAAAAACTTAATGAGACTTCGGCTAAATTACGACTTGCAAACAAATGCTTTGCATTCATCAAGGTTTAACATATACTTCACTAAGTAACCCCAAGTCAAACCCTGCAATACATTAAACACTCTCATCAGAAACGTAACTCTCCTGAAGCAACATGAAAGAGAAATGTTATCTCCGTAGCCATTGCTCAAATAAAAAAGCACACACATGGCTGCACATTTTATGTTTCCAAAACTGTACGTAAATGGCAGATGAGAATCTTACAGAACATGGGAGTTGAATACCACTTCACATTTTTAAACTGGTTTCCTGTCATTGCTGTTTGCTTTTCCTCTCACCTATGCCCTTCCCAAACCCATCACGTTGAGTCTTCATTCTTCACTCCGTATTTGAGAAGCGATTCCAGCGTGCACTTATTCGTGTTACTGAGTGGTAAGAGGGACCTTAAAACAAGCTCTGGAGATGCACAGAAAAGTCAGATCAATTAGCAGCACCAAAAATGAAAAGAAAGGAATAGGAGAAGCTCAGAAATTAATGCTCTCAGACTCACTTGTAGTATTCAAAACAGGCAAACAAAGCAGCAGCGGCTCCCAGCTACTGGAGCAGCCATCCTGAATATCCAGAGCCAGAATAACGTGGCAAATGAATCCCAGTGGCAATGTCTGCTGGGTGCTGTATGAATAGCAATGCACCTTTCCCCCCAGCCTCCTCCCACAAAGCATCTCTAATGGCACAGGAAACGTTTCTGACCACGAAGTGAGCAGACGTGTCAACAGGTTGAACTCATTTTATTGGCTGTTTGGGGAGCATGCATCATTTTACAGCACAGCAGAACAGGTCAGAGAAGCACACTGCTCTTAGGGAGCTGTTCTGTGTCTTCAAAGCAAGGCCCACCTCTCCAGTACATAACAGGAGCTGAAGACAATACAGACATACATTAGGGCAACTTCCTCGGGGCTAAACACACTCCCAGCAGCAACTTTTACAAGAGGGCTTTATTAAATCAAGTCATTGCACTTGGGTCATTTATTGCTACAGTGAACAAAGGCCATTCAATAATAAGCATCCTTCATTTGTGATTGTCACTGATTGCCCTGTCCCGTTTCTCTCCCACACGCCACACACAGACACTTGTGGAGCAATCCAATACCAGGTCTGCCTCATTCTGCAGTCACAGTGAGGAGCTCATACAACAAAGCCCACTCTTCCATTCGGCACAATTCCTGTTCTCCATCATCTGTCCCACAGGTCCGAGCTGCAGGGAAGAGCTCAGTGTCTGACAAACAGCACGGCTGCTGCATGCAGTGCATCAGCACACAGATTGCCCCGAGTCTCCATTGGTGATGCCTCTAAGCATCTGACAGTTAAAAGCACTGATACTGAGTCAGCTAATCAGCAGTGTGCCTGTACACATTACCTAAATACCTGCACAGCATATTCACAAATTCAACGAGGAATGCCAGTCAGCCACTCCAATCGACGTATGGGTGTTTGCATGTTTGGTGTTAATGGATGTTGATGGAAGTTTGATGTTGTGGATGCCCCATCCCTGCAGGCATCCAAGGCCAGGCTGGATGTGGCTCTGGGCAGCCTGGGCTGCTGGTTGGCGAGCTGCACACAGCAGGGGTTGGGACTGGAGGAGCGCTGTGGGCCTTTGCAACCCAGGCCGTGCTGGGATTCTGTGATTTCATGCAGCTGTGGAAAGAGCATATTCTCAAGAATCAGCACTTCCACATTATCAGTGACATAAGAAATAGTTACTACATTTATGACTATTCACACAAATAGAAACTTATTTCTCTTATTGTTAAAGTTGCCAAACTAACATGATGTCTTTGTCACGTAAATTCTGCCATGTGAAAGGAGGGGAGGGCTGTTACCCATCACGAACAGGAGGAGTACAGTGGGCTTTTTTAATTATACAGCTGTTTTAACCCTTTATCAAGTGAACAGAGCAATTGGTCCAATCGTGTCCCACAACCACATGCCACTGCTTTATCCTCCTGGTGCACTGTGCTGAGCCCTGCACTTAGAGATAATGGCAATCAACAAGACTACAACTTTTGTCCATGCAAAAAGTGAAAGCTGCTTTGTGGACACCAGCACGGTGCTGTCACAGCAGCTGCTCCGACCACTCACTAAGGACAGATGTGATTAAATTTAGAGGGTCACGATATACTGGGAAGGTCTATGGCATAAACACATAAATATTGAGACCTTTTGAGAGTATCAAAGTTCAAGTGATTTATTTTGAGCCATATTATAAACAAAAATCGAGTACTGTAAAAACAGATCACAATGCATATTCAGCCACTGGAAAGACTGATGACATCAGTTCAGATACGCAAAGCACAGACCCTGTGAGCGCAGATTTACCTCCCACGTCGCGTGCTGCAGTACTTGAGGCACAACGGGTTCGGTTCAGAGCAGATCCCAGCCTCCTTTCTGCATCTCTTCCTCTCGTGACCTCGAAGAGTTCATTTCGTCGCGCCTTTGTGACTCAGTCCCAAATCCCTTTTTAATCCAATAGTGCAAGTGACAAAACGTTCCGCTGAAGCGCTGCGCTGCGCTCGGCCCTTCTCAGCACGCGGCACAGGGCTGCCCCCCAGCCGTGGCTTGAAGGAACTCGTGCCTCGTGGCCCAGCTGACAAACAGCAGAGGCGCACAGCACAGCCCCGGGTGAGGCCGCCAGCACTGCGATACACAAACAGCATCTCTGCCCTTTCGCACGCGGGGGGAAAACAGTGACTCCAATTCCCATGCAGCTATCCCGTCCCTCCCAAGGGACTGTTTTACAGATTACTTGTGAAGATAGATCACCCTATTTATAGCATAGATTTCTTTAAAAATGAAGCTACAGATATTCAATAAAAATCTATTAAGAATTCCCTCTCCTCTTTATACAGATTCAGTAGTATTGTCAAGCAAACCAAAAAAATAAAGGTCTGCAATTCCAGCACAGTAAGAAATAAGGCCTCTTTTATATTGGCAAGAAAATTACACCATTTTTCTCTTTTGTTTTTTATCTCTGAATAAAAGACTATATTCCTTTGTTGCACTATATTTCCTTAAGACTGTAGAACTCCAGCATCCATAATGAGAAATAAGGGAGTCAGTTCTACTCGTGTTCAGCTTTGCATTCCTG
Organism: Lagopus leucura; assembly: GCF_019238085.1. Classification (NCBI taxonomy): domain Eukaryota; kingdom Metazoa; phylum Chordata; class Aves; order Galliformes; family Phasianidae; genus Lagopus; species Lagopus leucura. Next base: position 756,114 of record NW_024962287.1, read on the forward strand.
GCAAGTTGAAGACATCCAGTCCATGGGCGCATCATGTAGACATCACTGCTTTCTTCAGTTTTTCTATTTCAAGCTGGAAAACAGACAGTTTGGAAAGAAAAGTCAGCGTTAGAGCCACAACAATCTGAAGTCTACACAGCTTTCACCAGTCTCAAATTGCTTTAAGTAAATGAAATCGTAACACAGAAGCACTGACAGCTCAATATTTATGGCTGCTGCTATGCTGCCAGGCTGCTTAATGAGCAGGAATTTACAACCATTAGAGATTTGCCTGCACTTCTGGTACACAGAGGCAGATCGACTCAGTCTGAACGGCACAGTAACAAAGCTGAAGGGTGAAGTCTCTCAGTGTGTCTCTGTGTAATGATGCACTGGATCAGGCTGGCTTCCTAGAACAGCCTTCATGCAGGACAGCATGCTGGTTTAACCTTTATTTCCTCAAATGGATTTAGGAGAAACAAGCAGCTCGCTTCCTCTTCACACCCAGCGCATATTCCAGGCAGCTTCAGAGATGCATTCAAGAGAACTTGCCAGAATTTCTCCTCCAGATTTGAAAGCAGCTTTAAGTCAATAAGAAGTGCTATTTCACAAAGATAATGCCCATTTTGTGTCAGACTAAAGTATTTTTCTATAACGAGCTCATCCCATTAAGTTAATAACATGATACCATAATGCAGCTTGCTTTCATCAAGAATCTGAGGCGGGTGATGCTCAGAGGGAAGTTTTTCAGATGCATTCTATTCTTTTTGGCTTTCTCTAGACGGACCATCAAGAATTTAGGAAAGCTGATGTTTTCCTATTTCTCTTTTGATGATACGTATCTTAAATTCATCCAAACTCTGTATGGTCTCTCTTGGAACACATCCCACTGTGACACATCTCCAGCACAGTGCAGAATCTAGCAGCACTCACCTGATATTCCAACACACAAACAGTTAAAGGTGATTATTTCCCAAACAAAAAGAGCTGACCTAAGAGGAACTGTGAATCTCCTGCACAGATCTACCTGCCATGTGAGGCATTCCTGCAGTTACACCCCAGCAAATCACTGCAGGAAATGTTGAGAGGGTCCTTTCAGACCTTCCTCCGCAATCAAATTCCTGAGCAAGGTATATATGCTCCTAAATCTTTTGTTCTTCCTCTGAATTGCTCACATTACCTCCAGAATACTTCGCATCAGCTTTTCTTCTTCCAAATCCTTCTTTAGTTTTTCCAGTTCTCTCCTAATAATTTATAAAGTAACAGAAAGCAAAGTTAGAGGAGGGGGAAGCACAGGCCTTGTTTCCGTTTCACAAGAGGGATTCACACAAGTCTGATGCTCCATCTTACAAACCAAACAGATACAACTGCAGACCCACTCATGCCCAGGGGTTCCAATCTGCTGCACCAGGAGCTTCCAGCAGCTCCATCCCTGACTTTGAGTCAGGATTTTCAGTGGGCTATTTCAGAAACATTCCTACAGTTACTCTGTCTGGAGAGATGAATTCAAACTAACCTGGCAACTTCTCCACGTAGAAGAGAAATTGTTTAGAGCAGAAAACTCATAGAATGCTTTGTTTCATAACTGGATTCAGATAAGAACAATCACTACATCTCTGAACAAATTAACTCATTAAGCTCCTGCACTCATCATGGACTGGTCTGTTTTGGAGGCTAACCAGCCCAGAAGTTTCACAGCCTGTTCAAAACTCTAACAGCTGGGTTAGTTACAGCACAAATCATCACTTAAACAGGTCCAGAACAAATGTCTGTGTTCTAAAACTAAAGACAGAATTACAGTTTGGCATTAAAGACACTTAGAAGACGTTAACAGATGTAACCATTTGTAGGTTGGGAAGGGAAATACTCACCCGTGTTCTTTTCTCAGTGCATCCACTAAATTCATCAGATCATGAATCTGAGCCCTGAGCTCTTCCACAGAAGCCTGTGAATTATCCGTTTCAACTTTAGGTTGGGTTTCTCCAGGAAAAAAGTTGAGGATGACAGAACTTGGTCTCTGAGATGAAGATGGAACTGATGAACTCATCACAGATGGCTGAAAAAATAAATCAGTAGCAAGCTAAGCAATGCAAACTTTCTAAACTACCTACTTACAGCGTACAGGTTGTACTGCTATGGGAGCTACAGCAGTCAGCTGTACAGACACAATTTACCATCTCTATTTAGAATTACAGAATGGCTTGGTTGGGAAGAGACCTTAAAGATCATCCAGTTCTGGACTCTGTGCTGTGATGGGTTGCATCAGCCTGACCTGGTAACACAAGCAAGAGAAACAGCAGCCAGCTGCTCGGCACGGCTCTGGCTCCATGGTGTCTCACCTTTCTCATTTCAACTGGCTTTGGTTTGGCACTTTCTTCTTCTTCCTTCTGCACCTTCAAATTTTTTTCTGGACTGTCATTTTGACTCGCCTGGAAAATCAACAATTCAGAACATTTTCAGAATAAGGAGGAAAGGAAAAAAGAAAGAAAAAGCCCACGTTTCTAAAAAAGCCATTGATACCAAGTTTGTATTGCTAGACTGCTGTGGGGTTTTTTCCTTGCTCAGAACTTTCCTTCCCCACAGTGCTCATTGATCTGCATTTAAACCCAACAAACTTTGGGCAGGGTTTGCAAGCTTCTCTGCAGCGCTCAGCAGAGCGAGTCCTTGGTGCTCTGGGCAATCTGTAGGTACTTCCACTGCACAAAGCCATTAGCAGGCAGTTAATGTTAAGCACATGGTAGCTGACATGACTGAACTATGAAACAGATCAGTATATATATATATAGTGTATGTCTTTATCTGAATACATCTGTAAAATGATGTAAGAATCAAGAACTCCACTTTGATTTCTCTCTCTAACAACCTCATGCTTTAACAGTCGACAACATTTTCAACATAACATTAAGCTAAGGCCTTATGGAGCTAAAGCCTGTGTCTTCAGTGCACCACCAGTGCTGCTGGGAGACCTGGCAGTACCCTACAGAACAGGAAGGGTCTGGAAAGAGCAACACAGCCGTGCTGTTCTTCTCAGGTACATTTGCAAACAGTTGGTAGAACTGATCCCTGCAGATCCTTGTTCGCTTCTGGAACAAATGCACCACCATCACAGAATCACAGAACGGCCTGGGTTGCAAAGGAGCACAATGCTCATCAGTTCCAACCCCCTGCTGTGTGCAGGTCGCCAACCAGCAGCCCAGGCTGCCCAGAGCCACATCCAGCCTGGCCTTGAATGCCTGCAGGGATGGGGCATCCACAACCTCCTCGGGCAAAGGATACTCACAGCACTGCCGCAGTGGAAGCGCGTGGGCAGCCTGCGGCCGGGCATCTTGGGCCGACTGGCGGTGGGATGCGACAGGTTGTCTGAGGTAGCTATTACATCATCAAAGCTTAGCAGATCTAGGGAAGGATAACAGAACAGAGGCCATCAAGAGCAGAAGGTTTTGCCACGCTCCTTTTTAACGTTATTTTTCCACGAGACAAAAACTAAACACGTAAATAATGAGTCCTTATTGCTTCAGAGATTCTCAGCACACCCAACACACGAGCTGTGTAACACGACTACGTGACTTTGGCACATCAGAGAAGTCATTCTCCCCCTTGAAAAAACTAAGGATTGATTCGTCTAGCACTTAAATTCAAGCTCTAATTAAAGTAGTGCTGCAGTAACACAGCACCATGAAACAGAGCTGGTGTGTTTGGAGAACAATGCAGTTTTTACTGTTCTCTGAGATGATGATAAAAAAACCCAATCATTTTGGGAGATGCACTCTCCAATCCTTGCAAACAGCCTGCTTTCTTATTGCCCACTAAGCATGAAAGCACAAAAGCTCCCATTTAGCAACTGAGTCAGAAATAAAAGCAACACAGTAGATCCAGAGGCTCATGTGAGTGTGTCAGCAAGACACAAACCTTTCTGTAAGGTCACGTTCTGCAAACATGGCTGTACAGTGGAGTTTCTTGTATGCAGTACTTTGCAGAAACCACGTGGCCCCAAGTCAGTGATAAAACCTGGAGTTTAGAACCTCGTTTCATACTTCATTAAGGCACACAGACCTTTCACTGATTACACTCTCCACACTTCAGCTCTCAGTAACCTCTCTTACATGAAATCTTGTTTTCCTCCCCCCACCAGTCCCCTTACAACCCTTACCAATAGAAATTCTTTACATCTGGCAGGGAGATACGACTGTGAGAAATATCTACATAAACACAGAACATTTGTAATTCTCCTAGTTAACAACTGGGCTTCTTACTGAGTCTCCACAACAGTCAGTCAATCCTTACCTGCCAACAGGCATCCATTGAGACAGGCTTTTTATTTAAGAGTGGATGTAAGACATGATTTTACAGCACAAATTCAGCAAGCTTGTTCTAGGGCCTCTCAATGCTTAACTAATATGTCACACAGCATTACTATGTGCAGCAGAGGTGCTTCCAAGTGTTGCTGGGTTTTCTGTTTTGTTTTGCAACCTCTTGTTTTCACGTGGCATCCCAATCTATCTAGCAGAAGCTACAACAGCCCTATTTTCTCAACTGTTCTCAAGCTTTAGCAAGAGGTCAAACAAGAAAAAGGCCATAAGAATACTGGGCTGGACCACTCGGGCCACTTTGGTGTTCAGCTGACATGAAATCATTGATTAATACAAAGTTCTACTTGCATTATCAAAGCTAATTTATAGCTGTAGGAATCTAAGCCTTTGAATGAGTGGCTTAACTGATTGTAACATCTACTACTGTGTCTCATTATCTTTTAAGTCCTTAAAACATTCCCATCTTCCAGATATATCTGGACTTCCCACTTCATCATCCACTGCCTTCTGAATGGAAGCATTTGTAGCAGTACCAGCTGCCAGCCCGCTGTGCTGCCAGTCAGTTCTACTGCAGAGAACGTGAAGGTGGTGGTGGGTGACCTAATTACCCATGGTCACCATGCCTGCAATTTTTAGAAAAGCAGGGAAGAACAACAAAGTAGGAAGAAACAGAGGAGTGATGATGCAAGGGGCTGATGGAGCAGGGGGGGAGGGAGAACTGACTCTTAAGGCACTTCTCTTGCTCACAGTCCGTGCCAATAAAGCACTCTGCTTGTTAGAAATCGAGCAAAAATTACCTAGCAGCACATCCTACTGATTTCACTCAAACTTCAGTAAGCTTAACGTGGAGCAGGACTTGTTTGGGTTAGGTGTTCTATGAAAAGGTAACAGGAAGAGAGGAAAAAATATATATACACACACACACATTTTCCTCCCATTTCAATCATTTGTAAATGATCTTCTGTAGTAATAATCCATTTGGCAGTAAGAATGTAACATGGAATTACTACGACGTCTGCAAGAGCAGCCCTGTCTCCGTGAGCAAAGTATCAGTAACAAACTTATGCAGAATGTTGTGTTTCCAGAAGAAAAAACCACCACAGCAATTCACACAGATGCAATTTGAGGCTGCAGCAGGGTAGGATTTAAAACAGCCAAAGGGATGAAACAGAACCCAGGGGTCTCCTCCTCCTTCAGCAGCTTCTTCCACTAGAAGCTGGTGTGCTGGGCAGCTGCTCACCACTAAAACCCACCAGCACACTGCGGCCAGAGGAGCTGCACATGGGTGAGTGTGTGGCTGTGTTCTTTCTAATTGCTTTTTATTAGTACTTAACTTTTCCAGGTGTGTTGGGACACATCTTGACTTTGCTGAAACCAATAGGGATACTGGTGAAACACACCACAATTTCATAATTTATGCCCCCACTTCAGTGGATGCAGTGATTTATCAATCAGTAGAAATACTTTCGTACAGCCTGTGTGCAATCACTGCAGGGAATTCCAGCACAGTGACAAAAGATGACACACCACATCTGGAAATAACTGCAATCCAGGAGTTGTTTTAAGGCTGAGAGAGGACACCTTTCCCACAGGAAAGATAAGTGAACCTTTAACAGTTACGTAGGGCACACTGTTAGAAGCATCTCTTCTGCAGGCTCAACCTGGGTCCCTACTCTGTAGAACTGCCAGGAACTGGAAGAGATGCAGTTAGGTGAGAGGCTGTGATACAATTTGTGAAAGCTTTAATGTATTCCCATCAGCTTGATTAAAAAGCCTTCCCAAAAGGAAGCAAAGCCAAAGGGGTTCATACAGCCCATCATGCTGGGATGCAAAACCCACACTGCAACTGAGATGTATCTGATCTTTCAGAAGACCTGACATTAATCTACAGAGCGGAAAAATGTGACAGCCCCGACTCCAGTCACTCACATTGCATTGACTGCAGCCCTGGAATTCAGGGGACAGAGGTACATTTTATCATATTTAAATTTGCAGCTGAGCAGTAATGAGGTATTGCTATAAGTGAGCATCCCAATACGTAACTTCTGTCACAGCTACCCTGCAAGACTCACAATAATAAATAGCCAACACTAGAGAATTCAGTGCCCAAACACTGCACAGTTATTTGTGTGTATGTATGTGAAGGTAAATGCCATTCAATCTACACAGCCCTAAGTGCTACAAATATTGCATACATTTCACTGCAGATCCTACACCCAGCTTACCAGCAGCTGGACTAAGGAGAGGTCATTTGTCTTTATCTTTCCTGTACGAGCTCCTAACCAAAGAGCAGCCTTAACTTCTCATTGTACAGCTAAGGAAAAGAAGCATTCAAATAAACAAAAAAAAAAAAAGCATTTTAAATTGAAACCCAAATAACTGCAACTGAAAATTATGCTTATGAAGTTAAGAAGAGGCTACGTGCATGGCATCAAGCATTTGGATTTCCTTATAGATTGTTATCTTACCAAAATGGAGGAGGGTAGGGTAAGATCCTGACACGTAAGAAGGGAAACATGGCAAACAGGATAGGAAACAAAATCTGGAAAGAAAAGTCAAGGAGAGGAATGTCTAGAAAAAGATTCCCAACAAAAAAATTATTTTACAAAGCAGGAAAAAAGAAACATTTCTAGAAGAAACAGAACCGCTTTAAACGTTCAGCAAAGTGCATTACAGCTTTGGTGGTACTTAATTCCAACCCAACACAGAAACGCTTATGCAACTCTTCAAACCAAGCTTCAGGAGAAGGAATTCCAACACAACCAATGTTTCTGAATGCTTCTGCCTGTCCTTCCTTATCTGATGGCTGGGGGCCTGATTTTTTGCCTGCAGTTTTTTGGTTTTTTTTCTCCACCCCCCTGTATATACACAGCATTCACAGCTCCACCTTCAGCTCAATTAAAGGTAAATTGGAAGTGACTGAACTTTCCACACTTAAGGGTCAAACCAATTTGCTGAACCTCATAATTAAATAAATTGGTTTACAAGAAATTCATCACTTCCAAAAAAAAAAAAAATAATAATAATAGTGCTGGTAATGTCAGCACCTGCAAGAACATCCAGAAGTGCCCACCCCAGACATACGGTTTGGTTTTCTCAGTATTTTAATTAGCTTAAGATTTTTAGTTCTTGTAAGATTAAACAATATGAAAGGGCCTGGTGTCCTCAGAGCATCCTATAGCAGCAGCTGCTGCACTGGGTGTGCACACAGCAGCACGCACACAGAGCATGAGGTGCTTCACGTTCTGCTAGCTTAAGCTTGGATTCTTTGTTAAAAAACATAGGAAAACAACACCAGGAGGTGCAGATAATTCTAAACAGGGGCACTTGGACACAACAGAGGACTCTTCTCAAATAGCAGCTTCTTGCTTTGCCAATGCTGCAGCACCTTTGGCTTCGAACGCCTCCAGCCTGCAGCCCTGTTAGCTGCTGTGGGTCAGTCATGGTAAAGCCTTTAACATCCCCTCCAGTAATCCACACAGTGATCAACCTGTTGTGATTTAGACATCTCAGATTGTTAGGAGCAAGAGCCAATCCATATCAAGCTGCAAATTCCAGAGCACGTCCTGGCAGCCAGTGGATGCTTTGTTTTTATTTTTCCCATCAATTTGGATACCAAAATCTAAAATTTCTACTTGAGCCTGTAAAAATCTTACATCAGCAAATAGGAACAAATAGGAACGAATAGTTGTGTGTTCTGTTTTGTTTTCATAGCTGTCTGAAATGAGCTTTCATGCATAGCCTGTTCTGGTGGTTGGCGGCCCTGCACATAGCAGGGGGTTGAAACTGGATGGTCACTGTGGTCCTTTTCAACCCCAGCCATCCTAGGATTCTATGATATACACATACCTAGTCTGACAGCTGCTGACTTGCCATTCTGGTTATTAAAGATATCAGGATTGTTACACCTGAGGAAAAGAAAATCATAACCCACAGGAGCTGCCAACTTAACCACAAAATGCAAAAGTTAATGGCACTACTGGAAATAGGCAAGTTAGATAGAAATGCAAAAGTTACCTGAAATGCAAGAGCAGAACGAACAAAATGCAAGATAAAAGTGATAGCAAAAAAACCATGCTTTCCAATTGGAAGAATAAGCTGATACCTGTGTTCTTCCCTCCCTATCATAGCTGTAACAGAGCTTATGCCTCCAAATACCCTATGAAACCTGTTCCTTGCTTTCTAACTCTTAACATGAGCTGCCTGCACTACTCTAGAAATACACATTTTCAACAGAAGGGGCATAATTGCACTCTGAGCCATTTTGAATAAATCCAAGACCTAATTCTAAGGCTGTAAAACACCACAGTCCAAGCAGGAAGACCCAGAAAAACTTTTTATTGCTTTCTTACCTGATTCTCGAGAGCTCTTTACCACAAGTGAATCTACCTCTACTGATTTTGGTCTCGCTGGTAACTGTTCAGAGTCCAACTTTGGCTTTGCTACTGGCTCGATTTCAGATTTTGGTCGAAGATGAACAACTTCTCCATTAGATCTGTAAATAGAAAAGTGACAACAGCTAGACATGACATTCAATAGTTTATAACATGCCAAGAATAAGAATTAAATATATATATGTCAGATTTCACCAGTTTTTAAATCCTTTGCTTAAAATAAAGTCTTACAGAAAGCAATTCTACTATGATAAAAGCCAGTTCATGATCTGTTCCAGCTCTCGTAGAGTTGTCAGACATGCACAATCCCCTTGAAAATTATTGAAAACTTTTAGTGTGTTTACTACAGGGCCTATTTTTGCACTTAAACCTAAAATATCACACCTCAGTGCTACAGGAAACAAGCAAGCTGAATAACACCTTCAGTAATCTCTCTTGAAATATTCAGATTCAAACACTCAGATTCCCTCACACCAAAATTCTCCTTCAAAGAAGAAAGCTGCCAAGAAGTTCTTTCCTTCTGCATACAGGACCTGTGTCCTGCACATGTGGCTCTTCTACCATGCATCCTTTGGACGCCTAGCCAAGGAATTAAAGAAAGAAGAGGTGATCCTCCCCCTTTGCAGGTCTTGCCACCATTTATGCCATGCTATAAAAGCAAAGGACACAAACGGACTAGATGCCAACCTCAGCATCTCCCTTTCTTTAACACTTGTTCCAGACTATTTTTTATTTGGAAATTACATTGCAGCAGAAAAAGCAATACCACATTCACCTCCCTGAAGCAACGTCAAGTTTCAGACGTTTAACATACTCAACAATCCCTAAAAAGTGATGTTGGCAATTATTAGAGGACTACAGTTTACTACAACTGTTTTAAATGCATACAGACTCCTTTTTCCATCCTTAATCAGTATGGGTAGAGACGACAAAATTTCCACTTGGGAAACATCCCAAGATGTCAAGTGACAACGTACCTGCACTGGTAGGTAAGAACCTGGCTACAACTTGGCTGGAGGCAGAAAGGGGGGAACTGCAGCAGGGGGTGGGGATGGAGAAGGACAGTATTGATGCACAGTTCTTGGAGCTCTGTGAATTATCGTTTCAAACTCAGGAGAAAGAAAATTCAGAGAACTGGAGCTAAGAGTGAGCAATTGCTTGCTGTTACGTCCCCTGGGTAACTAACTGCCCAGTGACTCAAGTGACAATACTCAAGACAAACCTCAGAACAACCCGAGAACAACCTGCAGGCTCCATACTAACAGCTTTCTTCCCCATGGAGAACTCTGAGCACCTTCTGCACAGCATGGGGCTGACCTCTTTTTCTTCTGCTTTATTCTGAAGTGCTGAAACATTGCGCTTTTGGCTCTAATCATTTTTTCCCAACACAATAACATTTTTCTTAACATCCAGTAATTATTTTATACTGCATTACTGCTATAATCACAACTTCTTCATCCTGTGGCACACTGCCATATAAAATATATTACACACAAATAAAGTTATACTGACTTGGATACAGATGATGGCAGAACAGGCTTTTCTGGACGTTTTAGTTGCAGAATCCCCGCTCTCAGTAAGCTGTTAGACTTGCTTGGAGGAATGGGTTTCTTGGGTGGTACTTGAGGAGCATGTGGCTTCAAAGGCTTCTGATCCAAAGCTCCTTTTTCATCTGACAAATTAAGTCACCAAAACATCAAAAATTGTATTGTCTAGGATTCCTTCAATGCTAATCACTCACAAAGCAACTGCTGTCAGAAACAATCCCAGGTTCAGGTAGTAGTGAAAAAACAGATATGCAAGTGTCTGAAGTGATACCTTATCATGGAATGATAGGATCAGGTTGGAAAGCCCCTAAAAGATGATGGAGTCCAACCGCAGCCCAACCATCCCAGCCCAACTCTACCAGCCCTCCGCTAAATCATGGCCCTGAGCACCACATCCAAACGGTTTGAAACACAGCCAGGGATGGGGACTCCACCACCTCCCTGGGCAGCCCATGGCAGTGCTTAGCAGCCCTTTCTGTACACAAGTGTTTCCTGACATCCAACCTCAACCTCCCCTGGCACCACTTGAGGCCATTTCCCCTCGCCCTGTCACCAGTGAGACACACAAAACTCATGAGAGTCATGGAAAAATGAAGACTATTCAACTGACACGATCCCTACACACAGGCTGAGGGATACTTTCTGCTCTCCGTGCAAAGCTCAGTCAGGCATGCACCTGGCATTGGCAGTTTGAAAAACTCCCAGTAGGTCACAGTGAAAGATTACAGTACTTTAAAGGTGAGCCTGTACATCAGTAAATACATTACATCCAAAAGCCCTGAGGTAGCAGGGCAATGCACGCCTTTGCCACGTGGTGGTGCTCCCTGCCCTACCTACAACACGCTGTTCATGGGGTAACTCCTGCCCTCCCGAGCTTCCTACAAGATCCAAATTCTTAACGCTCAGTGGCAGCTGGTGTTGGTGATCACCCACCTCTATTTCACCTACAGTTTAGCTAAGGAAAAATTTAACAATTATGCTTATGGATAAGAACATGTGAGTTCATGAATAGGGCAGAGAAATGCCATCACCAAATTGTATTCCTGACTTCTCATCCACAGAATCCCAGCATGGCCTGGGTTGCAAAGGCCCACAGCGCTCCTCCAGTCCCAACCCCTGCTGTGTGCAGGTCGCCAACCAGCAGCCCAGGCTGCCCAGAGCCACATCCAGCCTGGCCTTGAATGCCTGCAGGGATGGGGCATCCACAGCCTCTCTGGGCAGCTGTTCAGCACCTCACCGCTCTCAGAGCAAAGAACTTCCCCATGGAAGGTCAGGATGACTAATCAGTGGTACGTATAACGAAGCAGGTAGGATTGACATTTATAGAGCAGAACTGTCTGATTTCTGGACTCGTGAGCGACCTCGACCTTTTGAATTAATGTCCCCCACATAACTGTGGGCAGTTCTTATGTTCAGGTTATGGATGGGAGTCGCTGAAGGGGAAGATGATGGATGACAACATCCTTTGCCCAAGGAGGCTGTGGATGCCCCATCCCTGCAGGCATTCAAGGCCAGGCTGGATGTGGCTCTGGGCAGCCTGGGCTGCTGGTTGGCGACCTGCACACAGCAGGGGTTGGGACTGGAGGAGCGCTGTGGGCCTTTGCAACCCAGGCCGTGCTGGGATTCAATGATCTTGCAGGGAGCTATGCAATAACAAGGAGGACACATTTAATAAAGCAAGTTTCTTCCTCTGATCACTCAAAAGGCAATTCGATAGCATCACAAACATGGCTACACCATGAGATGGTATTAAGATCAAATTAGACTGTATTGTTAGCTGGAAGCTGCACAATTCCAAACAACGCCTGTTGCATGGTGCAGCTAAACTAAAGAAGTTTAACACCTACCAAAAAAACTTCTCTCACCTTTTTCTTCAGACCTCAAAGGGAATTTCTTCTCTCCAGTGGGCAATTCAGGCTTGGGTGCTGCACATAAAACCAAAGCAAAGGCATTTCTCAAAGAGCTTTAATTACCTTAGTCACTAACTAAAAATACAACATACATGAATTTGTGTTTATATTCTTTCTCCTTTGCAAGGAGGATAATACCATGTATAACACTCATTTAGTCTTACTCAACTGTAGGCTCCTATTACACTGTTTCCCAAGTAGGCTCCATCATAATTTGGAAAAATATACAGCAGCAATACATAGCAGCAATAAAATATGTAAGGCATAAAGTAACCTCAAAGTGTAACTAGGGCAGCTTCAGCACTGGGAAATACAAAGCTACTTCTGAATTCTCTTCTGAAGTCATGTACAGTTTTTGCATTTTACTACTTCCTCTAGTACTACTTTTACACAGGCATCTACCAGCATGCACATCATACAGACCTGGAGTTTTCACTGGAGGTGGAGGTTTCTTTGGCTTCTGTAAAAGAAGTAAATAAAACAGATATTCTCTATCAGTGACAGACACATTTGCTTTTTGTTTTGCATAATCTAACATCTAGCTTATTTATGAGCTCATTTCAAAGCACTTCACAAAGGAGGCAATCAATGTGCAGACAGGAAACAAAGAGAGAACTTGAGTATTCATCTGATATCTCCCAGCCAACAAGTTACCAGAACAGGAACAAAACACAAGGTTTCTTCGAGTCTTAGAGCTGCACTTCAGCTGCAGAATAGATTTAAATATCAAGGTGCCACACTTGATATTTCACACTGAATATTACCCAATTTTACAGGGCTGCCACTCTTCACTTTCCTTCAACTGACAAAAACCATAGAATCACAGAATTACCAAGGTTGGAAAAGGCCTCCAAGATCATCCAAGTGCAACTGTCCACCTCCCTCAATATTTCCCACCAAACCACGTACCTCAGTACAACATCTGAGCATTCTGTGAACAGCTCTGGGGGTGGTGACTGCACCACCTCCCTGGGCAGCCCATTCCAGCCCCTCACCACTACCTCATAGAAGCACTATTTCCTAACCTGACCCGCTGAGTGAAATCTAGCCATGTGCTGTCAATGTCTCAAGTCCCAGACCCAACAGCACTCATTTCCAGTGTTCTGAAGCCCTTTTCAGCTGACACACAGACGTGGACATTTAGATGGTCTCATATGGAGCCAAATTCACCCTATCCTGCATGGGTGTACATGAGTCTTTCAGCTCTTTGCAAGCACACTTACAAGACTACAGATGAAAGAGAACAGACTGCTCATCTCCCTTCAGACCTGTTAGTTTAATTCAGCCATTGGCTACACGTGTCAGCACAGTATCAGCACTGTACCTTTCTCTATGTGAGATCTATATGAGCATCTTTCTATTAAATATTTAAGACAAGTTGAACCTTTAGATCTTTCTTCTTCGATAATCTTCTTCAGTTAAAAACTGAACATTTGTATCAGTATTTTCAAGAGCACAATGTGCTGTGGAGTCTCATAACCCTTGCTGATACGTCTTTGTTTTACTAAATGAAAGACACAGGAACTTACAGGGAAGTCTTTATCAAATTCTTGTATTTGAACAGCAAAATTATCAGGGAAGACTCCTTCTTTACCATTGAGTTCTCCTCTCCACCAGCCTGGCTCTCCAGTGTCCTAAAACAAACAGCAGATTATTTCAATTAATATTTCCTTTTTTTAGAATGCTATGCTACCTCAGCCAGGGGAAACAGCTCAGATCTGACTACATTTGGCCACTTGGTTTTCTAAACACTGGTACTGTAACTTCATTCAAGGGAAGACAAGATCAGCAAGTGGAAGAAGAGAACAAAACCAGCTACGATCCAACGCACAGCAGTCAATGTTCTCATCTTCCTTGACTGGAAACTTGTTCAGTAAATACTCTGTGAGGTTGGAACTGCACACAGTTCTACTAAATAAAAGAAATTCTGATGTGAATGATCAGGCTTATTGGTCTGAAAGGCAGAAAGTAAGCAAAGCTGCCCTTCTGAGGAAAAAATAGGCAAGTTAAGATAGAAGAAAAACAATAACAAAAAAAAAGAACTGTAGCATGGAAATCCACTGTATGATCTTAGTGGATGGAGGCTTTGGTTGGTCCCTAACAGAACAATGTGCATTAATACATAAAGCTACTCAAATATTTTACCAAGCCCAACAATACTCCCCTGTCACACACTTTACACAACATACTTTACTTCAGTATAAAACTTACAAAAGCAGTAAGTGGTTACAGGAAACTGAACATCTTACCTTACTGATAATTTGAATAATCTCTCCTTCTTTAAAACTCAGTTCATCATTTACACCTTCATGGGGAAATATTGTCCTGCAATACTCCTTGGCTGAAACAAAGCAGCACATCATGACATCGCATAGCATGGGGACCAAAGTCCTAAAGCTCACTCTGCTGTTTGAAAGCAGAGCTCAATATTCATACTGTAATCACTCTTCTACAGCAGCCATCCAGCACTACTCTATTCACTCTGTCATTCAAGACAGGAGGAAAACAAGATCATAGCAGAATGTAAGGGAGGTAGGTCTTCACTGCCAGGTAAAGCCCTTTTTATCCACAACAGACTACTCAAAGTTGTAACATCATAGACTATGCAATACATTCTGTCTTCACTGGTTTATATATATATATATATATATATATATATATATATATATATATATACACACATATACACACACCCAACTCTGCTGCTTCAAACAAAAACATTGTTCTGCTGTAGTACCTATGAGCAGCATATACACAGCCTGTAATCCCTTATAACCTCAAAATTATCATAAATTCAACATCTGCAAGCCTAATTAAATACATTCCATTGCCTTATAGTCAGCCCAATTGCAGATATTTCAGATACCCCAGCAGTGCATTTGCTGAAGCTCTGCAGTCAAAACAAGGGATTGCTTGGCTGTAACCACCAGAAACCAGAGCTCGTCTGAACAACCAGCTCTGACAGTCACAGCCCCTCTGGCATTAGGAGGAAGAATGACTCCTTTCTTCCCATTTGATACACTACAATAATGCACCCACCTAAAGTAGAGAAAACTATTTCAGTTCAAACAGACAGAAGATTTGTTTTCCTTTCCTATGCTAGAATAAAAATAACACAAGGAAGCCAAAATATAGTAACGTAGAAGTTTGAATTGCGAAGCACTTTTTGCATTACATTTCATTATTACAAACTAATGAATCTGAACTTTGGACTCCCTCTTAATTATGAATACTGACTAAATTTTCTCCTTTCCAATGACTGAGGATTAAGTGTACAGCAGCAGGAATCCCAGATGTTGGACTCAAACACAGTGGGGATGGGGGGGGACAAACAGTGATTCCTATCATATTTTTTAAACAAAATGCTTTTTCACATATTTGCCTCAGAGGCTACAACAGGCTTCCCAGAAATAGCAGAGGCTCACTGAAATAAGACACAGCAGTTTAAACATTTTAAGAGCTCCCTGTTTAGCTGTTAAACACAGGTTATTTTTAACTCTCTCAAAATTGAGGATCACGTAATTGTACCTTGGTCTGCATTAAAATAGAAACACGAAGAAAGAACACCAAGCTTTCTTTCAAAGGTTACAAGACATTATCTATAGATATTATCTACTAATGTTCTCCTGCAACATTTATAACTACCACACTTCACCTTTCAGGTGTGCTTACTTCTATGGGGAGTAGAATCTTAGCAAAGAATCACAGAATGGTTTGGGTTGGAAGGGGCCTCAAGGATCACGAAGCTCCAACCCCCCTGTGCCATGCAGGGCCACCAACCTCCCCATTTCATAGCAGCCCAGGCTGCCCAGGGCCCCATCCAACCTGGCCTTGAACACCTCCAGGGATGGACGGGGCATCACAGCCTCTCTGGGCAGCTGTTCCAGCACCTCACCACTCTCACAGCATGAGAGTCAACACATCACACACAAACTTATTTTGATAGACGTTCTGCAACAACAAAACTTAACAGCTAACTGCTGTGACCCCACTCCACCAAACAGCAATGCCCAGCATGCCATCCAGCACAGAAAGCCATGGCTGGCTCACACAGCCAGGCACTTTGCACACTGCTAGAGATACAGATAAGGCTGGGCTCTTACTAACATCTCTGCCAATCCAAGTGCTCTGTTCCGCCTGACTACACAACCCCCAACTGCGGGCAAAAAGCCAATGACCTGTTGTTTGTTTAATTCTGCTAATTACGTACTCCCTGTACAATAACCCACTTTCACCAAAATAACTGATTTCTCCATAAAAATATACTTGAAATTCCAATACAGAAGTTGAAAAGCCATCTTTATTTGGAAGCAGGCAGAATGAGCCATCCACACACTGCATAGAATCACAGAATCCCAGCATGGCCTGGGTTGCAAAGGCCCACAGCGCTCCTCCAGTCCCAACCCCTGCTGTGTGCAGGTCGCCAACCAGCAGCCCAGGCTGCCCAGAGCCACATCCAGCCTGGCCTTGAATGCCTGCAGGGATGGGGCATCCACAGCCTCCTTGGGCAACCTGTGCCAGTGCCTCACCACCCTCGGGGGGAAAAACTTCCTCCTCAGATCCAACCCAAACCTCCCCTGTCTCACTTTAAAACCATTCCCCTTGTCCTAACTGAAGTCAGTTTTGTCTTTGGGGCTGACACTCCCAGAAGAGGCTTTGTATTGGCTGGAAAAAACAAAAAAAAAAAGAAAAAAAAATGAAGCATCCCTCTGGACATAAACTATGCAATGTGGTTGTTCAGTGAAGGCATCAATTCTTAGAGGCAACTTTTGTTATTATTACTATAAACAGAAATCCAAAGGAACTGGACTATCTGGAGAACAGATTTCAACAGAACATAAATATTATGTTTTCTGATGCAAGAAACTCAGCATACATCTATGAGAGCACACGAACCAGCAACTGCACTGTAAACCCTACCCCTACAGCCATTCCTGTGACCTGGGCCAGAAACCAAGTTTAGGGCCTGCTCACACAGCAATAGTTCTCCAGCATCCCAGCTGGCTGCTTAGAGCTAGGCAAAATGAAAGCCAGTTCAAGTATGGTAACACAGCAAATGAATGCCAACTGAAAACCCTGGCCTTGTTTTCTTCCTTGCAAATGTTTTCAATTAATTTTCTGCCCAAAATGTGAGCAAAAACTCCTTCAGACACGTCCACATTTGTGTAACTCCTCCAAGGCAAAGAACGTGACACGCAAAAAAAGACACACAGAACTACGAGATTTTGAACAGGAGAGCAAAATAATCTGGTTTGAAATCCAAATACTTCCTCCACATAAAGCCACCACATAACAGCTGTGCTTCCCTTCACCTCACCTTTTGGTTTGCCTTCAGCTTCTGACTTCGGTGCTTCTGATGAGTTCTCCATTTTTGCTACGCGAGGAAAATGAGCGAGCTTTGAGCCAGGAGGATGGTTAGGTGATGGCTGTAGGAACCAAAGAGAACCTTGTTAACAGAAGCTCATTATAAGCTGAGATGGTGTGAATTATCACCTCCAAAACATTCACCAAGATTCTCCATTAAGTACTTAATGCACTAGCCATAACAGTAACTGCAGTAAGGGTTTGGGTATAGCAGTAGGGTTTGAAAAGCATAGCTTTTGAACTGGAAGCTATATTGCCATATATACTTCTGCACTGGTATTTCAATCTTCCCAAATGTTGCTGTTCTACTACTGAAACTGCCTCTTCTGGCCCAGAACAGAAGTGGTCCTTTAACAGCTCTGCTGACAGTAACTCACTGACCGTATCTACTTGACACTGGGATACAGCAGGAGTCTTCAGTAGCCACCCACCACCTCAGCTGAAGAGTTTGTTTTGAAACTACTGCCACAGATATAAGAGCACATGAAAGTCTGCCCTAACTTCCCTTCACTCTCAGTGGTTCACAGAACACAACTCCATGTAGTAGATATCCATCCAACAGACATTCTCTCCTGCATCACAAGATGCTTGGGTATGAAGTCTCAGAGTAAAGATCGAGCCAAAGTAATTGTTCCAGTCTGCATGACATACGCTGAGCTGTTGGGAAGACTCAGCTTCAATTGCATTCATTTTTTCATAGCCATAAGAGCCACAAACAGAATATCCTACAGTCAGTGCAAACCTGAGCAACCCTAGTGGTGTTACCAATGTGAAAAATCCCACTGCCTTTACTTACCCTATCTATGCCTTGCTACTTACAATTAAGCTTTGCAGACTTACCACTGCCAGTGAGACCAGAGTTCCTCTCCTCAAACACAGCTGATGGCTGTGTGCTGGTGCTGGATGCCTCTGATATGCCATACAATAAGCTATCTATGGCCATCTGGGACGTCTGGAGAGCGCTCACGCAATTTACTTCACTCCATAAAGGAAGCACTAAAATAACCCACCTATGACATTAAACAAATCCAGTATGGAATCTTCCCTAACTTCCCTCTTTCCAAAATGAGATGCAATTAGAAGCGTGAGAGGAAGTTTAGGCAGACAGGGTATAAATAACCCAAACCCATGCAGGATGCTGAAGCTAACTGAAAGGCACAAACATCCAAAGTGCTCAGAGCGCTCAGTCTGCCTGTGCTGAGCAGTCCTGGAAAAAAGCCTTCTCTGCTCTACAGTTTCCTGACTGCCTTTTTTCCCTTGCTGTCTTAAGGATGGAGAACACCCATCCAGTCCCCCTCCATTGAAATCCAAAGTGAGTTGAGCAGAAATCTGAAGAAACCATCCATTTTCGCAAAGCCTCTGTGAGAACTACCTCTGCGGGGCTCCTCATGTTCTCCTCCAGGCACATGTGCCTTCGGGACGACTTTGGCAACGAGCTTAAGTGGAATATTAAATGCAAAACTCAACTGTTTATTTTATTGCCTCTAAGTTATGAGAAACTGCTTTCTCACTTCATTTCCCATCTTCTGAGAAACAGCCCATAACAACACAAACAAGGCAAAGAACAAAATAAAGCACCAGTGCATTTCAGCGTTCATGTAGTCAAATAACATGGTCCAAAACTGCTTAGCAGATTTCTTACCAATTGAATGTGTATTTTAGGTAAGATCTCCCACTCCCAAGCTATAAGCTACAAAGTAGGGAAAGTTGCCTTTCAAAAAGCAATCATGAACAGTCCATGTAAATTGAGAGTAATGATCTGAAATTCTGACAGCATTCACACAAAGGTGGAGCAACTCCCATGGATTCCTATTTGAGCAGACAAAGCCTGAAGGGAATGCAGACTAACGTGCCTTCCCTTGGGCCTTGCAACCCCCAGAGCACAAACAGCACATTGGTAACTTCAGTTTTCTGAACCACCTCAGGATTTCACTAAACCCAGAAGAAAAGAGGATGCACACAGTGTTACAGTTGGATGAGCATCTCTTGTAGCACTGCTACCAAGAAGGTGTGGGGCAGAAAGGCCAACATATTAGAGGTGCCTGTCCCTCCTCTCTGCCTGCCCTCCTTTCACTCCCTGCCCTGCAGCACTGCAGTTATTTCTGGGCAAGCAGAAGAAAGCAAATCAGTCAGGACTGCCTTTTCCAAAAGCAGCATTAATAGTCATAACACAGATAATATGAATTTTTACAGAGGTTTTAAAAGCTTTCTTGAATCGATCACTTGAATAAAAACTGCAATACTGCGTTACCTCAAACATCAAAAGCAAAAACCCAGAGAATAGAAGTTCTCTGTGTACACTATGCAGCTATAGGCACTGTGGTGTGCTTATAGGGGTAAGCACTCTCTAGGGTTCATCACAACAGAACTGAAGTTAAGTATAAAATGTGATGTGCGTAGTGCCTCCTCAGCACTAAGTTAGGTGTGGAGAAGTACCCCTTTCACCACATACTCAAAAAAGGGGAAAAGCCAGTGAAAGAGGATGCAAAATTGTTAAAAAGTGCTTGTCACACTTGCACTCAGCTTATGGCAACATCAATGAAGCCAAAAACCTGGCAGCATTCACTGCAGGACACTTCTGCTAGTAACAATGCACCATACCCAGTACTGTCTCTCAACATCCACCACAACACTGAAGGAAAACCACAACACGATATTTCTTGAAGAAACTCAGCAGCCCAGACTACATACAAAGTCAGTTAAAGAGAAAAGAATTACCAGAGCCTGCTGTAGATCACAGAATGGCCTGGGTTGGAAGGGACCTCAAGGATCACGAAGCTCCAACCCCCCTGTGCCATGCAGGGCCACCAACCTCCCCATTTCACAGCAGCCCAGGCTGCCCAGGGCCCCATCCAACCTGGCCTTGAACACCTCCAGGGATGGACGGGGCATCACAGCCTCTCTGGGCAGCTGTTCCAGCACCTCACCACTCTCACAGCACACAACTTCCCCTGACATCCAACCTCCATCTGCCCTCCCTCAACTCCAAACCATTTCCCCTTGTCCTGCCAGATGTGTTGGAACACCTATTATGTCTTAAACCACCAGGCTTTGAAAGTTTGATTTTCCCTCTCTGCTTTTTTTGTTTTGTTTTGCTTTTTAATGTCAAACATTTGAATAGAACTTTTTGCCTCCATAGTGGATATTCAAGGCCAGGCTGGATGTGGCTCTGGGCAGCCTGGGCTGCTGGTTGGCGACCTGCACACAGCAGGGGTTGGGGCTGGAGGAGCGCTGTGGGCCTTTGCAACCCAGGCCATGCTGGGATTCTCTGATATAACTCACAGAAGTTGGGGGGTTTTTGCTTTGTTTTATAGGTAAGACTACTCTTTCCTTTTCCACGGTACCCCTCAGAGGATTACAGTCTGATTATTGAACAATACTGATGAATTTATGACAGACAACACCAACACAATATTTGTTCTCCAGATGTCAGGTTTTGTTTGTTTTTTCCTCCTTTTTTAAATACAGGAAACCCCAAAAAACAGTATGAAGCACTACAAACCTTATCTTGCTTTTTATCCTCTGATTCATTGCTGGATAATCTTGTCTTAAGCTTAACTGAGCCTTCTTTAAAGATATCTCCAAACCCAACACCTCGAATTTTCTTTGGCTGTGCTGGTCCAGATCCAGGCTCATTTTCATTCCCAGGAGAGGCCACAGGTGAGGTAGGACCACTGAAAACAGGCTCTGATAGGGAAAGAAAGAAAAGGAAAAAATAGTTGCTTTAAAAGCTGAAAATATCTTTGCTCTTCAGAGGGAAAAACAGAAGAGGAACAGCTGTGCGAATTGCTCTTGTAAACAGTTTCCTACAGCTGTAATCCCTCACGTTCTGTTCCAGCTGTACATTGAATGTGAAGTCCATTTGAAATGATGCCAATGTTATACTGAGTATTCTGACAACCAACTTGTTAGCCCATTAATATTTCTTGCCATTTCAAATATAATCAATGTTCCATAGTCTGTTATCTGTTCTGTTAATTTTTGTGAACGTGCAGCACAGCTATAGCTGCTAGAATCAGTAAAGATTATTAATGACCTCAAAGACTGCTGTGTTTCAACAGCCACAGCAGAGCAAACTGATGCACTTCTAGAGACTGATGTCTCTCCAGGAACCAAGAGCAGCTTTGCTATTGCTCAAAACAAGTACTAACAAATAACCCAAACAATCTCTTTGTGAATTTATTTAAATAACTTAATGATATTAAGGTACTATTACAACATGTTCAACATTTAAATCAGATTAAAGCTGTTTGAAATTGTTCACTGGTAGATAACAGAAGTATTCACAGTTTTGTTCCATCTTTCAGATACAAGGGACAGCATTTACTCACACTCCTCAAACTAATATTTGCAGGCATGCCATTTCCATAATGCCTCAGAACATAACACCTCTGAAGTAGAGTTTCAAGGCAACAGACCAAGTGACAGCTGCAGACAGTCTGCTTCCACCTCAGCTGTAGAGCCACAGGGGAACAGCTCGATTTCCAACCGCCTTACCATCAGATCAAGCACTGATCCAGTGTCCATTTTTGTATTTCTCAGACAGTACCTCAAAAAGACTTTATTCTTAGAGTCAAATAGAAGGTTGTACAACCACAATGCTCCAAATTACACCTGAGGCTTAAAACGACTTTGCTAAGGGTTTAGGACAGAACAGAACGCCACCTGCATCATCCAGAGCATCCTGTGTTTCTCCATCATCTGGCAATTCCAGCTCTTTCACAAAGTTAGAAGGAAACAACCCCGACTTGCCGTTCAGTGTTCCGCTCCACCAGCCTTCCTCTACCTGCGTGGAAATAGTTTGCATATTACTAACTAAGGAAAAAAGGAGATGTAAATGTAACCATCACTGCAACGCTTAATTATGGCATCAAAGCAATTTAAGAGATGAAGAAGATAAACCTTTCTGGATGCTAACACTAGAGATGACCATTTGAGGACACCTTGCATTTCAAAATCCTACTACAGGACACCATTTCCACCATAAGGAGGCACTGCTTTGGGGCACGCATCAGTGCTTTCTATTAATTCTATCAAGTTATTTCTGTAACAGGACAGCACTCAGACTTCTGAGAAAAAGGGAAAAAATGACAAACAACTCTGCTGGTCTGAATTCTTTCTTAAAGATCCAACAGTGAAGGCTGTGCACATACCACAGACAAGCACACTATTTGGTTCTGTACCCAGCAAGTATGGAGGAAAAGACACAAAGGCGAAAGAAAAGGTTTGCAGAAATCATAGAGCTATCATCTGTGCATGTGCCTTGCCTGCACAGCCCACAAGTTCTGATAACAGAAAAGCCTGGTTAATCAACATACTGCACACAGCTCTTCCCTGTTCCTGAGCCTTACAGCCAGCCCTCCTTGATGCTAGTCAGGTCATTTCTGAAGCCATCTACCTCCAGTCTTCAGCTCACCATCAATAGGACAGGGTGTGGGACCAGAGGAGGGCCAGGAGGAGGGAGCTGCATTATTTGTCTGCCTATTAGAAACTGAGAAGAAGTTTAACTTTTCTTTTCTTGAAACAGTTGCCAAAGTTACACATCAGCTCATCAGAGCAACTGAATACAGTTCAATCACTGAGAACTGAGCTGGATGTGGCTCTGGGCAGCCTGGTCTGCTGGTTGGTGATGCTGCACAATAGCAGGGGGTTGGAACTGGATGAGCGTTGTGAGCCTTTGCAACCCAGGCCAGTCTATGGTTCTGTGATATGAATATGGAAACTGCACTGCATTCACATGTCAATTATACACACAGAAAGGTTATAACAAAAAACTAACAAGCAGTCCATATAAATGAATCTCAAGAGGCTTCACATACATACTTTTGAACCACTATCCTAAGTGGATTTCCCTTTTTTTTGTTAGTTTTCAAATAAGCAGGTGTGTTCTGAGCACCCATTCTGAGGGACTGATTACAGGACAAGCATTTTCTGGGCCAGTTATCCTCACAGTCCTCTGTGGAAGCACACAGCCTTGGAGGAATTTGCTCTTCATTGAAAGCTGCCTAGGGTGTGGGAAAGGGATTGGCAAGGGCACAGGAAACAAGCAGCAACACAAGAACAAAACCAGAGCACGTCCCCAAAAAACAGTTCCTAAGCAGCCATGAAGCCATGACTGCTGTAACTAGCAGCTTCCACAAATTAAGCTAAATTTCCAGGAGCACCCCATTACAAAATGCCCATAACGGTATTTGTGACGCTGACTTTAGTGAGCAGGTTTACCAAGACACTTGCTGAAGCTAACAGTGACTGCTATCTTCATTCTAACAGAATCCCTCAGGCTAACAGAACAAATGGTAGAGCTCAATGGTGCAAACACATACGGGAGCATAACTACTTCCTTACCAAGAGAACGGGAAAGTCACTCCTGGCAAGCACTGGGATCCCATTCCCCTTGTCCCATCACCACCCACCCTCACAAACAGCCGTTCCCCCTCCTGTTTACCTGCTCCCCTCAAGCACTGAAAGGCCACAATGAGGTCTCCCCACAGCCTTCTCTTCTCCAAGCTAAAAAACGTTCTATTGCTGAGAACACCAAACACTTCCCCCCTACACTTCCAGTACTTTTTGATTCAGGGTGAGAACCTGGGAGAAAGAACTCCTCAGCTATTTGCTTTACCTTCTAACACACTGCTTTAAATGCTATACTTCCAACATTCTTGTAATCAACAACTACATGGAATTTAACTGTCGCTTTTGGCCACACGAAGAAGCAGCTCTGTACCACAGCTCACCTCCTCACTGATGTCAATCACATCCCCCACCTTGAGCTCCAGCTCATCTTCGTTCTGCGGGAGGTACTCGAAGAGCACTTTGCACTGCCGCTTCTTGGGCTCTGATGGGAGGGAAAGGGAGAAACAACAACACTTAGAAATGAAAGGTGCTTTTTCCTCAGCTCCTGAGGGTCAGACGTGACAAGAACACTTGTAAGCTACCCCCAACAGCCATGAAATATGCTTCTTTTTTTCCAGTTGTGCCATTTCAGCCTATCCCACTATACCTTAGATGCAGCTTGAAAACAATCGAGCACCTCACACTGCTAGTTACAGATGAGCAAATACTACACAGACAACTGCTAACGTGCAATAAAAAAACATGTTGACAAAAGCAAGTCAGAGATGCCCCCAGTACTATGAATTTCAACCTACTTCCTGAGTGAAATCCACTAAAATGACCATTGGCTGCAGCATTAGCACTTGTTTTGACACCAAGTCTGCAGGTTTGAGCCTCCTGTCCTTCAGCAGTCCTGAAAGAAGTGATCAATGCTGTGCTCTTCTCCGTGCTCAAGTGCCAATGGCAGCTTTTGCTTTCTGCCCTGTAGCAGAGACCTCGCTAACTTCTCAGCTGAGGAACTGCTTGGCTCGCATTTCTGAAACCTAAATATAGTTTTAAATACAAAAACCATTCTTTTCCCAGTGCAAATAGAGTCAAGAAATCAAGCCAAAGCATTAATGAGCAGGGTTTCACGGGGGCAAAATTAAAATAAGTAGCTATCTGTAGATGTTCACCAGAAATAATCACAACATTTCAGGCATTAAAATGACATGACATCCTAATGGGGGAAGGTGCTGAAGTGGCTTCCAACACCCCATCCAGCCAGAGGTGGAGCCCACCATCACCCCACCATGCTGCACGTATGCTACAGCGCTGATGTGCTCACAGGGTTTATGCTTTTTGCCTTCAAACAGAAGGCTGTGCCTTGAGCCCTCACCCAGAACAGCCAGCATGCTTCTGAAGGCAACTGTCATCAGCAGCAATGATCCAACACACCTGCTTGATATAAAATCATGCTATTTTCTCCAAGTGCTAAGGCTTACGGGACCCTGTGCTAGTATTTCTATACTCCCTTACATGAACTGATACTGCCTCCCAAGCTGCTCTATTTTGCAGAGTGTTGTTCCATTTGGGGTGGTATGGTTAGGTTGTGGTTGGACCTGATGGTCTTTGAGGTCTTTTCCAACCTGAGCAATTCTATGACTCTATGATTTATTACAAGAGAGCTGAAAGTCTGACCTCAGAAGATCAGAAGACTGTCAACATGCAGTGCTCTCAGTACAGAGCAAACCAGACACTGAGTAACATAGCAGCATCTGAGAGGGATCAGGAAACTGAGGACCTCAATGCTGGTGTACAGCTTCAGCTCTAGAAAGCAAAAAATCAGGAAATGAGAACATGAAGCTCTGTGGGTTAATTTCTAATAACATAAATGGTCACGTTATACACCTTTCTTTCAACTCATCAGCCCAAAATGATTATTACCTGGGTAGTAATTGAAATAAACAGTTATAGGCCCCTACTGCCCCCTACTATGTTTCCAGGGTTCCTTCTCTGGATGAGATTACTTGATACTAAAAATGGTCAATTAAAAAGCTGCAAGGCTATATTTCATATACATTTGATATCAGCTTTCTTTTTCACACTGTAATGCTACTCAACCTAAAAAAAAGCAGCTGTATTTCACATCTAGAACTCTCCCTCGCCTGCAATCCATTTTCAAAATAGTGCCTTCCAGCTGTGCTAATTGCCAGGCTGACCTGGGAAGCTCCCTGAGCAGCTCAGGAAGCAGAACCCAGCCTCACACATCGGGCTGGCTGCCACCACCTTGTTCTGCCCATTTCCAAAGCAATGTGTTTTGCCCTGTGTTTGTTCCATGCAGGGCAAACCAAACGTAGCACTTGGTTAGCACAGCTAAGCACACCTTCAGTATTTTCATTTCCCTGAATAAATGCACTAAACTAACGGAAAGAAACACTGCCCAGAGCCTGATGTACAACAGCTGTGTTCAGTGGGAGCCATCCAAGGCCAACACACGGGACGTCCCACACACAGCTCAGCCTCTAAGCCACCCCACCAACATCCACCTCTGACGTCAAGGGCCAACATAATGAAATAGGAGGCATTACTTTCAGAGCAGCCCTTGCAGAATTACCAATACCTGCAATCCCTGCCTGGGGAAGTTTTCTCCTCTAGTTTTTAGGTACTTTGATTCAACCACTGGCATTACAACATAGAAACTACAAACACGAAGGCACCAATTTGCACTCCTGACCATCCTAGGGGTTCCATTTACAACCAAAAGGAAGATCACTACTTTTTCCCATACCTCTACTAACTCCATGTTATTTCATACCAGCAGAAACTTAGCCAGTAAGAAAAACCTGAACTAGAAAGTATTTCCTCATCAAACAGCCTTGAATTTGAAGCAAAACTTATCTACAGTACATGTACTTGCACTACAGAAGCGACCACAGGAGATTTTTAATTACCATGAACAGGCTTTCAGTCCTCATTTGGATACATTACAATATGAACTGAGCTCACATGAAAGTCAGTAGCAACAGTGACTTTTCATTGCCTCCTATGCTCATCAAAATAGCTAGGCAATATTCTCTGGGATATGGAAGGGGTCTAAATTCTGCTCCTGTAAGAATTCATCCTTACTGCCATTAAGAAAACTATATCATCTACCAGCACAGGCTGGCTTAGAATAAAAAGCTTGGGCTCCTGTGTCTCCAGCACATCCTTAAAACTGAGTCAGGCATGAAATAATTAACGTTTATTAAAAAAATACTCATTGGCAGCTTATGCAATTGAAAGAACTCTAAACACTACGTACTCTTCTTGAAGCTTTTGGACGGCGGATGAGGCTGAATTCCTCCTGCTGGAAGCCCATAGGTGCAAATACGCTGCACAAGGCTTGCTACATTGCCAGATTTCTCCCTTCTGAGTGGCAGGGCATCATCCTTGGGCTCTACATCCTTCTTAACTTCCTGAAAGAAGAGATTTAAAAGATTGAGAGGCCATCGAAATTACCCAAGAGCTCAGTGTTTTTAGTGAGGTACTCTAAGAGATTTCACATACTTACCATCTGGTGTCTAATGACGTACTGTACTCAAAAACCTTGGCATTCTGCATCTAAAAGCACTAAAGGCCTTTATAAACACGACCCTTGCATGCGCCCACATCAGGAGCTGGTAAGTCACGTGCCAAGCAAACTCAGAAACAAAGGCAGCATTTTAGCCATCAACTCCAACCCTTGGAAAAGCAACTTTGGGAAGTCCCACACCACAAGTTTTTTATTGGAAACTAAAAACAAAATACAAATATGAACTCAATGACAGAACCACAGTGTAGTGAGTTAATTAAACAATGATCACGTACATAAAGCTGCATTATGTGATAATCTCTGACTCAAAGCTCAGAAGCTTTGAGAAAAGAAGACTGAGAGGGGACCTGATCCAGGTCTATTGGTATCTAAGGTGTGGGGGGCAGTATGGCGAGGCCGGGCTCTTTTCAGTGGTGAGTGGAGACAGGACAAGGGGAAATGGCTGGAAACTGCAGCATAGGAAGTTCTGCACCAATGTGCGCAAGAACTTCTTTACAGTGAGGTGACGGAGCACTGGAACAGGCTGCCCAGGGAGGTGGGGGAGTCTCCTGCTCTGGAGATGTTCAAGACCTGCCTGGATGCCGACCTGTGCGACCTGCTGTAGGGAACTGCTTTGGCAGGGGGTTGGACTCAATGATCTCTGGAGGTCCCTTCCAACCCCTACAATTATGTGTGATTCTGTGAAGCTGGTTACTGACAGGATGTAGGATACTGCCACAGAAAGGAAAAGAAAGTAACATGCAGAGAACAACAGACATTTTGCTGATACCACTGGAATTAACAGGAAACAGTTAACATTTCAATTTGGAAGGAATGTAGCAATAGGAACAGACACCTATAAACAAGAAAGAATCAGTTCCTGACAGAAAAGCCACTGACTAAGCAGCCATTCCAACACATCAGCTCATTCCACGAGACTCTCCCTAAAAGTGAACGAATGCTCTGAGCACAAGAAGAGACCCGTCAGTCAGATCAGTGCTCTGGTCAGAGCACAGCTCCCAACGGCAGCAGTTTGAGATGCTATTTAGAGACAGCCAGCATGCAATCTTGGGCACTTTCTGCCGTCTGACCTCCCAGATCTCCTGATCACCCATAGGGGTTTCATTAGGAAGGTCCATTCCTCCAGTCCCTTCAGTGTCTGCAGACAAATTTAATTCCTTTCTCAGCCCATGATCCCACCTTGGTGATAAATAGCAGACACCCTCCACTAACATGAAGAATCCCACCCTACCAGCTGCTTTAAGTGACACCCTCCCACTCCCCACATGTGCTCCTTTAGTTTAGCACTGCCTCCAAAGCCACGAGGACCTGGATCACGTCCCCTCAGCTCTATCCTTGCAGCTGCAGTCCCTGCTTGGCAGCTCCAGTGTCACGAGGCAGCTGCTCCATCCCCGTGACCATCTATCTATTCCTCCTGCTCAGCAGCCTTCCTCACGTGATCCTGTCCATTCTCGGGCTTCCACTTCACTCAGAGTGAAGGATTTTAGAGAACTGGAAATCACAATGCCAAACGTTCACGAGC
The DNA here is from genome assembly GCF_019238085.1 of Lagopus leucura. Classification (NCBI taxonomy): domain Eukaryota; kingdom Metazoa; phylum Chordata; class Aves; order Galliformes; family Phasianidae; genus Lagopus; species Lagopus leucura. The sequence goes on from NW_024962287.1 coordinate 785,026, forward strand.
CAATGCTCATCCCAGCTAAGATTTTCCTATGGACAAAGCACAGGTCACTTTTTCTTCTAGCCATGGCTTGGATAGAAGATAGTTGCATTTAACAACTTCATGCTCGTCTACCATCTTTTCACTGCTCAGCTCCCCACCATTAGCACAACGTTTAACTAAGACTGTAACAAGACACAGAAAATGGGGGTTTCTACCGTGAGATCTTCTCTGCACATCACTGGGGATGCAGAACAAATCTGGTATCAAGGCTGGCTCCTCAGAGATCCCACTGGCACATCACCCTGACAAAGCACCAGCAAGCCCAGTTTACCTTGGCCCTTCAATCCCTCTGCAGGGCCTTTCTCCCCTCAGGCAGATCAACGCTCCCTCAACTTGGTGCTGTCTGCAAATTTACTGAGGGTGCTCCCAATCCCCTCATCAAGATCGTTAATAAAGATGTTAAACAGAAGCAGCCCCAGTACCGAGCCCTGGGGGACACCGCTCTGGGCTGCTTAATGTCCAGCCTGAATCTCCCCTGCCGTAGCTTGAAGCCATTCCCTCTGGTCCTATCACTGATGACACGAGAGAAGAGGCCAACCCCCAGCTCACTACAACCTCCCTTCAGGAAGTTATAGAGAGCAATAAGGTCTCCCCTGAGCCTCCTCTTCTCCAGGCTGAACATTCCCAGCTCCTTCAGCCTCTCCTCATATGGCCTGTGTTCCAGACCCCTCACCAGCTTTGTTGCCCTCCTTTGAACACGTTCCAGGGCCTCCATGTCTTTCTTGCAGTGAGGGGCCCAAAACTGGACACAGTACTCGAGGTGCGGCCTCACGAGTGTTGAGAACAGGGGATGCTCACCTCCCTGCTCCTGCCGGCAGCACTGTTTCTGATGCAAGCCAGGATGCCATTGGCCTTCTTGGCCACCTGGGCACACTGTGGGCTCATGTTCAGCCGAGCATCAATCAATACCCCCAGGTCCATTTCCTCTACGCAGTCCTCCAGCCACACCGCCCCAAGCCTGTAGCGTCGCCTGGGGTTGTTGTGGCCGAAGTGCAGGACCCGGCATTTGGCCTTGTTGAAACTCATCCCATTGGCTCCAGCCCAGCTCTCCAGCCTGTCCAGATCCCTCTGTAGGGCCTCGCTACCCCCAGGCAGATCCACACTTCCAGCCAATTTGGTGTCATCTGCGAATTTACTGAGGGTGCACTCGATGCCCTCATCCAGGTCATCAATAAAGATATTGAAGAGGACAGGCCCCAGCACCGACCCCTGGGGAACACCACTCACGACCGGTCGCCAGCTGGATTTGACTCCATTCACCACCACTCTCTGTGCCCGGCCCTCCAGCCAGCTCCTTACCCAGCCAAGAGTGTACCCATCCAAGCCTCTGGCTGCCAGCTTCTGCAGGAGAATGCTGTGGGAGACAGTGTCAAAGGCTTTGCTGAAGTCTAGGTAGACCACATCAACAGCCTTTCCTTCATCCACCAGATGGGTCACTAGATCATAGAAGGAGATCAGGTTGGTCAAACAGGACCTGCCCTTCATGAACCCATGCTGGCTAGGCCTGATCCCCCGGTCACCCTGCACATGCTGCATGATCTCCCTCAAGACGATCTGCTCCATAACCTTCCCTGGCACCGAGGTCAGGCTGACAGGCCTGTAGTTCCCCGGATCCTCCTTACGACCTTTCTTATAAATGGGAGTCACGTTGGCAAGCCTCCAGTCTTCTGGGACCTCACCTTATTATTCATATATATTCGTATTCCAAAACAACAGAAACAATACATATATACTCATTAATATCATCTCAACACTCAAGCAAGAGCTTTAACGCTGTAAAAGACATGCATGGATGAAAGTACAAGAAACGTTTCCACCAGGATGCAGCTCTACTGTGTTCTGGAACGCTAAAAGCCTGAAAGCTCCTGACTGCTGCTGTCCAGATGGAAAACAGAACAGGTCTGGAAATCTGCTGGTGCTTTCAAGCACATCATGAACTTCCCAACTAACAGTTCTGGGCACCCAGTACTTCCCAGAAGGACAGAGCAGAATAAGATTTCCAACAGCACAGTTTTTCCTCTCGCTCATTTCCATTACAAAAGGATGCCTTTCAGCAAACAGCCAAGTCATCCTGCATCTGCTCTCCCTCATGCTCAGAGAATTCTGCCCTTAAGCTCTCAAGTTCTGCACAGATTCTAACCTCCAAGTGAAAGAAGGACTCCAAAAAAGAGAGCACTGTGACCACCTCCCATTAAACACCCACCTGGATGCCTGCCTGCACGACCTGCTGTAGGGTACTGCTGTAGCAGGGGGTTGGGCTCAGTGACCTCCTGAGGTCCCTTCCAACCCCTGTGATTCTGATTGAAGTATTCCAATCAAACACCACTTTTTGGCAGTGCACTCATTTTTGAGGAATTATTTTCAAGGAGGAGGTGCAGGAAGAGTAAACTTCCATCAAAAGATCTCTGACAAACACCTTGAGACCTCACTACAAATAGCAGCCACCGCCATCAAACCAGGCTGAGGCGTTTGTCAAACACCCCGCTAGTTCTGTGGGTTTGTTGCCTCCTATATTTTTTTAATAAAAAATATTTTGATTCCAATTAATTAATCTGTGTTACTTAAACATGTTAAGTACCTTGTATAGTTTAGGAAGGCTGCTCCAAAAGTAACGCCTCTCATTTTATGATGTTGGATCACAGTGCCAGAGGTGGATGTTGGTGTATGGCAGTAGAGGTTGAACCTTCCCACCAATATTCCTTTCCATGTTGCTGCTGTGTGACAGATGGCAGCAGAGGGCAGGCTGACACAATGGCGTCTGCCATGGGAGTGTAGATGGAGCAGTGAAGTGGAACTGAACTCCTGCATGAGGAAAGAATGGCACCCACTGACACTGATGCTTCTTTCCTCCCCAGTGAGTGCAGCATACAGGTTCTGATTCACTGCCTGTGAAAACACACAGCTCATTGTGGTGACCATATTTAAAAATAGTACTTTGTAGCTGACTATGTGCGCTATCAAACAGTGTTGTGCTCTTTGTATCTGCTGTAGTTTCCATGGAAATAAACTAGACAGAGGCATTAGTTTCAGTGCAACCTATGTCGATGTGGCCCAAGACAACCCCTGTTCCCCCAGCACAGCCCAGGCAAGGCTGGACATACATGAGTTAAACAGTTTCTAGAACACTCACCACTAGGGAATCTACTCCCTGTTTGCACTAATGCTGCACTTTGCACAGCATTTCACAAGATGCAACTGCATGCATTTTGTGAAATGGGGGACACAACAAAGGAAAGAGGATGCAGGGGAAAGACCAAGATGATTATGGGCTAAGAACAGGGCAGGCAGCTACAAAACCATCGGAGAAGCTCTGCCATGAGCAGTAAAGCACTGGACGTCAGCGACACTCGAATCCAAGAGCAGGTAGTGAGTGCCATGGGTGAATCAGGAAGCACACTGTGAGCACAGCCTCAGGGAAAGCTGCTTTGCAATGCGAGGAGGAACAACCAGCGCACAAGAGCCGTCACTGCAGCAATTAGCAAGAAATCCATGCAGACAAGATGAGGAAGGGGCTGGTAAGTAGTGCATGGATAGGTCAGCAACTGCTGTTTCAATATTTAACCTACTAACCTTTAGAATATCCCTGTAAAGCAAAGATTTTGTTACTGCCAACAAGGAACTGAAGCATTAATTATCTTACCCCAGGGCATTAAAATCACATCAAGGTGAAGCAAATTCAGGAATCCCTGTTTTCCACAACTGCATACCACCATACCACAAACCTCTACCTCCTATAATTTCTCCAGCAGCAGGAAACTGCTCTAAATCCATTTCCAAAGGCACATATCAGGATGCTCTCAACATACATAGCACCCACTGCTTCCAGCAATTTCATCCTCAGCACCTGAGGCTGGATGTGGCTCTGGGCAGCCTGGTCTGGTGGTTGGTGACCGTGCACATAGCAGGGGTTTAAAGCTAGATGAGCGTTGTGGTCCTTTCCAACCCAGGCCATGCTGTGATTCTATGATCACTGTAACCATTCTGACCTTTTGGACACTTTGAGATTTTACAAATCCTTTCCAAACAAGACATATCAGTTGGGATCACTGAAAATGGACACTAATTGATTCAAACTTTTATTAGTAACCCTATGACAGCTGCAATGCTTACATCTCTGCCAAAATAACAGTGCACACAGGTCTGAGCTCAGCATTCCAACCAAAATAACACATCCCAGTTACTGCTATATCTAATCTGAACGTTCCCAAAACTGCCAATCACTACCTTCAGAACAAGGAAGGGGTTTTTCTTGTTTGTATTGCTGCTTGAGGCAGACATGATATCTCAACAGAGCCTGCATTATGACAATGAAAGCTTTCCAGGACACTTCAGCCCGTTCTGAGATGAGGCCACCACTCATTGTCAGCCAGCAAAAACAAACTGAGTCTGACATTCACTGCAGCTGGAAGTTTTAATATTCATATTATGCCAACCCACTACAGCGAGGGGCTTGTCAGCGTTTCCATGAGCAACGCAGACCTCATGCACGTATGACTTGGCAGTACAAGGTCAGCACAGCAATCCCAGCATCAAGCGCTCAGCCTGGGAGCAACCACCCACTTGTTCTGGTGCAAACCACAGCACCAGCTATAAGGGCTTTCCCTGTTTATAACCTCCATTAAATGCATGTGTCACATCCCTTTCAAATTGCTGACACCACACAGGCTGATAATGTAAAATCGTGTGCAAGTTCAACTCCACAGCAAAAAAAGATCAGGGTAATCCTAAGCCCACTGCTTGCCACACAAGGATTGACTGACAATGCAGAAACCAGGTCAGAAGCCTGAAGGGACACGAGGGATGGCTACAAATTTAACCTGCTCCTGAACAACAGGGCACAGGGAAGTTCATTATCCAACAAACCTAAATCCTTAGCTAGATTCTTCAAGAATAAACATTACAACATTTCAGTTCCCCATTCCTTCTATATGTGCTGTTATACCAAGAACAATAACCTTTTTACATTATTTCTGATGTAAGCTAAGAAACATCAGCTTGTACAAAAGCTGCACACATTTCTGCTGCTGGCTGAGCATACTTCAAAGTGAGAGATGTTAAGCAGCAGCACAGTACATAAGGAGAGGGAGATGAAGAGACACAGACCTAAGTGTCAGAGCCTCCAGACCATTTTCTCAACTCTTTTCCTGTCTGTCAGAACAGCAGTAATGGTATTGTCTATTCCTGGGCTTGGAAATGAAGTTTCTGACTCATATTCTATGGGTAGAAAATAAGGAGATTGAGAGCTGAACCTGCCACTTGTTGCAGGGAAGCAGAAGCAATTGGAATGAGCAAAGTAATGGATCCAGAGGAGGGCACTGAGATGTCAGAGGGCTAAAGCAGCTCTGCTATGAGGAACGGTTGAGGGAACTGGGCTTGTTTAGCTTGGAGAAGAGAAGGCTGTGGGGACACCTTATTGCAGCCTTCCAGTGCTTGAAGGGAGCGGATAAACAGGAGGGGAACGGCTGTTTGTGAGGGTGGGTGGTGATGGGACAAGGGGAATGGTTTTGAAGTGAGACAGGGGAGGTTTAGGTTGGATATGAGGAGGAAGTTTTTGAGCAAGAGGGTGGTGAGGCAGTGGCACAGGTTGCCCAAGGAGGCTGTGGATGCCCCATCCCTGCAGGCATTCAAGGCCAGGCTGGATGTGGCTCTGGGCAGCCTGGGCTGCTGGTTGGCGACCTGCACACAGCAGGGGTTGGGACTGGAGGAGCGCTGTGGGCCTTTGCAACCCAGGCCACTCTAGGATTCAGTGAAACAGGCAACTGCTCTGTTTGTACCACCTCACCCCTTCACCTTCAAGACTGCTTTATCAAAGACTAACAGCACATAGGTGTGTCACTGTGTACAGATGCAAAAAAACACAGCCACATACAGACGTGAGTCAAAAACTCTGATCAAGTGCAATGAAACACGATGGCTCCTGGAACACAAAGCCTTCCCCTCTAAGCAGTTCAGAGCCCACCACCCCCTGCCTTCATGGCCTCAGTGACAGCAGCAGACAGGCACGCACATGGCAGCTGTAACACTTCAGCCTCCTGAACCAACAGCGTCCCTTGGATGATGGATCCCATTGGAAGTATATTTTCTCATCTGAAATGGAAGTGCCCACAGAACACCAGACATGAAGTATTTAACCACAGCAAGGAAAGGAACACAAACAACCTGCCCTGTCCTTCTGTCATGCCTGCCATGAACTGAAAGGACAGATGTAGACAGTTTATGAACACAAATAGCTGAGCTGCTGCCTGAGCTCTGTCCCTGGAGCTCTTTCCATCACCCAGCAGAGGAGCTCCACTGGCAGCTGGCACAAACTGCAGCAACCCGGAGGGTTAAAAGTTATTCTTGAAAACAGAACCCAATCACTTCAAAGATGAAAGCAGTTACAGTTCCCTGAAGCACTGAATAACACTCAATCCCGATAACCTTTGTTTTCCAAGACAAGTTACCTCGTGGGCAATTTCATGTGTCTCAGGGTTGATTTATCCCTCCAGTTTATGGCTGAAGGAAGGCAGCTTCATTCCTCAGCTTCACGTCTTCCAAAACTGAAACTGCTTTATATTTTGACTTCCATGCACCTCAGTTAAATGCGTTTCAGTTCAGGACTGTGAAGCTAGAAGGAAAGCTACCAGCTGACATGAACCTCCAGTAACATTCACAGGAGTTACAGAAACAAACTGCAAAGTGAGCAGCTGGGGTTCACAGCCCAAAGCCTGGCTCTAGCACAGTCAACCAGCAGCCCCAGTAGCCAAGTGAAGAACCCTACATTGCAGGATTCTATGATTCTATGATGCAGGCCTTGGTGCTGCAGGCTGGCAGAACAGCAGAGGTAGACTCACACAAGTTATCACACTGCAAGTTTGCAAGTGTGGTTACTTCACTCAACCTCATTAAAAAAAAGAAAAAAAAGCAAAAGAACAGAGGGAACATCAGCAGTATTGGGTGTGTACACGTCTTGATTTATCTGACATGTGAGAACAGACTGCTGTGACAGTGCTGGGATGCACAGCCAGAGATTCCCCAGATGCAGCAAGCATTACATATTACCTGGGTAACTGACCTCTTTAATATCTTATATACGGTAATTGCACAGTACACAGTTACAGCAGTGATTTAGATTTCTGTATATAGAAAAAGGTCTAAACTTAGACTAAGCTTTCTGTGCATCTAGCTAGTCATTTCTGACCGAGCTACTACACGCACTCTGCAGTTTACTTAATTGTAACTGCAAACTCCATCTGACGCAACATGCTCTGCCTACAAACTTCCAGCCCTTGGAAAGGAAGTTATAAAATCACACACAATGAAATTCATTAAGGAAGGGCAGAAGTGCACACCGTTTCATGTGGTTAAAGGAGTAACTATTTGCACACAGCAGTTTTCCTTTCCAGCCCTCTACACCTGACTGCAGCAGCACACATCCAAGAGCACGCAGCTCCACCAGCACTCCATGGGCAGATTCATCTTTTTTGGAGCACAAGACTGCATACAGTCAAACACCTGGATAACTCAAACACGAATAATGAGCGTATTCAGCACTGCTCACACATGCCAGACACCACATTTTCTCCTGCTATCTCTGAAAACAGCACCTCAAGCTCCTTTCCATGCCAGTTCTGCCACTGATACACTATATAGGAGTTCTTACCATTCCTTACATACATTGTCAACACTACTTTGAAATGCAAAATAGTAAAAGAAACACCAGTGCACAGAATGGTTTGGGTTGGAAGGGACCTCAAGGATCACGAAGCTCCAACCCCCCCTGTGCCATGCAGGGCCACCAACCTCCCCATTTCACAGCAGCCCAGGCTGCCCAGGGCCCCATCCAACCTGGCCTTGAACACCTCCAGGGATGGACGGGGCATCACAGCCTCTCTGGGCAGCTGTTCCAGCACCTCACCACTCTCACAGCACACAACTTCCCCCTGACATCCAACCTCCATCTGCCCTCCCTCAACTTCAAACCATTTCCCCTTGTCCTGCTGCCATCTCCCCTTTCCAAGAGCTGACTCCCCTCCTGTCTGCAGGCTCCCTTTAGGTACTGCAGGCTGCACTGAGGTCACCCCGCAGCTTCTCTTCTCCATGCTGAACAAGCCCAGCTCCCTCAGCCTGTCTTTGTAGTGGAGGTGCTGCAGCCCCCTGATCATCTCTGTAGCTCTTCTGGACCCTCTCCAACAGCTCCCTGCCTTTCTTGTACTGGGGTCCCCAGCCCTGGACGCAGTGCTGCAGATGGGGCCTCACAAGAGCAGAGCAGGGATGGACGATCACCTCCCTGTCCCTGTTGGCCACCCCTCTGCTGATGGAATGAAATAATGCACACTTTTGCACCTTACACAAATAAAGCAATACGATCCCAGTGTGAATACAGTAAAGATATTACCAACAAGATCTGTTGTGTTCCTTCCACTGCCAATCATGGCACAAGAACCCTGGGCCCCCAGGTACCACAGAGGCACCCACAAGCACTCGTGCCAGGAGAACACGACCACAGCAAGAGCTCTGCAGGGCAGTTCAGACCACATGTAAGCTCAAATCCACCTCGCAGCTTTGCTTTTCCAAACTATGTGAAACAGGTTGCTTTACAGAGAGACTTCACAAGGTCTCACCTTGCATAAACCCAAACATTTCAACCACAAATCAAACTCATAGAATGGCCTGGGTTGCAAAGGCCCACAGCTCCTCCAGTCCCAACCCCCTGCTGTGTGCAGGTCACCAACCAGCAGCCCAGGCTGCCCAGAGCCACATCCAGCCTGGCCTTGAATGCCTGCAGGGATGGGGCATCCACAGCCTCCTTGGGCAACCTGTGCCAGTGCCTCACCACCCTCGGGGGGAAAAACTTCCTCCTCATATCCAACCCAAACCTCCCCTGTCTCACTTTAAAACCATTCCCCTTGTCCTATCACCATCCACCCTTGTAAACAGTTGTAGACAGAACAGACATAAGCAGACATAGCTGTAGACAGAAACAAACAGAAGGATCCATGTAAGCAAGAGTAACCCGCGATGAGCTCTATCCTAACAACACTGCTACACATGACTGCATTTGAACATCATCGGCTTTATGTGGCTGTGTGCTTCGTCTTCTTATTTCCTTTTTTGAAACAGAGGTTCCCTTCCATCACAAGCAGGTACACACAAGCCATTCACCTTCACACCTGTTCCGCTCTTCATTCAGACACGACAGAACAGACAAATAGTTGAGAGCTCTCTCTCAGTCCGCAGTGGCAGTAATCCCTGCTACCATCCCACTCAATAGCTGGGACTGGGAACAGCCTGGGCAGCCCTGCCTGGGTTGCTGCCCTAAACCAGCCCAGTCCCACCGAGTGGCTCGCCATGAAGGGTGCCCTCCAGCAGTGCTGGTTCCTCCAAGAGCTGGAAGGAAACCAGCAGGAGTCGTGGACTCCACACAGGTGCCAGTACCACACCTCACAGTCCCTGCTTTACTCCTTATCAGGGCAAGCAGAGCCTGCTTGTGGCCGTCATTTCTCACGTGCTCAGCACTGAACCCAAAATTATGTAACTTTTAATTTTACATATTTTCTTTTTGAAGGGGAAGAAAAACGCAGCAGCTTCTTCAAAGCAAGAGCTGCTTTCCCACCAAACCAACTTTCCTCTCCCCTCACCAGGAAGCCAAAGAAGTCTCCATACCACTAAGCCTCATCCCCTGGCAAGCCTAATCTGTGCCAATTTCCTCAAAACAGCAGAAAAGGAGAAAGCTACATAAACCAAAGCATCCCTTGATTGCTAGGATTGGTTTATTAGTGTACGTTTAATTTTCTCCGAGCATTACTTGAATGCAAAGAATTCAGGCTGAACAGGTGTCAAAACACACAGCCTGGTGTGACACACAGCAGCAGAGCCAATCTGGAAGTGCTGGAAACAGGTATGCATTGTATTGCATTACTGTAACAAAACACACTCCTGACTTCTGTCCTGAGGACCCCCACATCTGCTTCCTAACTGCACGGCCCATCATACAGACATTAAGTACAGACGTTCATAGTTATTCATCTGTTTTGTCAGCTGTTACTTCACTAGTTGTAAGAAAATGCGAATTGGGCAGAACTGAGACAAATGCCTTTACCTTGCCTGCAATCCTTCCCAGCTCCTGGCCCTATAACAGCTCCTGGTTATAGATCTGGGTGAGGCCCATGCGCTATTTTTGCAAAGGAATTGCAGAGGACATTGCTACAGTTAAAGGAGCTTTCAGGCAAAGCTTCCTCACCGGCTTGCAGCACGCTGGGGACCTTGCACCATCTCAGCCCCGAGGCAGCAGCTCAGCTCTGCTATAGCTGGAACTGCTCCCAGTGAAAAGGGTCGGGTAGAGGAGGGCTCTGAGGCAGAGCAGAGGGGTTTGGGTTGTGTTTTCTGTACACCGACAGGCACACAGACCGGGGAGCTGAACAAGAAAGCAAACAGCGGTTGTTTAAAGGAATCCTTCACCCAAGCACTGTAATTGACTGCAATTCCTGCCTGTCTCTGTACACTGGAAAGAAGTTCACCTAAATCAAAACCAAGCCGTTTTGTTACACAAACAGCTCTAACACAGAGCATAAAAAAATACATTAAATGCGACCTAAAAAAAAAAATCATACAGCAACCATAGCTTTTTTAATTCATGCTGCTGCTCGCATTCATTTCCCCAAAACACAAAATCAATGTATTGATTAAGAACATACAGAAAATAAAGCAAGCTTACCACTTCCAGGGACATATTTGCTCGAACACACCCTGTGTTCTGCTTTTTTTTATTATTATTTCAGAGGAGGAAGAGAAGAAAATGTCGTAGCGAGCAAAGTTCAGGGGCTCACTAACCTGAGCAGGACAGCAGCACGGTGCAGGGCAGCAGCTGCACACACCTTGCAGGCAAACAGCACTGAGCAGCAGCACAGCACAGCCCTGCTGTGCACAGGTGGACACACGCAGCACGTGCGTTAGGATCCCAGCCTGCTCCCCACAGTGCTCCCCAAGCTCAGCCCCTGTCTGCCCTCACTGATGGAAGCTGTGAGTTAATCCATCCACTGCCCCTCCCTTGTTTGAAGCACTGCCCCACGCTTACGACCCAGCCAGTTTTACTGCCATGAACAGCAGGCTCACAGTCTGGCTGCAAAGATAAAAGCTGCTCGTTTTGTTTCAATTATTATTACGATGCTAAAAACCTTTTCACTGTGTATAGACAAAAGCTTTCTCAAATAAGTGGACGAACAAACACCAAATCACTTCCAGCTTAATGCAAGAGTTGGAGAGTGAATTTTCCATTCAGCAGCATCTCCCGCTGCTCTAACTCGTACTGGACACAAACGGGTGTGGGTACGTTTCACGATGATGAATTTAAGAAAGGAAAAGCTACTGTCAAAAAAAAGACAATAGAAGTCTGTGAGATTTCCACTGCTCATTTCTTTCAGGAATTTATGAGGTTATTTATTTCAATAATGCCCGTGTAGAAAGCAGGAAGAGAAATGGCAATAACAGGAACAAAACATTCAGTTCAAGTATTACAACATAACCAAAAGCATATAGGAACACAAACCAAGCTGGAATTCAAATGAGAATTTGGCATTGAGATTGCAAACCTCCATACCTGCAGAGGAGCTCCACAACTTCATGAAGAAAGGCAGCTTATAGCAACACGGCACGTATGAGCCAGGACTCCGAAACAAAACTGAGAAAGTACATTTTGTTATGAGGCAGAGAGGAAAAACTGAGCTCCTATCAAGCACTCTAAAGCCCAACACTGCAAGAGCACTTCTGAAAAGACCTCTATTACTGAAAGTAAATTCAAGGACGATAGCTTCACAGCTGGGCAGTGTAAGTGCTCGCAATGTTTGAGCATCTGTTTGCAACCACGCAGCCGCTGGGAGTTTTCCACCAGCTGTGAGCTCCCATGCAAGGACTGCTTCAGACATCGCCACCCAACCCCACCTCATCCCAACCTTTGGGTACCTCCCACTTTCCACTCAAGCACACCGTGACACTACTAACCAAGAACACCATGGGAGCTTTACAGGGCGCCTGGTTCTCCTTAACTGAAGGTATCCATGCACTTTCTTTAAATGCAAAATAACATGGTGCAAGTCAGCTCTAAGAACCACACAGAGCCTCAGGCTTTGGCTTACCTGTGGAGGTGTAAGAGCCTTGCAAGGGCCTGCAGAACATGCCCACTCCCAGCGGGCACACAGAATCGGCCACCAGCAGCCTTTTGCAGGATGCTATATCAGCATGCAGAAAGTCTGATAATAATGAGAGCTACCAGCATACATTACAAGGTATCAAGCATTATCAGCAGTGCATCAGTATCCACAGGAAGCTTACACAGACTCCCTTTTGTTTAGAAGTATTATGGGTTAGCACAGAGCTTAGCTCACCTACTTGTTTGTGCTACAAATTAGCCTTAACATCCACCTGAAAGCATGATGTCAGCTTCCTTTGCTACACTCTGAACTGCACAGAACTATTTGCTACCACTGCATAGCTTCCATAAAACTGCTACATGGAAATACTTAGAAAATCGGAGAGAAAATGAAGACACCAACAAAAAACTATTTCCTGCAAGACTGTTAGCAACTTGAAATGAAGATGACAGTGCTCAGTTACATTTTGAACAGAAAAGTTGAATTGTCTGGTGCAAAAATCAAAGCCTGAGGCGCAGCGTTGGTGAAGCCTGCTTTGTAAACCCATGCCCAGCACAGGGAACAAAATGGGACCTGGATCTGCTTTAGCTGTGATGATACACAGTCTGAATCTGGGGCATCCAGCACATCAAGAGAGCACGCAGCCCTATTCCTCCTATTGGTATTTCGGTTGTCCTTCAGACAAGAAGTTGCCTGGCAGCCACAGACACTGCAGCTGCCACCTGGCAACAAGCTTTTGTCCTGCAGGAGCTGAGCAAAACGAGCTGAATGAGCTGGAGTTACTGCTGTACCCCTGCAGTGCTCCTGCAACTGTCTGACAAAAATCAATGACTTCACAGGATATGAAAGGACTCACAGAAACACAGAACTGCAAGGGACCTCAGGAGATGCCGAGCCCAAGCCCTGCCAGAGCAGTTCTGCAGCAGGTCGCATGGGAAGGCATCCATCTCAGGCCCTGACTGCTGATGAGTCCACCGCCCCTGGGCAGCCGTCCCAGGCTCTCACAGTAAGGAGGCTCTTCCTTGTGTTTGCATGGAACTTCCTGTGTTCCGCTTTTTCCTCCTTCATAAACATCTAATTGAAAACAAGACAGCGTGTCCAGCTTTGTCCCATTTAAACTATCACGTATTTGTTATATTTCAAAACAGTTCACATAGGAAAAAGCCAGGCAACTCCAGTGAGTAACACATTCAGCATTTTCAGCTTCAAAAGCTAACTTATGCAATCAGCAGAGATTACAATTTACCATCCAAATTCTTCATGGAGAGGTTACACATTGGCCTCCACTCCATTCTCGTGATACACACACACACACACTCTATTTTACATACATATATATAACCAACCAAACAATTGAGCCTTATGATGAGTTCAGGCCAAGTCCCCATGTAATGCATGAGATGACATTCATGCCAGGAATACAGAGATCCTTTCAGAAAAGCATGAAATTCAAGCTAGTCACATTCGTCCCCCTCCTTCTTGTCACACCCCATCCCACAGACCTCAGACATTCTCCATTCCAACTGCATTGCCCTCAGGAGCTGCAGGGTCCCGCTCCATAGGAATCCCAGCTGACACAAAAGCCACCAGCTCACTTCGAGTTTGAACAGCTGATGGGTGAGGTAACCAACAGCCAATTCATTTCTCAAAGGACCTTCCTTGTTTGCAAGGCCGAAGTACAGCTCTGCTCCAGTTGCTTTTCACCTCCTTCCTGCAGCTCACCAACCCTTCATGCACTAACACCACAGTGATTTATATCAAAGTTTGTGAAAGTTCTCCTTGAATTTGGAGAAGAGAAAAACAACATGCAATTAATTTAGTTCTTCACATAAAAGCATGCCAGCTCCAACCCTCTGAACTGTTCAGCAAACTAACCTTGGTGAGCCAAGACCTGGTGTGAACTGCTGTGGGTCTGACACCTTCCTACATGGCACCTATGGGCCAGGCAAGGATGTCACCAGCACAACGGTCATCAAAAAGCACATGAGATAAAAGTAAGTTAGCATTTATACACAGCCCGAGACCTCAAAGGGATTTGGCAATGAGCTAAAACAAGTTACAAGTGTTAGACAAGTGAAAGGCATTCTTGCTCACCTTCCCTTGCTAAGAGACACAAAAGGAACAGCTGGTTAATTCCAATCATTTTTAAAGGTGGGCAATTAATTTTTTCCAGCAATAAAAATGAGTGGTTTCTTTTCTTTTTTTTCATTAAATCAAACAGAAAAATCAATTCTATTGCACACAAGCTTGAAGATGTGATCACAACACCGCACACATTCCCTCTTACAGTTTAGTAACAGTGCATCTTGCTAGGATATGGTCAAAGAACTCCTACTCTGCAAATAATAATTTTACTTCAGAAAGACAAGAATATCTAAATTCTTGTTAATTATACTTCATGGAACACCATGGAAGATATGGATATAACCAAGATATAACCATGGAACACCATGGTTACACCAAGGAAGATATTCTAAAGAAGTAAAAAGTATAAAGAAGGAAGGTATAATCCCAGCAACACTTACATACTTCTCACAATGAGACACCTGGCAGCTCAGCAGACTCCAGATTTCGGCTGTCACACGTGGAACAGCACACCTAGACTATGCAAGCAACTAATAAATAGCTGCATACTCAATACTAGACTTACAAAACTTTCAGAGGAAACAGAAAAGCACAACTGCAAGCATTCTTCACTTAAAACATACATGCACAAATACACAGCAAATGCAAAAGGTGGTACGATTGCACAGCTTCACTGATTCACAATTGCTTTTTAGACTAGGCCCATTCCGTGCCCTTTGCACAGACACAGGGAAGGCTGTGTCAGGAGGGAGCTCCCTCAAACCAAGAGCTGCCATCTGAGCTGAAGCATTCACACAACCGCAGCTCAGCTGACTGAGCCACGACCGTACTTTCCCCACTCTCTTGACCTGATATCTTCCATAGATCCACCTTCCAGGCATAGATTTTTATTTCATTTCAGTTTTTAGGAGTCAATCCATCTCACTAAGGCAGCTCACTGCGCTGCACACAACTGAAGCAGTCGCAAGGAGACAGGATGCAGCACGAAGGTATGGATCAACAGAAATGCCCACGTGAGCAAGAACAGAGAGAAGAGCTTATAAAGCGAAAAGAACTTCCAGAAGCATCCCAAGAGGTCTGAATAAGCTAGAAAGCCTTCAAATCAAAAATTCATCCCCTTAGAAATATAACAGGTGTGTAATGGCACCGGTTCAGAAATAACTAGGCCGCTGTACAGCCACAGCAGCCACTGCACAAAACTCACCTTCACAAAGTTATCTGGGAACATGCCCCGCTTGCCATTCAGCTCCCCTTCCAGCCATCCTTCTTCTTCCAGTTTTTTCACATTCCTGATGATTTCCCCAACTCGGATGGTTAGCTCATCATCATGCACTGCATCATAGTCATACTCCACAATATACTCCACTGGAAGAAAAAAAATGGAACAACTCAGGCACGTGTTAATGTCCTCACAGCAACACTTATTCATGAACTGCTGTGTCCCCACCCATTCCAGAAAGGTAAAAAAGTCACTTGTTAAAGTAAAGCAAAACCAGGAATAGGACATTTTGTGTGTGGAGGGAGGTGATTTTTTGTACTGTAAAAGCTTGAAGAGATCACTGCCCAAAGCCCAGGGCCCAGTCTCAAGACTTAGCAGCTATGAACCCATAGGTGAAGGCCTTTGCTCACTGGCACCCATATCTAAAGGGCACCTCTCTTCAGATGCATCTGGTTTGGTACAATAAGGAATAAGCAAGCAAGCTTTAATTTTGACATAACTAAGTTTCCTCAGAAGAGCCTAGCAATGCATTGGCACACTCACGCACTTGTTGCACAAGACCTTGTGGAGTCGCTTGTATGGAAAGAAGGGCTCATGTGTTGATGAAGAAATCCTGCTCGTGCCAGGACTTCCCACAGACCTGCAAGCAATCAGCTCCCCTCAGCCCAAAGCAGTTTAAGGCCAGGCTGGATGTGGCTGTAGGCAGCCTGGGCTGCTGGTTGGCGACCTGCACACAGCAGGGGTTGGAGCTGATGAGCACTGTGGGCCTTTGCAACCCAGGCTGTTCTGTGATTCTGTGAACCTCCCCTGCTCTGCAGATCACAACATACATGAAGACAAGACCATAAGGGGGTGGAACAACAGACATTTTGAAGAGCTGTACATGTCTTTTATTTGCTTGCTTTCTCCAGATTTGTTATTCATTGATCCATAACAGCATCCAACAATTATTTCACAATTCAGGAATCAAATGGGAGAAAAGCAGTCTTCTGGGGCTTTCCCCCAGCTCCATCAAACCAAGGCACACAGTTCTTGCCCATGAGTAGTCTTTGCCACAAGCACTGCTGCATGCATTCTGAAGCAGAGCCTTCAGCCCTCTGCCTACAGATGAACTCCGAACACCAACAGTAAGAATCACAGCTACAGGATTGCACCAGGGATGCAACAGAAGTGTCAGAATGGCCTATGTGGTCATTCTCAACACAACCACTGATGAAGGAGCCAGCTGAAAATAACCGCGAAAGCAGTTTATTTTTCCCCTCCTCTTTAAGAGAGAATGTTGTCTTTGCCTTGAACAGAAGTCACCACCACAATTATCTGCTTGTGACACAAGCTGTGCAACTCCTCATTTAAGCTACTGCCACGGTGTGAGCTTATTTTTGCCCAACGTTTGCTCTAAGCTTGCTTCAGTATTTATTTTCCCCACAACTGCCTGCAGCAAGCACAGAAATTGTCTTGATTCTGCAGAGCATTTTTCTGCTGCTGAGCGGATGAGATAAAATACTGCTGAATAGACTGGAAATTCTGTCACTGACATCATAAAGACAATCGCCATCCATAGCCTGGACATAAAAATGTCATCTTCCAACCAACCCATTTTGGAAACCCAGACACACAGTGACCTCAGACAGAGCCATGCTACGTACTTCTCTCTGTCACACGAGCAAGCACTGCATTTCAATGCACACAGCACAGGACCCATTTTGTGAAGGTAAATGTGGAAAGCAGAACACGAGATCTGTCACTGTAACCACACAAAGCACCGAGCTGCCAAACACCTGGCCCCCTTCCCACAGCAGACTCTGAAGCAGTAATCATAGCCATGCTGTGTCAACATGAGCTAATTATTTTAAATGCCTCTTTATTTCCTTGGGGAATATTTCTGCATCTGCCCTTGAAACGCACAGCGCATTCATGTTGGTCAGCAGCTGTAAAGCACAGACATGGTCGTGCCAGCAGTCGGAGGAGGTCCTCAAAACCACCCAGACATGCTCTGGGAGACTCCACATTCTGAAGACAAACTGAAGTGAACAAACATCAGCACTTCATTTTTGAAATTCAGGTGCTGAGTTTCCTCTTGTGTTTGGCAATGACACTTAACACCATCCTCCTTTCCGACGTACACAAACAGGATCTAAACTCCATTCCTTTGCCTGGGAAGTGGGAGCGGTCATGGGGAAAGCCAAGATAAACAGGCTGTATGAAGCTTTCATGTGATGACACCAACAAATCTTCTACTCAGTCCTCATGAGCAACATTTGCCAGTTCTGCTTTCCATTAGCAAGCAGTGCCAGGTGTCCACGTGATTCAGACTGCAGCACAAAGGGCAGGGAACCTTTCCACTGCCCAAGCAGTCCAGTCACCGGATGATGTTACCTGCTGAAGGCAATTCCACTTGTATTTTCCCAAACAAAACACTGTTCAACAGTGACAGTAAATGCTTTTAAGTAGTCACAAGTCAATGACAGACACTGCTGTACGGAGTAAATATTGCAGGCAAGGCATAAACCACTCCCTACTCCAAGTACAAATACAAATTCTTCACCCTAGTCCTCTATCAGATCAATTAGAAGCTGTGTTTAGGAAAAAAAAAATCAAAGACAAGTGTTAGACATTAGCTGGCACATGCTTCAAACTAAGAAATGAGGTAAGGAAACAAAATGACAAGCTAAGCCAGATTCATCTCGATTAGAGTATTAGAGAATATATATACATAAAGCGGAGAATGTAAGAAGTGGCAGAACAGAATGAGTAAAGCAGAACTACAGTGAGCATCCAAAAGGTTGAGGGAACTGGGCTCGTTTAGCCTGGAGAAGAGAAGGCTGTGGGATGACCTCATGGTGGCCTTCAGTGCTTGAAGGGAGTGCATAAACAGGAGGGGAACGGCTGTGTGTGAGGGTGGATGGTGATGGGA
The DNA here is from genome assembly GCF_019238085.1 of Lagopus leucura. Classification (NCBI taxonomy): domain Eukaryota; kingdom Metazoa; phylum Chordata; class Aves; order Galliformes; family Phasianidae; genus Lagopus; species Lagopus leucura. The sequence goes on from NW_024962287.1 coordinate 803,411, forward strand.
CAAGGGGAATGGCTTTAAAGTGAGACAGGGGAGGTTTGGGTTGGATATGAGGAGGCAGTTTTTCCCCCAGAGGGTGGTGAGGCACTGGCACAGGTTGCCCAAGGAGGCTGTGGATGCCCCATCCCTGCAGGCATCCAAGGCCAGGCTGGATGTGGCTCTGGGCAGCCTGGGCTGCTGGTTGGCGACCTGCACACAGCAGGGGTTGGAGCTGGAGGAGCGCTGTGGGCCTCTGCAACCCAGGCCATGCTGGGATTCTACAATCCTGGCTGCAGGCAAGGGGCTGGAAGCTCTGTTATAGGAGCTCAGTTTAGCCTGAGCCATCCAAGAGCACCTGGGTGATAAGCAGTTAAAATCAACAAAGACATAAAGAAGAAATCTGACAGGAGTACAGGCTAGACAAGCATATGGTGAAATGGACTGCAAACTTTCCCCAAACGCCAGAATCAGAATGTTATCCTCATTGATACAAAGTCCAAGCACAGGCTGCTCACCAGTGTACGCCCCAGCAGTCACTGCCAGGGCAGTACAGCCTCCTGGTGAACGCTCAAAGCCAAACCAGACACAGCCCGCTGCAGCTGGCCCTACTCACAGGATCACAAGGTTGGAAAAGACAAGACCATTCAGTCCAACCCTCCTCCTATCAGCATTACTACCCACCAAGCTACTAAACCGTATCTCATAGCTCCTCATCCAGCTCATACTCCAAGCAGAAGGGCTGGCCGAGGTGAGCAGAGCTTCCAGCTGCGGCCATTCTGGGACTGGTTGAAGCCAAGGTCCTACCTTTGGAGGCAGCTTTCTGTCCTCCAACCAGAGCACCCAGTGTCATCACAGAACCTCCCAGAAGGAGGGCTCTGACCTACTTTTGGTGATGCTGGGGGAGGGGGCACTGATTGAATCGACAGTGCTAAGCAAAAAAAAAAAAACAAGAACACCACACAAACAATTGGAAATCTTTCAGGGAAATACGGGGTCATACTGGGCTTTGTGGTGTGGTCTGTTCAGCTCTTGGTTTCCAGTAAAATGGCAACTTCCCAATAAAGTGCATCTAATATATGAAAACCAGCCAGTGGTGTCATTGCATCCCCCTGGCAGAGGTAAAAGGCTTCCAACTTAACAACACTGCCTCTCTGATAAAACTGCAAGCACTGTTAGCCAATGTGTCCCCCAAGAAAGGCATCCAGTTTCTGCTGGCACAGGTGAACTCTGCACTTCTCTGCAGTGTCAGCACCTCCTTATCAGCACAGCCATCCAACGCCCATCTTCACTGGCTTTAAACTGAGCGAGTCCGCAGCTACACGGGCTTCCCCTTAAGCCACCTATTAGAGAAGCCTTTGGGGGTCCTCTGGGAGTTCTACAAAAATAAGCAAACAGAAAAGAAACAGAAAAGACCAGATAATACACCAAAATTCTAGCCTGCCTTTGTCTTGAGTGGAAATAGCCAAGGGTCACACACCCATCCAGCAAAGAGCACATTTTCACATTCGTGCTATTGCATTTAGGATAGTACGCTGCTGTCGGAATTCAGGGGCCTTTCTGTACGAGCCAGAAAAAAGACAGAAACCAGACAAAATAAACCTCTTGCAAAAGACACCAAACAGCTTACAAAACTAAGCCGAAGTCACCTGTGGGATAACTCAAAACCCCACATATCAACTCCCAGGCTACCCAGGAAGCCTTGAGCAGAGCTGGAGGGCCAGGTCCAGCATCAAGCTGCAGGAAGAGCCTGAGCTGTTTGCTGTGCTCTGGAAGGGTCTCCTCAGGTTGGTTTCAGGTTGGCTCAGCTGGAAAGTCACTTATTGGAAGCTGAGCCCTGGAAAGTTGTCCGGCCTCCAGAAGCAGCGTGCCAGCAGAACTGCAGTTAGGTCATAACAGACAGTTGCTGGATGTCTGAAATAAACCTCATTAATACTCTTACCCTCACTTCCACAGCTTTCACAAAACCCAAAGTTTAGTTTCTTCTAAAACTAAGCTAACGCTTTGGTCAGAATGTCTGAATGCACACAGAGTTAAAAGGAATGCAGCTTTACAGCAGACAAAACTTACACTAGAGACAAAAGATAACAGAAGACAACCCTATCCTTTTCCTATCACACATTTCTTCACAACTATCTCAAAATTGGGTATTAGGTTGAAGGAGAAAGCTCTGCTCTTTCACAACTGCTTTTCCCCAGAACGCCCCTACAGTTTGCAAGATGACCATGAGTTCCAGCTGTTTTAATAGTAATACTGCAGCATACAACTGGACGCTTAAGAAAGGAGTTCAGGAGCCAACGATGAAAATATCCATAAACACTAACCATGCTCGGTGGTTGTAAGTGTGGGCTTTTCCCCCACTTCATACCACAGCATCCTGCCACACTGAGCAGCGATGCTGACCACTGCCTACGTGCTCATATCAAGAGAGCTGGTAGGTCTTCTATCCCCAGCTTCCAAAACCCTGCCTGGCAAGCTCTCCTGTTCAGAGGTGAGCATCTGGTTTTGGACAGCCAAATCCCAGCCACCACTGCACAGCCAGGCTCCCTCCTCTGTGTCCCACAGCTGCTCCCTGAGTCACCCTCCTCTTCATGCAACTGACCCTCAAAGCCCACACTCACCAGTTCCCCAAAGGGACAAGTGGGGTACAGCCGTGGGCTCAGTGTTCCTCACACTGAGGAGGAAAGCACCCAACATTTCCCACTATTGGAGAAACCACCCTGAACACCAACCTTGTGCAACGAAGGAGCTCCTTTCATACTGCAATAAGCATCAGTATGAGAAGCAAACAGATGGAAACACATTGCTCCTTTTCTCCTTTTCACAGGGCCCAAGACAGCTACATCATTCCCAGAGAGAAGAGAAAGAAACCAAAGCTGTACTTCCAAGACATATTAATCATAGAATAACAGAATGGCCAGGGTTCGAAGGGACCTCAAGGATCATGAAGCTCCAATCCCCCACCAAAGGCAAGGCCACCAACCTCCCCATTTCATAGCAGCCCAGGCTGCCCAGGGCCCCATCCAACCTGGCCTTGAACACCTCCAGGGATGGGGTATTCTCACAGGGATGCTGTGATCACACATTCTCTTCCATGCTCACACACATGGGCTCTTCATCCTGCTTTGTGCTGAAGTTCATGAGTGTTGTTCTGATGAATCAGATACAGAAAACAGCCTCAGAAAAACCTGCTTAGTGCCAACTCTGCACAAGTGTGCCTGCCTAAGATGGCTCATGGCAGGGTCAGAGCAGCAATATTGCATCAAAACCAACTTATATTGATATCCAATACTTGAAGGGAGCGTATAAACAGGAGGGGAATGGCTGTTTGTGAGGGTGGATGGTGATGGGACAAGGGGAATGGTTTTAAAGTGAGACAGGGGAGGTTTGGGTTGGATATGAGGAGGAAGTTTTTCCCCCCGAGGGTGGTGAGGCAGTGGCACAGGTTGCCCAAGGAGGCTGTGGATGCCCCATCCCTGCAGGCATTCAAGGCCAGGCTGGATGTGGCTCTGGGCAGCCTGGGCTGCTGGTTGGCGACCTGCACACAGCAGGGGTTGGGACTGGAGGAGCTGTGGGCCTTTGCAACCCAGGCCATTCTAGGACTCTGTGATTACAGGCCCCTTCCAACTCAGGGTATCCTGTGATTACCTTATCCAATAGAAACAAAAATGGCATATTTGTTTCCCCCCATATCCTCCAAGTACTCTGAGCAAGAATCAGCATGCTATCCTCACCTCTCAGTGAAAGAACGTAGCAAGAGAAGATATGAAGCAGGAAGCATTACAGGAAAACCTGTGCTAACTGCAGGTATTTAAGACTATCATGTAGAAACAGAAGAGGTCAAGGTGTTTTATTAGGGAAATTCCCTTAAGCATTAAGTGATGCTTTGTTCTGCTTGCTGCCTCTTTGACTGTCTGAGTAGAGCTCAGTACAGGAAACCAGAGAGGAAATCAGAGCGATGACACCAGCAGAACAGGCTGCAAATGTCTTCACAAGTAAAGCTGAACCGCCACTAATCCAATAAGCAAAGCAACCACGGACCACAAAGGGCCCTGAGAAATGTGCTTGAAAACAAAAACCAAAACCAGAAAACCCCACCACCATTTCCACAAGCCATGACTCAGGTACTGTCCCATATACAGGCTTACGTCTCTTCCTGTTTCGTCCTTTACATTAATTTTATACCACCTGTTTTGGTAAGGCACTCCAAGGTGAGTCACAAAACACCAGCCTACAGCAGCTGCTAAAACGAGGCCGTGTCAAGAAGCTCTGAACAAGGAAATGAACACATCCCATGTAGATCCTGCAGCCCCAGAGCACTACATAAGCACCCATCTACCACAGGCTTAATACTGCATTTCCAGCTTCATTAGCACTTTTCTCGCCCAGACCTGCACCAGATCATCAGCTCACAAAATACATTTGAAGATTCTGTTGCTTATCTGAGCTAGAAATCGTTTTACTAAGTTAGAGAAGAAGAAAAAAGATCTGCATTTGAATTATAAGAAATTAATACGGTTTGAATACAGGCACATTGAAGTTCCCTTCCTACAACATCAGGGCAAGGTGCTGACACTACAAGAGCTGCGGTTTCTCATGCTGACTGTCCTGAGGACTCCTCCAGCCCAAAAGGACTGCATGATCATAGCTCCAGGTTACGAATCCATACATACAGAAACAAGGTCTTTGAAAGCCCTCTGGTCTCAAACCACAAACTCTTCTCACAGTATAAAAAACCACCCAACTGCTTCGATAGATGGCCTACAATTTGGCACATCGCTAATTCAGAATGGCAATTAGGATTTCTGCAAACACGGCAAGAATTTGGCTTTGAAAGGCATTTATGGAAACTTAAAAGCTTCATTCGGATCATGCACAAAGTGTTCCCTTCAGCTTTAAAAACAGGAATGATGCAATTGTCTGAACGGTCCCAGACTGGGATCTTTCAAAAACCACAAAATATGCTTAACATTAAAATAGTGGTAAGTGTTCCTATCTGACTTCATTCTGTCGGGATGGCCCGTACTAATTATTGCGTTAATGAAGTTCATTCACTTAATAGCACGGACATTTCAGTCAATACAATCGAACAGTGGACTGAAAAGCACTGACAGAAATCCTTATGTGATGGATTTTTACAGCAGCCAGTCAAAACCATTAAGGCTCGAGGGCACCCTAAAGCTTCAATTAGGTATTTTTAAAAGAGACTGAATTGCTTCTGTAGCTCAATTATGTTCTAAAATTTAAGAAATCGAGTCCTTTAAAAAACCATTTGTGACATGAATTTAGAGGAGATTTAACCACATCTTATCAAGATTATGACTTAAGCCAGCAAGGCTTGCAACACTTTGAACCTCAGTGGGGAGGAAAAAAGTCTGCAAGGCCCTCTGGAGGTCAGGTACTGCAAACTATTCAAAGCAAGGATGACCTCAAAGTCAGAGCAAGTCACCCGAGGCTCTGACCAGCTCAATCCTGGGAGTCTGCAAGGGATGGAGACAACACAACCACTGCCAGGCAGCCTTTCCAACACAAGCATGGCCTTATCATCTCCAAGCTGGACCAGCTTCTCACATAGTACGCGTACTGTCTGCCTTGCTGTGCTTGAGGCTCTCCAGTTTGTTGACATTCAGGGGGAAAGGAGAGCAAAACTGGAAACAGTATTTCAGATACAGCTTTGTAAGCAGCAGATAACAATCATAGAATCATCCGGACTGGAAAAGACCTTAAAGATTATGAAGTACAACTGCCAGCATGATCTACAAAGCCCCATCACTAAACAAGGTCCTTCAGTGCTGCCACAGGATCATCCCAGCATGGCCTGGGTTCAAAGGCCCACAGCGCTCCTCCAGTTCCAACCCCTGCTGTGTGCAGGTCACCAACCAGCAGCCCAGGCTGCCCAGAGCCACATCCAGCCTGGCCTTGAATGCCTGCAGGGATGGGGCATCCACAGCCTCCTTGGGCAACCTGTGCCAGTGCCTCACCACCCTCTGAGTTAAAATCACAATGAGCCATCACCATTAGCAACAAACTGTCACTCCCACAACCTGCTAGCTGTTCTTCTGAAGCCACCCAATATAAAGACAGGCTGTTCCCTCGAGGTGTTACACATGTGTTTCTGTGGCATTTCAGGAGATTCCTGTCAGCTCACTGCCCCAGGGCTATCACAGCACACCAACTATCCTCTCCAGGCAGAGGTCTGCTCTGCCCTATCATCAGTGCTGCTGATGATGTCCAGTAGCCACCATATCGACCCAAGGAACAGCTGGCATCCCAGCTTCCTTTTACCTTGCAATTTTCCCATCCAGCCCATCCCTCTTTAGCTTGGCAACCAAAATGCGACCTGTGACATCACAAGTCTTGCCTGCGTGTGGTGAAGTTGTCTATCCTTATGGGCTGGTGCTCTCTTCTTCACCTCTGATCAGGAAAAGATGAGTAACTTCAGAACACAAGTGTGCTATTGGTGTGTCTTCTCACTCCCAGTAATTTTCTCCTGCATAACCACATTGTAAAACAAGCCAAAATACTGTCTCAAAAATAAGTACCATGCTTTTTTTTCCCCCTCCCCTCCTACCCTAACTCTCCTGCATTTAAGCTGCTGATTGGCTTAATCATCAGACATGCAGCCTGGACACAGCTACAGCATGTGCCACGTCTTGCATAGCTAACTGATGGTAACACAGAACTTCGGTATTTGAGGAATTCAGGAAGGGAGCAGAGACATCACAGAAGGTTATGAAAAGCCATCTGGGGCACAGGACTGTGGTCACTGCAGGCGGGAGAGAGAGCAACGGAAGCAAAGCTCTCAGAAAGCTAACCATCACTTCTGCCACTCTCAACACGCTTGAGAACAGCACTGGTAATTGACACAGGGCCCTGCAGCACAGACAAGATGCACCTTCACGTCCTCCTCAAGCTTCAAAGGATTTCATCCTTCTGACTCAGCTCCCCCGCATTCTTTCACCAATACCGGTATGCTTTCCATAAGAGCTAAGTCTTCCACATAGTGCATCCACTCTTCCCTATGCTGAAGATCATATTTACTTTCAGAACCATGTGTAAATTGAGTCAGGCATACAAAGCATCGCATTTGCTTTCTGTGAGCAAAACAGCATAGCTTATAATCAACCATGATTAATAAAAATACTTATTCTACTGTTTGCAAGTGCTTTTCCAAAAGATTTGCTGTCTCCTTACTTACCATACAAAATCACAGAGTGGCTTGGGTTGGAAGGGACCTCAAGAATCACAAAGCTCCAAACCCCTGTGCCATGCAGGGCCACCAACCTCCCCATTTCACAGCAGCCCAGGCTGCCCAGGGCCCCATCCAACCTGGCCTTGAACACCTCCAGGGATGGACGGGGCATCACAGCCTCTCTGGGCAGCTGTTCCAGCACCTCACCACTCTCATAGCACACAACTTCCCCCTGACATCCAACCTCCACCTGCCTTCCATACCTGTGACAGCATAGGAACAACACATTAATTTTTATCCCAATGTCTATTTAATAGCCTCAGCCCTGCCACTGCCCTGATTTCAAAACAGCATTTCACTTTACCTGGCTTCAGAGGAGCAGTAACTGGGAACACTGAAGTTCCCAGCAAACAGCCCGTGGCACACTCTCAAGATGATTATCTGAAGTTCTGCAGACACTCCCAGGCAGCTTGTAAACACAGCCAAATAAGTGAAGCTTCATGTCAGAATCTCTACACCGAATAACACTCTATTTAACCACTTAGACCACCAGGCTGGATGTGGCTCTGGGCAGCCTGGGCTGCTGGTTGGCGATCTGCACACAGCAGGGGTTGGGACTGGAGGAGCGCTGTGGGCCTTTGCAACCCAGGCCATGCTGGGATTCTATGATATGACTGTATGATGATAAGGAGTATCAACAGCAATGTAATTTCTTTTAAGTTTTAGGTAGGCTTGCTCTAGTTAATCTTATTAGTCTCCAGTTTATGACACTGCTAAATAAGTCAACTTCCATCAAAGCTTTCAGTGCAGACAAGGGCCTAGGATGGAAGAATACTTTCACAGCTCAAGCTGCTTCCCAAAACACACATGCTGCTGAGGGCAAGAAGAAACAAACCCACAGACATACAAAAAGCATGCGAATAACAAGGACTGGCTGCTCTGCTTTCCCTTTAGAGTCGTCGTTAAGTCAATTAAAAGTACTGTACAAAAATGGATGAAGATGGCACCAAGATTTTTTAAGAAGCATTTTAAAATCAGGAACAAAGGAGCTGTGAGACAATCGCTTTGCTGGATGATGGACACTACTGAAAGCAATTAAGACAGATGCAAGTAATTAAAGATCCAGCTTGAATCAAGTGCAAAGTAACTACAGGCTAAAATGAAACAGGTGGAAATCTCTCCATTCCCTGCCCTAAGATACATTCCCATCCACTCTTGCACAGCAGACAACGATCACACAGTCAGGGTAAGGCCAGTCTGCTTGCTGACAGGATAATAAGCCTAGCAGAGACGTTTACCACATCAAGCAGCTTATCAGCTCACACCACAGCCAAATAAACCACAGCAGCCCGTGCTGGCCAGGGACATCAAGCCCTGTGCAGCAGCAGCCTCCAGTTATCTCTGATGAAACACAGCATGAAACTGCACTCACAGGATGAGTTTCGGTGCAAATCAGACCACATGGAAGTCAAGCCCTAAAACCTTTCATAACTGGAAATGTCACTTCTGAGTTAGGTGATGTGATTCTCCCTTGGTAAGGATTATGATACTGCAGTGGTTTCATTTCTTAGAGTAGCAAACGTGGGAACTTTTCTCATCCAGTCCCAAAAACACATTGCATGGGAGTGACTCAAACCATTCTGACAAGTTAGCTCATTGTTCTGCTTTTGCAGTTTTCTAAATTAATAAATACGTTAAAAAAACAAACAACACAGCTTGGAAATCAAGCCCTATGCACAATTAAGGAAAGCCAGGGCATTTCCAATGAACCCCACAGGAGTAAAGCTGGAAGAACCTTTCCCATCAGGGCATCCCTCCCAGCAGCACTGCTGATGTGCCACAGCCAGCCCTGCCCTGACAGCCTCACCTCGTGCTTCTTCACAGCCCTGAGCTCCCCATCCACTCCTGCAGGGCCAGCCTGGCTGAAAGCAGGAAGGCAGGGAAGTGTCAGATGATTCAGCTCACACAAACAAGCCAAGAGGTCAGTAACTCCCGGCCAGAGCTGAGGCCGAGACCAAGCTTCATATGCAGCCAAAGCCATTTGACTAAGGCTGACCAAAAGGCAAACACTGATGACTTAGAGTCATCTTTAAATGGCCAGGAGAATTTCCAGGAACTCTGGAAAAAGTGTTTGCTTAATTTAAAAAGTAATAAAATCACTAGCAAGTGCAGTGCACAGACACCAAGTGACAGCCACTGAGGTATGGCTGCTGAGGAAACAGAAGGAACGGAGAGACTGCTTGGTGCCGCCTCATTTCCAAGCCATCCGCATTCTTCCCTACTGCCAAACACTGCCAGGTCACAGTGATTGAGGGGCCGTTCAGGAAGCTGTACAAGCATAAGCCATTCAAATAAGACTTTGATAATAGTCTATCTGGTTGAGCCAGCAAAGGTGATAAAAACTGTGAGTTTCTTAAACAGTAATGGCAGATGGGAGCTGGACGTTGAAAGCACTGTGGCACATGAGCTCACAGACAGATCCCTGCCTCGCTCTCCAGGCAGCACTGCTTGGGCCATCAGCTTCTTCTGGAGCAGCTCAGCACAAACGAGTCGCTCAGGTTACAGGAAAACACCACATCCATGTTTTGGAAAATCCTCTGCTCAAGTACTTCTACAAAAACCAACAGAAAACTTGAAAGAGTACCATTTTTCAAATATCAGCTTTCAGAGGGCTTTTTAAGTAATTCATGATATTAAATTCAAAGTTATTCCGCAGAAAGCAATCCTGCCTAATAGCTTGGTTGTCACACCTTGATCATGTTACAGGCAGCACAAAAGCCTATAAGGTGATCTTTTCTTATATCCCATGTGGCCTCACATTATATTCTCTCCAGTGCACACCATTCTGAAGTGGAACGATGGAGCTCCTTGAGCAGACACAGCCCATCACTTCTTCACTCAGATTCTGGCATTAACAGCACTAAGTATTTTAGGGAATGCAGATTACAGAACCACAGCATGGCCTGGGTTGCAAAGGCCCACAGCGCTCCTCCAGTCCCAACCCCTGCTGTGTGCAGGTCGCCAACCAGCAGCCCAGGCTGCCCAGAGCCACATCCAGCCTGGCCTTGAATGCCTGCAGGGATGGGGCATCCACAGCCTCCTTGGGCAACCTGTGCCAGTGCCTCACCACCCTCACAGTGAAACTCTGTTCAAAAACACTGCACAAATGCTTTGCTTTTCCATTTAAGTTTCCTGAGACAGCCACAACTCTGCATATTGCTGGAGCAACTGAACAGCGTCCAGTCCAAAAATAGTTGTTAGTATTAGTCAGTCAAAGTAAATATTTGTGCTGGCATCACAACATTATTGGTCTCACTTATGCCCAGAACCACAGAACAATTGAGGCTGGAGAGGTCACCTGGGTGAACACCCTGCTCAGAGCAAGCTAGCTACAGAATCCAATCTTTGCTGCACTGTCACGTCACATAGCCAGCAATGAGTGCAGAAAGCACCAGCTGAGCAGCCCAGTGTAACAGCCGGGCACTGCTCAAATCATTGCAGCAAGCCAGCCGAGGGCAGCGTGCGAGCAGGTTGATGCTCACAGCAGCACAGGAGCAAAGTTGCATATAACTGCTGCTCAGAAGTAGACAGGAGTCTGCATAGCAACAGACTACACCACCGTGAGGTGGGAGGGAGTTTTTAGATGGCTAGCAGTATGGGAATTTGGAGTAGAAGAGAAAAAGCAAAGGTTATGGAAAGGAACAGAGTCAGGCCATGCTATGACTCCACGATCCCCTCTCAGCCATTAAGTTTCTGCCCAAAATAGCCACACTCCAGATCCACCAGCAAAAACTTTCATTTGCTCACCTTGCCCACTTCCATCCAGGTGGTCCACAGCACGTTAGCACTTGTGCTGCTCTTCTTTCCTAACACATCGCTGCCACGAAACCGGGTTAGGGGCAATGACAGCACACACAGGGAACTGCTTGTGCAGGGGACAGGGGATGTATGGAGAGCAAAGACAAACAACTACAGCGGGCAGAAAGGAACCCACAAGGTAACAGCAACCAGGAGGCAATCAATGCCCAGCTTCTAAGAAATACAAAAACATCAGGCTGTGCGAGCAGCTCTGCAGGAGAAGAAAACAACAAAACCCCAGACAGAAAGGAAGCGCTTCCCCACGCACAGCCCTTCACATGAGATGGGCTCACAGGAAGCGCTGAGCGGCGAGCCCTGTCTGCTCAGCTCCCAGTGGGCGTCCAGCATTGATTCAACCATCAAGCTGCAAAGGATTAAAAAATCCTTAAATTACTAATTGCAAAGAATCACAGAATGGTTTGGGCTGAAAGGGACCTCAAGGCTCATGAAGCTCCAACCCCCCTGTGCCATGCAGGGCCACCAACCTCCCCATTTCATAGCAGCCCAGGCTGCCCAGGGCCCCATCCAACCTGGCCCTGAACACCTCCAGGGATGGACGGGGCATCACAGCCTCTCTGGGCAGCTGTTCCAGCACCTCACCACTCTCAGAGGAAAGAACACACAGCGCAGTGTTGGGTGATGACAGAAAACAGAGACTGCCCAGCTATCTTGTTTCCATGCCCTTCTCCTACATAACACTCGGTGCATCAGCTCTTCAATTCTCAGTTGTTAAAAGCGCCCAGTCTACCTAAAAAAAAACCAAAAAAACAAAAAAACACACCTTCCAGACTATTTTGTTGCAACATTTTTTTGTTGGAGGTGAAGAAGGCAAAAGACTCCCCACAAGTTAAGGCTCAATGAACTTACTTCAGTTTCTGTAGATCCAATATATTCATATTGCATTCATGCTGTTAGCAACAAAGAAGCACATCCAACTTCTGAAAGCATTCCACAGTTACAAAGTTTTCCTACATACTCTTGCAAACGGAAGCAGCACTGATTTTAGGAAGTAAAGCAGGTGGGTTTTTTTTTTTTTTTTTTTTTTTTTTTTTTTTTTTTTTTTTTTTTA